>NC_060124.1:25921631-26277464 GCF_021461395.2 Schistocerca americana
CACGTCTCGATCCCTGAGTCAACAGATGGGGACGTTTGCAAGACAACAAACATCTGATCGAACAGTTCGACACGTTTGCTGCAGCATGGACTATCAGCTCGGAGACCACGGCTGCGGTTACCCTTGACGCTGCATCACAGACAGGAGCGCCTGCGATGGTGTGCTCAACAACGAACCTGGGTGCACGAAAGGCAAAACGTCATTTTTTTCGGATGAATCCAGGTTCTGTAGCATACGTGTTTGGCGACATTCCTGTGAACGCACATTGGAAGCGTGTATTCGTCATCGCCATACTGCCGTATCATCCGGCGTGATGGTATGGGGTGCCATTGGTTACACGTCTCGGTCACCTCTTGTTCGCATTGACGGCACTTGGAACAGTGGACGTTACATTTCAGATGTGTTGCAACCCTTGACTCTACCCTTCATTCGATCCCTGCGAAACCCTACATTTCAGCAGGATAATGCACGATCGCATGTTGCAGGTCCTGTACGGGCCTTTATGGATACAGAAAATGTTCGACTGCTGCCCTGGGCAACACATTCTCCAGTGCTCTAACCAATTTAAAACGTCTGGTCAATGCTGGCCGACCAACTGGCTCGTCACAATACGCCAGTCACTACTCTTAATGAACTGTGGTATCGTGTTAAAGCTGCATGGGCGGCTGTACCTGTACACGCCATCCAATCTCTGTTCGACTCAATGCCCAGGCGTAACAAGGCCATTATTACGGCCAGAGGTGGTTGTTCTGGGTACTGATTTCTCAGGATCTATGCACCCAAACTGCGTGAAAATGTAATCACATGTCAGTTCTAGTATAATGTATTTGTCCAATGAATACCCAATAAGGAATCTTAAAAAAACCATTCTCTATCCACCATGTCCGCCGTTCACGCTGCTCTCTCACCGAATACAGACAACAGACAGCTACTCGCGACAGAACTACGGTGACGTCATCTGCGCCTAACTCAACCCCTGGTAACCAAAGAGTTATACATCACCAATGTCTTGAGGTATACAAAAGTACTCTCTGCGGCAAATTTTTGAAACAAAACCGCCATCTCTCGTAATTTACAGCGTGAATCGCCTAAAACTTACACAGCAGATATTGCTGAAATGGAAAGTGCTATTGATGTAGAGTTTTCAGAGGATGGATTGGTAGTAGAAGACGTTCCTCTGCAGACTTGGAGGAACCTGTGGTAACAACATGTTGACTGTCCAGTTCACAGTTTCTAAACTTTTGGATTGGACGAAGAGAACCCGTACCTTGGCGAGCGTTTCCTGAATTTTTTTTTTCTGCGGAAAAAACTGGAAGACGCTGTCTACGAGGACATACCAACTACTCCCGATGATATACATAGGCGTATTACTGCAACCTTCTGCGACATCTCCGCTGAAACGCTAACATGTGTGCAGCAGTCGTTCCATGCCGGAATGGAAGCGTGAATTGTCGCTGCCAGTGATCATCTTTAACACAACCTGTGACGGTTAGTTGTCTCGTTATTGGTCAGAATCCACGTAACTAGTGTATGCACTTGTGTGCGCTACCACAGATATTGTACAGGTGTCGGAGTGGGAGCTTTTCAAAATGCGATTCTCGTAAACACCTCGCATTACAATTCCGCAGCAAAGCGCCACTTCTAATTTACCCTAGTTACAGTTAGTTAATGACCTTAGGCACTGTTCCATTAAAAAAAATGGTAATTTGAAACAAATACACTTCTAATTATTATTAAAACCTGTTGCTCTGCTAACAATACGAGCCCCTGACTAAAATGGTTCAAATGGCTCTGAGCACTATGGGACTTAACATCTGAGGTCATCAGTCCCCTAGAACTTAGAACTACTTAAACCTAACTAACCTAAGGACATCACACACATCCATGTCCGAGGCAGGATTCGACCCTGCGACCGTAGCGGTCGCGCGGTTATAGACTGAAGCGCCTAGAACCGCTCGGCCACTACGGCCGGCGAGCCTCTGACTATCAAAATACTCGTATATTATGTGAAAACCGCACATGAATAGCACTTTCGATTTCCTCAATATCTGTGGCACAAGTTTTAAGTGATTCCCTCTGTATAAGCCTTACAACCTCCTCCACATTTCTGCTCTGTAGCTCTCGGCAAGCGTTCACGCAGCATAACATTCACGAAGGCAGTCCCGCTCCACACTTACAGTTAGTACGATCGAACCCGGAACAGAGCTGCGCAGTGTCTGGCCTGCTGGAGGCGGCGGCTACGAGAGCCGAGGGCGTCCCTGGAGGCTAGAGCCTGGAGCCGGCAGCCAGCAAGTAGCCGCTGACGTCAGCACCCATCCTCCTCGCCAAGGCTGCGAGCGGACCAGCGGGAACTCCGGGCCGGAAGTCCAGGCGGCGCTCCCGGATACTCCAGGTTCCGGCTCCTCTGGACACCGCGCCGCTCCCTGTTACGGATCGGGCGACTGCCCGCTACCAAAGTACGACAAGGCTAAGTTCAGGCGTCTCCGTAGATCGACAGACATTCAGTATATACACTGAAATTGGTACAGTCATGCGTACTCAAAAACACATATACGTAAACAGGCAGAATACTGCACTGCAGTCGACAACGTCTATATAAAACAAGTGTCTGGAGCAATTGTTAGATCTGTTACTGCAGCTATAATAGCAGGTTATCAAGATTTACGAGGTGTGGCTAGAAAAAAACCGGACTAGTACTGGTGAAACAATAAAACGAATGCAATAAGGCTGAAAGTCGCGTGGCCTGTCACGTGACTCTCGCTCCGCCTACTGCTCGAGTTTCATCTGCCTCCTGCACTCAGTCTGCCCGTGGCGTCTGTTTTAAGTAGTTGACGTTTTGTCTGTGCGTCGGAAAATGTTGAGTGTACAGAAAGAGCAGCGTGTTAACATCAAATTTTGTTTCAAACTAGGAAAATCTGCAAGTGAAACGTTTGTAATGTTACAACAAGTGTACGGCGATGATTGTTTATCGCGAACACAAGTGTTTGAGTGGTTTAAACGATTTAAAGATGGCCGCGAAGACACCAGTGATGACACTCGCACTGGCAGACCATTGTCAGCAAAAACTGATGCAAATATTGAAAAAATCGGTAAACTTGTTCGACAAGATCGCCGTTTAACAATCAGAGCAGTGTCTGAGTTAACAGGAGTTGACAAGGAAAGTGTTAGGCAGATTCTTCATGAAAGTTTCAACATGAACAAAGTGTGTTCAAAAATGGTTCCAAAGTGTCTCACAATTGAACAGAAGGAACGCCGAAGAATGATTTGTTCTGACATCCTGGAAAACATTGAAAGTGATCCCACCTTCTTACAAAATCGATGCATTGGAAAACTCCTGGTTCTCCACGACAAAAAAAAGCACGAATGTCAAAATCGAAATTCAAGGCAATGATGATTGTTTTTTTTTTTTTTGTTTTTTTTGACGTCAAAGGGATTGTGCACATTGATTGGGTACCAGAGGGACAAACAGTGAATCGGCATTACTACATTAGCGTCCTGGCTACCCTACGTGAGCGAGTACGGAGAAAACGGAATGATTTGTGGAAAAAAAGTCATGGATCCTTCACCAAGACAATGCCCCAGCTCACAGTGCGTTGTCAGTGAAGACGTTTTTGGCAAAACACAACATTCCCATCTTAGATCATCCACCCTACTCACCTGATTTGGCCCCCTGTGACTTTTTTCTTTTCCCTAAAGTCAAGTCAGCTTTGAAAGGAACTAGATTTGAGACTGTTGAAGCACTAAAAGAAAAAGCGACGGAAGTAATGTATGGACTTACCGAAAATGATCTGCAGCATTGCTATGAACAGTGGAAAATTCGTATGGAGCGGTGTAGAGACCGAGGAGGAGAGTACATTGAAGGAGATAACATGAAATTGTGAATAATTGTAAAAAAATGTTTTTTCTAGCCGCACTTCGTATGTCGATTTGAAAGTGGTGTTCTAGTCGGCGCACGAGCGATGGGACACAGCATCCCCGAGGTAGCGACGAAGTGGGGATTTTCCTATACGACCATTTTACGACTGTACCGTGAATATCAGGAATCTGGTAAAACAACAAATCCCCGGCATCGCTACAGCCGGAAAAAGATCCTGCAAGAACGGGACATCAGCAACGTGCGATCCATTCAACGATACATCGATATGGGTTCAAATAAATGGTTCAAATGGCTCTGAGCACTATGGGACTTAACATCTATGGTCATCAGTCCCCTAGAACTTAGAACTACTTAAACCTAACTAACCTAAGGACATCACACAACACCCCATCGATATGGGCTTTCGGAGCCGAAGGCCCACATGTGTACCCTTGATGACTGCGCGACACAAAGCTTTACGCATCACCTGGGCCGGTCAGCACCGACATCGAACTGTTGACTGGAAACATCACGTTTCAAATTGTATCGTGTGGATAGACGTGTACCAGTATGGCGATAACCTTATGAATCCATGGACCCTGCATGTCAGCAGAGAACTGTTCAAGGCTCTATAATGGTGTGGGACGTGTGCAGCTGGAGCGATAGGGAACCTCTGACACGTCTAGATTCGACTCTGACAGATGACACGTACAGAAGCAACCTACGTAAAGGTTTATTTTTTAGTTGCAGCTACCAGTCACAAACTTTGTCAACTATTGTATTACTTATCTACACTCCGGGAAATAGAAATAAGAACACCGTGAATTCATTGTCCCAGGAAGGGGAAACTTTATTGACACATTCCTGGGGTCAGATACATCACATGGTCACACTGACAGAACCACAGGCACATAGACACAGGCAACAGAGCATGCACAATGTCGGCACTAGTACAGTGTATATCCACCTTTCGCAGCAATGCAGGCTGCTATTCTCCCATGGAGACGATCGTAGAGATGCTGGATGTAGTCCTGTGGAACGGCTTGCCATGCCATTTCCACCTGGCGCCTCAGTTGGACCAGCGTTCGTGCTGGACGTGCAGACCGCGTGAGACGACGCTTCATCCAGTCCCAAACATGCTCAATGGGGGACAGATCCGGAGATCTTGCTGGCCAGGGTAGTTGACTTACACCTTCTAGAGCACGTTGGGTGGCACGGGATACATGCGGACGTGCATTGTCCTGTTGGAACAGCAAGTTCCCTTGCCGGTCTAGGAATGGTAGAACGATGGGTTCGATGACGGTTTGGATGTACCGTGCACTATTCAGTGTCCCCTCGACGATCACCAGTGGTGTACGGCCAGTGTAGGAGACCGCTCCCCACACCATGATGCCGGGTGTTGGCCCTGTGTGCCTCGGTCGTATGCAGTCCTGATTGTGGCGCTCACCTGCACGGCGCCAAACACGAATACGACCATCATTGGCACCAAGGCAGAAGCGACTCTCATTGCTGAAGACGACACGTCTCCATTCGTCCCTCCATTCACGCCTGTCGCGACACCACTGGAGGCGGGCTGCACGATGTTGGGGCGTGAGCGGAAGACGGCCTAACGGTGTGCGGGACCGTAGCCCAGCTCCATGGAGACGGTTGCGAATGGTCCTCGCTGATACCCCAGGAGCAACAGTGTCCCTAATTTGCTGGGAAGTGGCGGTGCGGTCCCCTACGGCACTGCGTAGGATCCTACGGTCTTGGCGTGCATCCGTGCGTCGCTGCGGTCCGGTCCCAGGTCGACGGGCACGTGCACCTTCCGCCGACCACTGGCGACAACATCGATGTACTGTGGAGACCTCACGCCCCACGTGTTGAGCAATTCGGCGGTACGTCCACCCGGCCTCCCGCATGCCCACTATACGCCCTCGCTCAAAGTCCGTCAACTGCACATACGGTTCACGTCCACGCTGTCGCGGCATGCTACCAGTGTTAAAGACTGCGATGGAGCTCCGTATGCCACGGCAAACTGGCTGACACTGACGGCGGCGGTGCACAAATGCTGCGCAGCTAGCGCCATTCGACGGCCAACACCGCGGTTCCTGGTTTGTCCGCTGTGCCGTGCGTGTGATCATTGCTTGTACAGCCCTCTCGCAGTGTCCGGAGCAAGTATGGTGGGTCTGACACACCGGTGTCAATGTGTTCTTTTTTCCATTTCCAGGAGTGTATTTCGACATGTTTCGAGGGGAATACCTCATCGTCAGGCTAATGGCATTACAAAAACAACTTTACAGTAAGGTCATACTGATGTTACATAGTATTTTTATAGATGCAGTGGTCATCCTGTGGAAGAAAAGAAAACTTAGTTTGAGGCGATGTCACTTTGGAAGCTGGACTGATGTTTGCACTAAAATGTTTTGTTACGGTCACTCTCTTTGTTATTCTGGCGTGGCTGTCACGTTGTGATGCGCAGAGATGTTTCCATTTACGTAGCTCTCTTGGCTTTCTTGGTCACTGTTCACAAATTTTCAATAACATAACAGTAACTTGGAAACACGATCACAAACAAATCTGTAGTGCAGTGGACAAGATGGCGAACGAAATACAGGTGGTTTCGATTTGACTATCGATTTGTCGATCTATGTGGTGTCAGATGTTTACATGTCTTCTGCACGTCTTGTTATCGTATTACAGGTGTAGGTTGACGAAATACATTACAAATTGAGCACCTGTTACAATATTATTGAACACATCATGATATAAACTATTTATCTTACATATGTCTAAGCTACTGCTGGGGCTATAGCCAAACGACTCAAGGTTAAATCTAACTTTGGCTCAGAAGGGGGTAAATTATGCTGCCACAAAAGTCTTTGGTCACTTACCTAATAGCATCAAAAGTCTGACAGATAGCCATATAGCATTTAAAAGGAAATTAAAAGAATTTCTTAATGGCAACTCCTTCTACTCATTAGATGAATTTTTGGATATAGTAAGTGGGTAATTCCCCAACCTCCACAAAAAAATTATCGAGTGTCATGTAATATTTTGTCTAATGTAATATCTTGTATAGACACCTTTTATTAACTGACACGTTCCACATCATTACGAAGTGTCGTATTCATGATCTATGGAACAAGTACTAATCTAATCTAATCTAATCTAAATGTTATGTATCTTTTATTCTAGGAGTACTGTAGTGAAATTCGAAAAGAAATGTGAATTTTTGAAGTCCATCATTTCATTCAGGACCTCGTTATTCCCCATGTGGCCATGGTTGAATATTTCCATTTCTTCCAAGATGCCGATTTTCCTAAATTATGTAGTACTTTGAGATCGTTGTCTGTTGTAACACTGTATCCTGTTTCATTTATATGTTTCGCTATAGTAGGTTTATTCCGTTTTCCAAGTCTGAAACAGTCAATGTGTAAGCCTGAAACAGTCAATGTGTTCTTTAAAGCGGGTTACAAAAATTTATTCACGTTTGGCCAATGTAATATTTGTTGCCATGACTGCATGTAATTTTATAAATTCCTGCTTTGTTAAGTTTATCTGTGGGATGAAGTTGTTGTTGGTGGCAAAGGTGATCCTGATGTCTGTTTTTTTTTTTTCTTTAAACTTTGGCTATTTTGTTTGATATGACACCTAATAAGGTAGCGTTATATACTTGGGTTTTTGGATGTTGTGGGAGGAAGCTGTGTCACATTGTTTGTTATTATTTCTAGTTGTGCGTTGTGATAGTGTGTCTATATCATGTTCGTGATAGTCATTATTATGTGCAATGTATTTGATAGTGTTCATTTCTGTCTCATAGTCGGCAGCATTAAGTGAGAATTTCTGTGCTCTGTTTAAGAAGGATCCGAATGCAGCTTGTTTATGTGAGTTGGGATGTGTGGAAGATTTATTAATTACTGTGTCTGTGTATGTAGGTTTTCTGTATACATTGATATTTAGGGTTTGGTCTGTGTTACTTATTGTCATTAGAAAGTTAATTTTGTTATCTTTCTCATGTTCTATAGTACACTGGATAGTTATGTGTAAATTATTGAATCTTTTTAATAGAGTTTCTATTTCTTCATCAGTTCCATTGTATACAATGAATGTGTCATCAACTTATCCTCAGTAGTGTACTATTTTCTGGGTTATTATATCTTTGTTCTTGAGAAGTTTATTTTCAAGATGGTTAATGAAAATTTCTGCAATGATTACACTTAGAGGACTTCCCATTGCTAGGCCAAAATCTTGTTTGTACATTTTTCCATCAAATGTGAAATAATTGTGTGAAAGAACAAGCTCTAGCAATTCAATTAATTCAACTACTTCAGCTGTGAACATGGTATGACCTTTTAATAAATTATTTTTGATTATATGTATGGATTCTTTGATGGGTATGCTGCTATATAAATTTACTATGTCAAGAGAGATGAGCTTTGCATTGGATGGGATATGAAGATCTTTAATACCTTGAATTGCTTGTTAGCTATTTTTCACTGAAAACGCGGTTTTAAATTTATATTGTTTTTTTCTAAAATTGAATGCGGACTACGCATAACTTTGTAGCCTGAATGATTTATAGCATTGACAACTGGTCTGATACGGATATTATGTTTAGGGATCTTAGGCTGGGCTCTTAACTTTGGGGCTGTTGGGTTCATAACTGTTAATCTCTGTGTTTCTTCCCTTGTTACTGAGAAGCATGTTTTATTCAACTATTTCTCTCGTTTACTGTTGAGTTTCTGTGTGGGGTCATGAGATATTTCTTGTATATGGTTACTCTGAAAGAATTGAACTGTTTAATTTATATATTCGTGTATTCGTTTATATCGTGAATTCGGCGAAGGGTTGGAAAACAGCGGTTTGTTGCTTTAATTTTGGACACCTGTTTATATTGCCGACATCGCACAAGTAACTGGGGAATCTGGGCACGTTGGGCACCTGTAAGATTGCTGCTGCATCAATCAACAGGTGTATAAAAACTACATTAACTGTACTATATATACTATGTTAACTGTATTATATACAGAGCGAGTCACGTAAGACGTGGTACCCCTATTATTTCGTGAACAGTTCCAGAAATCGAAATGAGGTTTAAGGCAAATGATAGTACGCTAAGTGGCGTGTACTTCAGTATGTGATAAAGAGTCTTAACTCTTGTATCGATCGTCGTATTGAAGTAAGTATGGTTTCTTAAAACATAATGATATACTTTTCCCAACGTATTTGAAAGCTCATAAGGAATCCGAGAAACACACTAAAACTGAAAGGTAAGGCGGGCAAAATCGGCTATCGTTTGTAAATACGCTCATACCATGCTACATCGTTGTATTAAACCTTTCGACTGTTTACTTGTCTGCACTGCGGAACTAGAAGAAACTGGGGTCATTTCTGCTCCAACATTTCTTGAATGCAGACATTCTACTTTTATACGGTAGATGGTGGCACGAGACATATTGCCAAAGAAGTTGAAATCAGCCAGAGAAGTGACATTCGCACACTTTCTTACGACCATTCTGTCTGTTCTTCTAGAAGAAGTACCACTGGATAAGCGACAGTGTATGTGGTCCCAACAAGGCAAGTGCCCAGCTCACTGTTTCCATGTTGCAACGCAAATAATGTAAAGTTTCCTGACCGTTGAATGGAACGGAATGCTGCAATACAACGGCTGGCCAGATCTCTTGATTTAACTCCTCTGTCTTTGTTTCTATGGGGACCATCGAAAGATGCAGTTCGTCAAGAAGCTCTGACTACACCAGACGATTTGCGCTGTCGAATTGTCACAAAATGGAAAGGGCATTTCATCCAATGTACTTTGATCTGTTCATCTATCTCTCGAACGGCGATAGGAAATGTGCCTTGCAGTCGGATGGTATAAAATTTCAGCACATACTTAAATGTAAAACTACGTTTCGTTAGCAAAATTATTTATTTTGTGGGTAACATGTAGTCAGTCGTTACTGATAAACTGTTTGCTTCATTTAAAGTGTATTCCGTCTAATTACAGTTTCGAGTTGTGTTTACAGACACATTTGTCCGACAGCGGCTAGTTTACTTTAAGAAGCATTCAGACGTCCCCACGTAAAGGTACGTCAGGTATTAGTTACTTTGAAAAGTCCCCTTGGACTGTTTATCATCATGCGGTATGAATATCCTACGATTTTGTTTCGGCTTTGACAAGTAAGCAGCAACGGCGAGGGTTTAATTGCAAATTTGCCTGACGAAACTGTAATTGTTTCCACAAAAAACTGGAAACATACACACATTTGAAATGGTTTTCCTAGCTAGCATATACAGCGGTTTCTTCCACAAAAATCATAGCCGATACTGTATCTATGTCGCATAGGAAGTGAGATTTTATCTTAGTAGTGTAGGCCTGTCTTGCTGGCAATAACGACGGAGCCAGGCATGAGAGCTCTGCTTGGCGATGTTTACACCACGCTAGCTGACTCTGACCAAATTGCTCTCCAATTTTAGTAAATTTCTCGGATCCTTCTTCGAGTTTCAGCCTCAACATGAACAAGCATTACATCACTGTACTCGTCTTTTCAAGCGCTTTCGAATGACGTCAATAAAAGTATGTCATCCTACTTAAAAAACCATACTTGCTTATCTCGATCGATTCAAGATTTAAGAGATTTTATAGTATGTCAAAGTACTTAGCGTACTTTCATTTGCCAGAAACTTCGTTTCGGTACCTCGAACTGTTTACGAAATGAGAGAGGCGTTACTTCTGTTGTGACTATGTGACTCTGTGTGTGTGTGTGTGTGTGTGTGTGTGTGTGTGTGTGTGTGTACACACGTCAAAAAAAGTTTTGCATCAACCCGGTTCCCAAAACTCCTGAAAATAGAGGTTGACTGTGGATATTGTATTACATACAGAGTCCCTTTGACTGTTCAGAGATGCCACTGAACCTGCCCAAAGATATAAACAACCATGCATGAGCAGTCCTTATTAGACTGAGGGGTCCGACAGGCGATCAGTACGAGTCATTTCACCAGGAAGGAGGTATACAGCTCTTACTGTCTGTATTCAACCATGCCTAGACGGTCAATACCGCTGTTTGATCGCGTCCACCTTGTTACTTTGTGCCAGGAAGGGCTCTCAACAAGGGAAGTGTCCAGGCGTCTCGGAGTGAAAAAAAGCGACTTTGTTCGGACATGGAGGAGATACAGAGAGAGGACCTGTTGATGACACGCCTCACTTAGGCCGCCCAAGGGCTACTACTGCCGTGGATGACAGCTACCTACTGATTACGGCTCGGAGGAGCCCTGACAGCAACGCCACCATGTTGAATAATGCTTTTCGTGCAGCCATAGGATGTCATGTTACGACTCAAACTGTGCGCAATAGGCTGCATGATGCGCAACTTCACTCCCGACGTCCACGGCGAGGTCCATCTTTGCAACCACGACACCATGCAGGACGGTACAGATGGGCCCAACAACATGCCGAATAGACAGCTCAGGATTGGCATCACGTTCTCTTCAACATTGAGTGTCGTATATGCCTTCAACCAGACAATCATCGGAGACATGTTTGGAGGCAACCTCGTCAGGCTGAACGCCTTAAGCCCGGTCCACACGCAACGATCTGTCTGCGCAGACATCGGCGCAGATGTCTGTACATGCAAAAGATCGCTGCAGATATGGTGTTCACACGACACAAACCCCAATCTACTACTCGCCCGCCATCTGTCGGTGTAGAAAAGAAATATCAGTGGCAAGCGACTACGCTCCCCGTAAACGTCAAAGATTTAATTCAGTTATTTTGAAATATAGAAATGGAGGAAGTTCTGTTGTGGTCTGTGTTCGCAACTTCTGTAGCAAAAAACATTCAGACCAACCGTAGGAAACAGAGAAAGCGGTCAAAATGGTGTAGACAGTGGCTGCTAAAGCGAAAGTGGTTTTCTCACGTAAATTTACTGCGAGAGTTGCAGGGCGAACCTAACGACTGGCGAAATTATTTGCGGATGGATGTCGAAACTTATAATTATCTCTTAAAGCTTGTAACCCCTCATATTACGAGAAAAAATACTTGTATGAGAAGGGCAATTTCTCCTCATGAACGGATGGCGGTAACATTAAGATTCCTAGCAACAGGAAGGAGCTACAAGGATTTGGAATTTTCAACTGTAATATCGAAACAAGCGTTGTGTGAAATAATACCCAACACATGTGAAGCTATTTACGGTGTCCTGAAGGATGAGTTCATGAAGGCAAGTCAAGTAAATTAAGTCTGTCAAGTTACAGATAATATTTTTGGTGTTGTAGACGTGTTTGAAACACAGTAGGCCTATATTATTAGGAATTATATACCTAAACGGCCAATGAGCTTTGGTTTTCTTTGTTTCTGAGTAGGAATTTTCAGTTCGCTACTGTGTACAAGCAACCTGTTTCAAACTTTTGTTCCAGGATACAAAACTCCATTCTGAATCCTAGACAGAGATTCGTTAACTGCCTGAAAAGTTTTGCTTGTAGTACTGTGGTTGTGAATACTATAGTTAATATAGTTATACTATTGTTTTACATTACCTCGTATTCCATTACCTCGCACATTGACACTCCAATTTCATCTTCAATTGTGCTCCTGCTTGGTATTGCCGTTTATTGATCACTGAGAAAGCCAAGTAGATCAAAATACCATAACGTTGGCTGGTATACTTGATCTACTCCCACACCAGATCTTCTGGATTTCTGAACTTTGGATAACTCTTTTCGGTGAACAGTTTGCAACGAATTTTTTAAATTTTTTAATTACTGTTTCTGTGTTTGCCGAGGCGTCAACTGCCCGCAATTTTTCAATTAGATCATTGTATGCTGCTGTCTTTTTGCTCGGTCACTATATTCCATACTTTTAGTTTTCCACAAACATGGGTGGCTTCTATATATTTCAATGAATTCACTTACAAACTCTCGAGAACACTGACGAGTATCAGCCATTTTAATGCCCTGTGCGCACAAACACAAACACTGGACTGAGCAAACAGCTGTTTCGCGCCAGATTTGCGGCGATCTCCTGTCCACACGCTCCAACTAGTCTGCGCAGATGTGGTTTGAACCCACAGATTTGAGAGGTTTCGCTCAAACCTCCAACTCCAATTTCCAGGTTTGCGCACACCTCAGGTTGGTGCAAATCTTCTGTGCACACACGATCTGTCTGCGCAGATGGGATGTGCGCAGACATTTGCGCAGACAGATCGTTGCGTGTGGACGGGCCTGTAGACACACTGCCCAGCGAGTGCAGCAAGGTGGAGGTTCCCCGCATTATGCGGGGCCCACATACGCCGCTGGTGGTCATGGAAGGCGCCGTAACGGCTGTACGGTACGTGAATGCTATCCTCCAACCGATAGTGCAACCATATCGGCAGCATATTGGCGGGGCATCCGTCTTCATGGACGACAATTCGCGTCTGTATCGTGCAAATCTTTTGAATGACTTCCTCCAGTATAACGACATCGCTCGACTAGAGTGGCCATCATGTTCTCCAGACATGAACGCTACCGAAAATGCTTGGGATGGATTGAAAAGGGGTCTTTATGGACGACGTGACCCACCAACCACTCTGAGGTATCTACACCGAATCGTCGTTGAGGAGTGGGACAATCTGGACCCATAGTGCCTTGATGAACATGTGGATAGTATGCCGCGACGAATACGGGCATCCACCAATGCAAGAGGACCTGCTACTGGGTATTAGAGCTACCGGTGTGTACAGCAATATAGACCACCAACTATGAAGGTACAGCATGCAATGTGTGGTTTTCATGAGCAATATAAAGGGCGGAAATTATGTTCATGTTGATCTCTGTTCCAATTTTCTGTGCAGGCTCCATAACTCTCGGAACCGAGGCGATGCAAAACTTTTTTTGATATATATGGTGTAAATTTTAAATTGACAAACCAGAATAACTCGAAAAATAAGCTTCACACGAAAAAATGTGTAGAATCCAAGGCTGATTATTTTCGAGGGGGCCTTCTGCTGGTGCTAAAATTAGCCCCCCACCCCGGACCCTGGGGGTGGGGCGGGAGGCGACTTATGGGAAACTCCATTTCTTATTGCAGAATCAGTTTCTTCATAAAAAAAACTACGTACATTTTGTCTTAAACATTGGTTTTGATTCTTGGAAGTTGGCGCTGTAATTCAAGAAAATCCATGTTCTCATTTTTGCGTGGAAAATGGTTACGGATAAATAAAAAATACTTATTTACTTCGTAAATTTTGATTCGTTAAAACGAAAACTCGCCCCCTCTCCCCATAGCGTGGGGTTTGTGAGAGAGGAATTATAGTTTTACAAATGCTGACTCAAATATTAATTTTTTCCCGTAGATTCGGATAAATTTTGTTTGTTTCGTACTCATGAGGCCACAGACCTTTTAATTATCAAACAAATCATCTGACTAGCTAACTAAACAACCAAACGAAGTAAATAAGTATTTTTTATTTATCTGTAACCATTTTCCACGCAAAAATTGGAATATGGATTTTCTTGTATTACAGCGCCTACTAACAAGAATAAAAACAAACGTTTAAGACTAAATGTACGTAGTTTTTTTATGTAGAATCTGATTCTGCAATAAAAATTGAGGTTCCTATTTGAAATTTAGAAGTTACCTCCCGCTCCACCCCCAGGGGGATGCGGTGGCGGGCTAATTTTAACACTAGCAGATGTCCCCCTCGAAAATAATGAACTTTGGATTCTACACATTTTTCATGTGAAGCTTAGTTTTCGAGTTACTCTGGTTTGTGAACTTAAAATTTACACCCTGTATATGCCTTCACGTTTTTCTGTTTGTATACGAAGGCTAATCTCAAGAACTACCATAGGAACTTCGATGTCTCTAATACAGGGCTTCCCAACCTTTTCAGCTGGTGGACCCCTTCAAATCCATGGGGGACCCCTAGTCTGTTCCCAGTGACCCCCCCCCCCACCCTCCTCCCCTCCCTCCCCCCCCCCCCCCCCCCCACTGCCCGAAGTATCAATAGTCTTTGGTTTAGAGATGAATGAAAACAACTTGAAGGTCAAAAATCGACTTATGAAATAGGTAGTGCACTGACAAAGCAAGTTTAACATTTAATGATGCCTGGGGCCGCATACGTGCCAGCGAATGCTGTGATTGGTCGACAAAGCTTGCTCCGTGCATGCGTAAAAGGTTTCAGCGTATCTACCGCCGTGAGCCGGCGCACAAACGACCCCCGTATTGTTGCGAAACAGTCGATCAGAGAAGCCGCATTCTCCGGCACTAAACTGTGTATGCGTTCTCACTTAGGAACCGTAAAGGCTGCTTGGGGATACGACCTGAAGTAAAAGTACACATTTTTTTTCACACACAAAAAAAACAATGATGAATTTGATTTTCACATTATTATTCAATAATTTTACTCCTTACTTTACACGATTTGGTGAAGGGTGGCCGCGGACACCCTAGAGAGAGCCGGCGGACCCCTAAGGGGTCCACGGACCACACGTTGGGAAGCCCTGCTCTAATACATAGACTGATTTACGAGGAAGGTTCGTGCGTATAATTTATTACCACTACACCAGACAAGTCGGTCGGCCGTACATAGATGGTGCTACCCGTGCGAAGCCCGGGCGGTTCGCTAATAGAAGACTCGCTGAAAGGCTTCACGCGGCACTCTTGCGCCCACTGTGTCCAAGTAACTCTTGTTGACGGGAACCAATGCGATAGCGAAATTACGCGTCAGCATTGCCTGTCACACGAGACTCTTGGCGTTCTTCAGTTTGCTCGCGTCACGATCAGGAGATACAGCTCAGCACCGTGACGCTGCGCTGTTTGCTTCTGTGACGGTGCAAGTACTCCGTCCAGCGTGTCGTCGAGTGTCACAGAGTCCTCAAATACGTTTTAGCTGTGGGACTGCAGTAATTCAAAAAAGCGAACCACTTCTTGTACATCTACGTATGTACTCGGGAAGCTAGTGGACAGTGTATGGTGGAGGATACATCGTATCAATATTACCTATTTTCTATATTATGTACTGACCGAAGGAAAAATGCCAATATGCAGCGTACGTGCTCTAATCTCTCTTCTTCTATTCTCATTAGCCTTATGCGAGATATGATGCTAGCAGTATATTCTTCTTCGCATACAGGTTCTTTAAATGTACTTAGCACGGCTTGTGGAGAACTAGGTCGCCTTTCTTCCGATTATTCCTGGGTTTAAGTTACCCAAACATTTCTGTTTGTTTTGCATGTGCAAAACCAACTTATTAATGGTACTGGAAGCACGGCTCTCGAGTCTTTCGATATTTCCTGTCATCTCTACTTGAAAAGGTCTCCAAACACTGGAACAACTCTCTGGAATTGGCCGCACTGGCGTCTTGTGTGTGATTTCCTTGACAGAGACATCGCATTTTCCGGGAATCTATCCAACAAATGTATCTGCTATTCGCCTTTCCTAATAGTGATTATACGTGATGGTCTCACATCACTTACTAGTATTGCCACTAAGTACTTACATGATATGATGTGCTCCACGTGTTCAGAACTAATCTTGTAATCAGACGCTACCGCTTCTTTCTCTTTGTTAGAGGCATTACTTTCTACGCTTACGTCTATACTCTGCAGACCACTGTGAGGAATGCCTTAGAGCGCGATCCCCACTGTATAGTTGTTAGGGCTTCTTCTCGAACCTTTCACATTCGGAGCGAGGGTAGAATAATTGCTTAAATGTCTCTGTTCGCGATGCGATGAGTGGATCCTGTCTCCACGATACTCTTTCTTTTTCTTTTTCTTTTCTTTTATCAGTCTTCGTACTGGGTACATGCGGCTCGCCACAAATTCGTCTCCTGCGCCAACTCCTTCGATCTCTGAGTAGCACTTGTAACCTACGTCCTCAATTATTTGCTGGATGTATTCCACTCTACAGATCCCTCTAGTACCATGGAAGGTATTCCCTGATGTCTTAACACATCCCTACCATCCCGTCCCTTCTTCTTGTCAATGTTTTTCACATACTTCTTTCTTCGCCGAGTCTGCGAAGAACCTCCTCATTCCTTAACTTATCAGTTCACCTCATTTTCAACCTTCTTTTGTATCATCACAACGCTTCGATTCTCTTCCGGTTTTTCCACAGTCCGTAATTCATCACTATCCAAGGCTGCGCTCGAAACTACATTCTCAGAAATTTCTACTTCTAGGGCTATGTTTGATACCAGTAAACTTCTCTTGGCCAAGAGTGCCCTTTTGCCAGTGCTAGCCTGCTTTTGATGTTCTCCTTGCTCTGCCTGTCATGTGTTATTTTGCTGCCAGACATCAGACTTCCTTAACGTCATTTACTCCGCGATCACCTATTCTGATGTTAAGTTTCTCGTTGTTCTCATCTCTGCAACTTCTCATTCCTTTCGTCTTTCTTCGATTCACTTTCAATCCACATTCTGTACTCATTACACTGTTCATTACATACAGCAGAACGTGTAATTCTTCTTCACTGTTACTCAAGAAGCAATACCATCAGCGAATCTTATCACTGATACCCTTTCACATTGCAGTTTAATTCCACTTTTGAACCTTCCTCTAATATCCTTAATTCCTTCTTCGCTTTATAGACTGAACAGAAGAGATGAAAGACTACTTCCCTATTTTAACTAAAAAGAAAACTTAACTCCCACAGAAGTCACGAAGGCCCAAAGGGAACCGACCGATCGCCGTGTCATCCTCAGCCCACAGGCTTCACTGGATGCGGATATGGAGGGGCATGTGGTCAGCACACCGCTCTCCCGGCCGTATGTCAGTTTCCGAAACCGGAGCCGCTACTTCTCAGTCAAGTAGCTCCTCAGTTCGCCTCACAGGGGCTGAGTGCACCCCGCTTGCCAACAGCGCTCGCCAGACCGGATGGTCATCCATCCAAGTGCTAGCCCAGCCGACAGCGCTTAACTTCGGTGATCTGACGGGAACCGGTGTTACCACTGCGGCAAGGCCGTTGGCTACATCCCTGTTTTACTCCCTTTTAAATCCGAGCACTTCATTCTCGATGTTGCACTCGTACTGTTCCTTCTTGGTTCTTGTGCGTATTCTATATTGTACAATATATAATTAGGGCAGCGATGTGAACTGGGTCGTTGTACACTGAGCTGACAAGTCACGTGATACCTCCTAGAGTCGTGTCGGACCTCCTTTTGTCCGGCGTAGTGCAGCAGCTGTACGTGGCATGTACTCAGTAAGTCCTCAAAAGTCCCCTGCAGGTGTATTGAACCATGCTGCCTCTCTAGCTGTCCATAATTGCGAAAGTGTTGCCGGTGCAGTATTTGGTGCACCAACTGACCACTCGTTTATTTCCAATAAATGTTCTGTGGAATTTATGTCGAGCGGCATGGCTGGCCAAACCATTCGCTCGTATTTCCCAGAATGTTCTTCAGACAAATAGCGAACAGTTGTGGCCCAGTGACATAGCACAACGTTATTTGAAAACATGAAGCGTATGAATCGCTGTAAATTATCTCCAAGTAGCCGAACATAGCCATTTCTAGCCAATGATCGGTTCAGTTGGACCACAGGTCCCAGCCCACTCCATGCAAGCACGGCCCACACAATTATGGAGCCACAGCCTGCCTGCACAATGCCTTTTTGAGAACTTGGGTCCATGTCTAAATGGGGTCTGCAGCCACACTCGAACCCTACTATGTGCTCTTACCAACTGAAATCAGGACCCATTTGTCCAGGCACGGTTTTCCAGGAGTCTAGGGTCTAACCGACATGGTCACGGGCTAAGGAGATCGTCTGCTGCCATACCCCATAAACGCCAAATTTCGCCGCACTGAGCCAACGGACACGTTCTCAATACGTCCCAGATTGAAATTCCACGCAATGTTGCTGGTCTGTTAGCACTGACAACTCTACGCTAACACCGCCACTCTCGGTCGTTAGTGAATGGCGTCAGCGACTCCGCTGTCTGTGATGCGAGGTAACGCCTGAAATTTGGTATTCTCGGCACACTCTTGACACTGTGGATCTCAGAATATTGAATTACCTAACGATTTCCGAAAATGAATGTCCCATGCTGTGACGAAGCAAGCTGGGATATTTTTTAATTCCCCTCTTGTTTTGCCATCTGCCTCCTTAAATTCATTTCCTTATGTTTAGCAGACTCGCTATGGCAAAAAAGGCATTTCTGGCCAAGAGAAGTCTACTAATATCAAATACCGGCCTTAATTTGAGGAAGAAATTTCTAAGGATGTACGTCTGGAGTACAGCATTGTATGGTAGTGAAACATGGACTGTGGGAAAACCGGAACAGAAAAGAATCGAAGCATTTGAGATGTGGTGCTATAGACGAATGTTGAAAATTAGGTGGACTGATAAGGTAAGGAATGAGGAGGTTCTACGCAGAATCGGAGAGGAAAGGAATATGTGGAAAACGCTGATAAGGAGAAGGGACAGGATGATAGGACATCTGCTAAGACATGAGGGAATGACTTCCATGGTACTAACGGGAGCTGTAGAGGGCAAAAACTGTAGAGGAAGACAGAGATTGGAATACGTCAAGCAAATAATTGAGGACTTAGGTTGCAAGTGCTACTCTGAGATGAAGACGTTAGCACAGGAAAGGAATTCGTGGCGGGTCGCATCAAACCAGTCAGTAGACTGATGACCAAAAAAAAAAGTTTAGCTATGTACCATTAGCATACGTGAATATAATCTCCAGTTTCATAAAAGAGAAATATTGGCCCTTATTTTTAAAGAATATAACACCAGGTATAATTTTGTGCTTAGTTTTAGGTATGTAATTTATTTTCTAATTTATTTCGACTATTAGCAGCTAGTATTTTTCATTATAGGGTGAAATCAGTAATTGTTTCGTAATTAATATTATATTGTTGACATATAAATAAATATCAATTCTGTACTAATTGTAAAGATTTGGAAGATGAAATGCTAGTATACAGTCTGGAACCGCGCGGCCGCTACGGTCTCAGGTTCGAATCCTGCCTCGGGCATGGATGTGTGTGATGTCCTTAGGTTAGTTAGGTTTAAGTAGATCTAAGTTCTAGGGGACTGATGACCGCAGAAGTTAAGCCCCATAGTGCTCAGAGCCATCTGAACCATTTTGAAATGCTAGTAATCTTAAAGTATGTATGTGGATCTATTCGAAAACATGTTAGCAAAGCCAGCCCAGCATTAATTCCAAAATGGCTCTGAGCACTATGGGACTTAACATCTATGGTCATCAGTCCCCTAGAACTTAGAACGACTTAAACCTAACTAACCTAAGGACAGCACACAACACCCAGCCATCACGAGGCAGAGAAAATCCCTGACCCCGCCGGGAATCGAACCCGGGAACCCGGGCGTGGGAAGCGAGAACGCTACCGCACGACCACGAGTTGCGGGCTTAATTCCAAAATAATTAACAGTTTTATCCAAAGTATTGTTTGTGTGCTCATGTTTGTTAATTTCATGATTTAAACAAATAATTCGGCCTAACTCTTACAGTAGAAGAAACTGTTCAAAAGAGGCAATGTTTCGATGTATGCAGTTAATTTAATGAGTGAAGTTTTAATTGTAATTTCTGTAAACTTAACTTCGGACAATGTGTAGTTTCAGCACGATGATATGTAAGTGCCTGATTTTTGGTCACAACACAGTCAGTCCACGACCGAGTTTCAGACGAGTAACCTGTGCTGGTTAGGACAACAATCTTTCAGCTTAACTGTGGAACAAATAATTCGACCGTGTGTAAAAACACTGACAGTGTCTCCTCCATACTTACCTGATTACTGTTCAAGAAATGTGAACTTTGTGTTTAGGTTTTACTGCTCGTAGATGTTCAACAGTAAACTACTGTAGCAGTATGAGGCTTATGGAAAGTTTAAACAATAGTGCACTGGCCATACACATATAAACGTGTATACGGGGTGTTGTGAAAAAGTGAAATTAAAGTACCGTGCATCTGTCAGCTACATTATTTACAGCAGCCAGTGTCGTAATCCACAACCCCATTTTTCAGCCAGTGTAGCTACGCGGTACGTCGACACCGAGGACAACAAACGAAGAGATAAAAACAGGCGGAACCGCTACAATTCGTCTGGCTCCAACTACCACTCCGCAAAGTAAATTAATTTCCGTCTTCCAGGTCCGGCCCATCGCCATCGCATGACGTTTGTCACCTCATTGTATGTATAATCCTTTTTCTTTTTATTTTTTAGTCATCAGTCTTCCTGTTCTGTGCCAAACTTTTCATCTCAGAGTAGCACTTGCAACCTAAGTCCTCAATTATTTGCTAGATGTATCCCAATCTCTGTCTTATGCTCTGCAGCTCCCCGCTCAGTCTAATGCCATGGAAGCTATTCCCTGATGTCATTGTATGTCATCCCGTCCCTTCTTCTTGTCAGTGTTTTCCACGTATTTATTTTCTCGCGGATTCTGTGCAGAACCTCCTCATTTTATGGCTTATCAGTCTACCCAATTTTAACCATTCTTCCATAGCACCATATCTCAATTGCTCCTGTTCTCTTCTGTTCCAGTTTTCCCATAGTCCATGTCCCATTGCCATACAGTGCTGCGCACCAATTCCTGACGTCTGAACTGAAGCTGGTTCCTTAAACATTGCGAACAGGCTTTTAAGGAACAGCTGGCGTCTATTTTCCTAGTGTCTACCAACACAGTTTTTCAGCATCTGCGTGACTCCTCCCCTAGGGTCAAAGAAATCTTTGACCATACATCCTACCCTTCTTTGTATACGTTGAATTTCCCCAATTAGTCCTATATGGTACGGATCCCACACAGGTGAACAATATTCTAATATGGACTGCACGAGTGTTTTGTAAGCAATCACCTACATTTATTTACATTTAAAGAAAGCTGCTATTCTTTACACCAAGTACAAAATTTTGCCTACTTCTTACAACAATTACTTATGATCGAGCAATATTTTCCTGTATACAATAGCATCGTCAGCGAACTGGCTTACAACGCAGCTGATCCTATTCGATACGTCGATTATGTATATTGATAAATGGAAATAGGAACGTTTGACAGAGAGTCAGTTACTGTGAACGTTTCGGTGATAGGAGTATCCTCATCAGAATCGACAATAAACCATCGCCAACAACAACAGTTCTACAGATGCAGTCGCCACAAGGAGACGATGAAGAGGTAGAGAAAGTATAGGAGAATAGTAAACGTGGAATTCAGTATGTAAGGGGGATGATAATCTTACAATCAAGACCGATTATTTAATCCTACAATAAATTTCAGCTGCTAATACCGAATACACTTTTAGGAAATCATAAGAGGAGAAGGTATACTTGGAAGAGATCTGGGGACACGGAACATTAAAGCTAGATCACATCTTAGTCAGACAAAGACTCAGAAATCAGATGTTGGATTAAAAGGTGAACCCAGAAGCAGATATATGCTCAGATCATAATTTAACAATAATGAAGAGTAAAATGAAGTGTAAGATAATCGGCCAAAAGAAATTAATGTGGAAACAAATGGAAAACTAAAGTACTAAAGAATGACGATGTGCTTTTGAAGTCCCCAAAGCCTCATATACTACGATAATAAATAACACAATCGGCCATTCAATATAGAAGGCATGGAAATCTCCGGAAAGAGAATCGCAAAAGTTGAGCAGTGAAATGTAACGTTGTAGTCTTTTGTCCCTACAGTTCAACCTGTGTATCGAAGAAAGAATGACTGAAATAAAAGAAAGATTAGGAGTGGAATTAAAATTAAGAATGAAAGGATACCAGTAGTAAGACTCGATCATGACATAGCTGTCTCCACTGAATGTGAGGAAGAATTAGTGGACCTGTTGAGTGGAAAGAACTATTTAATCATTTACTGTAGCTTCAGAGTAAACAGAAGAAGGAAGATGGTAATTAGGAGCAGCAGAAATTTAATTTGCCACACAAAATCACACTAGGTGACCATGAAGTAAATGAAGTAAATAAAGTGAGTGAATTTTGCTACTTTGGAAACAAAATAATACATTACTGACGAAGCAAGGAACAGAAAGAAAAGTAAACTCGTACAGACGAAAAGTGCATTGCTGACCTAAAGAGCAACTCAAGTAGGATAGCCAATCGCTCACATACAGCCATTGATAATATCTTTATAGAAAAAGTCCAATGAATAAAATTATATTACAAAACCAATAGTCAATGGCCTCTCAGAACATGACGTGCAGTTCCTTCTGTTAAATGTTAATACTGAACAGGATATAACATCAGTTATATCTGAACTCAAGAGGGTAATCAATGAGCCAAAAATTGATTATTTTAGGACACTCCTCAGAGACATTCGCTGGAGTCATGTTTACAGTGGTCATGGCATGAATTAAAAATATAACACCTTTGCTAACAAAGTGCTTACCTTATCTGAAGACTGTTTTCCCCCAAAACTAACCAGGGATAGAGCACAGTCTGCAAAGAAGCCATGGATTACTCAAGGAACAGAGGTATCTTGTAAAACAAAAAGAAAGCTGTATCTGTCAATCCGAAACAGTTTTGATGTTGATGCTAAGGCAAATTACAAGATATACTGCAAAATATTAAAGGCTGTAATACAGGCACCAAAGCAAATACGTTACAAGGAAAAGATAGTCATATCAGATAACAAAGTAAAGACAATATGGGATATAGTGAAGGAGGAGACCGGTAGAACCAGACGTGAAGAGGGGCAAATAGCATTAAGAGTAAATGATACATTCGTGACATGTGTATAGTGTTGCAGAACTTTTTAACAAACATTTTATAACTGTTACTGAAATGATGGGGTAGTCAGGTTCTGTAGATGATGTCATGGGATACCTCAGACCGGACAAAATGGTTCAAATGGCTCTAACCACTATGGGATCTGAGGTCATCAGTCCCCTAGACTTAGAACTACTTAAACCCAACTAACCTATAAACATCATACACATCCATTCGCGAGGCAGGATTCGAACTTGTGACCGTAGCAGCCGCGTGGTTCTGGACTGAAGCGCCTAGAACCGCTCTGTCACAGCGGCCGGCCAGACCAGACATTTCAAGTAACTTCCATAATATGCATTTGACCCTCACTACCCCAGCAGAAGTAATGTCCATCATAAAATCTTTA
Source organism: Schistocerca americana (assembly GCF_021461395.2). Lineage (NCBI taxonomy): Eukaryota > Metazoa > Arthropoda > Insecta > Orthoptera > Acrididae > Schistocerca > Schistocerca americana. Next base: position 25,945,534 of record NC_060124.1, read on the forward strand.
AAATCAAAAACGTCTAGTGGGTTTGATGAAACATCAAAGTCAATTAAAGAATGTGATTCTGAGTTAAGTAACATATTAAGCTATCTGTGTAACCAGTCGTTTATCAGTGGAACATTTCCTGAATGGTTGAAATATGCTGAAGCCACTGTTTAAGAAGGAGATATAGAAATAGCGTCATATTTCCGTCCAATTTCACTTTTGCCAGCATTCTCAAAAATTTTAGAATAGGTAATGTACAATCGGCTTTATAACCATCACAAATAACATACTGTCAAAGTCGCCGTTCGGATTTCTAAAGGGATCTGATATTGAGAAGGATATCTATACTTACAGTAAAAATGTACCTAATTCATTAATCAAAAAACTGCAGGCAACTGGTATATTTTGTGATCTGCTGAAGGCATTTGACAGTGTAAATCACAATATCTTTTTAAGTAAATTAGAATATTATGGTGTAACAGAAAATGCTGCAGCATCGTTCAAATCTTATACCTCTGGCAGGAAACAAAGGGTGTTATTAGGAAAGAGACATGTTTTAAGCTATCAGGCATCATCCAACCGGGAAAGAATGACATGTGGGGTCCCACAAGGTTCCATCTTAGGCGCCCTTACTTTTTGTTGTGTTTACCAATGACCCTTCATCACTAACATTACCAATGCCAAGTTTGTTTTGTTTGCCAATGATATAAACATTGCAATAAATAGCAAATCAAGTGTAGTTTTAGAAAGATCGGCTAATAAAATATTTGTGGACATTAATCACTGGTTCTTAGCTAATTCTTTCTCACTAAGCTTCAAGAAAACACACTACATGCAGTTCAGAACTTGTAAGAGGTGTCCCACGAATATATGCTTAACATATGATGACAAGCAAATAGAAGAAGTGGTCATTGTTAAATTCTTGGGTTTACAAACGGTCCAAAAGGCTCTGAGCACTATGGGACTTAACATCGGAGGTCATCAGTCCCCTAGAACGTAGAACTACTTAAACCTAATTAACCTAAGGACATTACACACAGCCATGCCTGAGGCAAGATTCGAACCAGCGACCGTAGCAGTCGCACGCTTCCGGATTGAAGCACCTAGAACCTCTCGGCCACCGCGGCCGGCTTAGGTTTACAGCTTGATAATAAATTCAACCGGGAGGAGCACACCACAGAACTGCTGAAGCGTCTAAACAAATCTCAATTTGCAGTGCGAATTCTGTCAGACATAGGGGATATAAAAATGAAAACGCTGGCATACTATGCTTACTCTCACTCCATGATGTCGTATGGGACTGTTTTTGGGGGTAATTCATCAAGCCAAGCCAAAATCTGCGGACTCAAAAACGTGCAATAGGAGTTATATGTGGTGTGAACTCTAGAACATCCTGCACAGGCCTGTTTAGGGTACCAGGGATACTAACTACTGCTTCCCAATACATTTATTCCTTAATGAAATTTATCATTAAAAATATATCACTTTTTCAAACCAACAGCTCAGTTCATAGAATCAATACTAGAAATAAGAATAATCTTCACAAGGATTTAAATCCACTTACTCTTGTAAAAAAAGTATGTATTATTCAGGAACACACATTTTCAAAAACTTGCCAGCAGCCATAAAAAGGTTAACAACCAATGAAATTCAGTTTAAGAGAAGCCTAAAGGATTTATTGGTGGCCAACCCCTACTCCACTGATGAATTTCTCAGTAGAACCAACTGATTTGTGTGTGTGTATGTGTGTATGGGTGTGTGGTTATGTGTCTGTGTGTGTGTGTGTGTGTGTGTGTGTGTGTTTGTGTTTGTTTGTGTTTATAAAAGTACAATATAACTTCTGCACAATTTCAGTGCAGTAATGTGTTCATTGTAAATAAGTATTGTAGCAGTTCTATTATATGTTTATTACCTCATAAATAAATAAAAACATTTTTTTTAAATTTTGTGTATTAATGCGATCTTAGTGAGTGTTGTAAAATGATCCTTTCATAGAGCGTTCATTAAAAAAATGACGATCATTCCACTTGGGACCTGTGGAAGGTACATCAGCTTATTTGTTTAGTTGTACATAAAAAGTGTACAACTTTGCTTCCGCCGATTTTTCCCCAACATTTGAGGCTTTAATGAAACAAATTGGATACACATGTATTATTAAAAGTATTTTACATCGCTGGCCACTATTTTCTCCCACATTTCTGGCAGTGTACGAAACCAGCGTCGTAGCATTGTTCATCTTTTGAAGCACTCCTCGGATCGACCCAATTTGTGCCTTCTTCACGAGATCGGAAGTATTGGTCAGCCAGACCATGGGCCATTGACCTAAACAGGTGATAGAGGGAACAATGTCTTTATAATACGGTGGATGGGGTAGGACTCCCCAATACAACGTTTCCAAGTACGTTTTGACCTTTTTTGCAATGTGGGGTCGAGCGTTGTCGTGCTGCAAAAATCACTTTCTCGTGCCTCTCGCTGTATTGCGGTCGTTTGTCTTTTAATGCTCTGCTCAAACGCATTAATTGCGTTCGATGACGAGCACCTGAGATTGTTTCACTTGGTTTTAACAAGACGCCGAGCTCGTCCCACCAGATGCAGAGCATCATCTTGGAGCCTTGAATATTCGGTTTGGCCGTCAACGTGGAAGCATGGCCGGGATATCCCCATGATTTTCTGCGTTTACGGTTATGGTAATGAACCCATTTTTCGTCCCTGGTCACAATGCGATGCAGAAATCCCTTCCGTTTTTGCCTCTGAAGCAACTGTTCACGAACACGCAAACGCCGATCTTGGTGTCAGCTCACGGCCGGCCGGTGTGGACGAGCGGTTCTAGGCGCTTCAGTCTGGAACCGCGCGACCGCTACGGTCGCTGGTTCGAATCCTGCCTCGTTCATGGATGTGTGTGATGTCCTTAGGTTAGTTAGGTTTAAGTAGTTCTAAGTTGTAGGGGACTGATGGCCTCAGATGTTAAGTCCCATAGTGCTCAGAGCCATTATTTTGTCAGCTCACACGGGACCCAAGTTCCTTCTTTCTGAGTCATGCCAGTAGCCTTTAGATGTTTTGAAATGGCTTGCTGTGTCACTCCCACTAATCGTGCCAATTCTTCTTGAGTTTGACGCGAGTCTTCACTCAGCAATGTCTCCAATTCTGCATCTTCGAAAACATTCCCTCTTCCATCATTATGCCGGTCTACGACGTTAAAATCACCAAGCGTTGAAACCACTCGATGAGACTCACCAGCTGCTTTCTTCGTATTGAAACAAAACAGTGACACCTCCCGCAAATGACGAGAATTAGGTTCGTAAACTGATATTTTCAATGAAGAACAACTTTGTGATGCAGACAAAAATCGACTAACATTTGAATCAGGTTATATTGATTGAGGTCCAAGCTAACTGCCTCACGTCTGCGACCTGTCTCTTTCGACCGCTACTTACCGCTGTCACCACCTGTCGACAAATGGCGGAAGCAAAGTTGTACACCTTGTATTTGTCATGTATTATTGTTTTTATGACATGTCTACATCCTGGAGGACCTCCTCACTACAGATCAATTGGAATGAAAGTAAATCTAATCTAATCTAAACAAACATCGGCCTTCTTTTGGGGAAGAAACTTTTTAGAATGTGTAATTGAGGCACAGCCAAGGGCGCCCATATTCACACGGTAAGGTGGGGCCGTGTGCTTTCCCTCCTCCCTCCAGCTTTTACGGAATGGAAAAAATACAGTGTAGTCACATGTTTTCATTTCAAGAAAATGATTTAAAAGTCAGTGTTACGCAGGTTTTTAACAGGTTCGAACTCGAACTTTTTATGGCCATTCGTCTTCTAAATTATCAAAAATACAAACAGGGACGTGAAAGGGAAGCAGTGGTTGGGAAGGGAGTGAGACAGGGTTGTAGTCTCTCCCCGATGTTATTCAATCTGTATATTGAGCAAGCAGTGAAGGAAACAAAAGAAAAATTCCGAGTAGGTATTAAAATCCATGGAGAAGAAATAAAAACTTTGAGGTTCGCCGATGACATCGTAATTCTGTCAGAGACAGCAAAGGACTTGGAAGAGCAGTTGAACGGAATGGATAGTGTCTTGAAAGGAGGATATAAGATGAACATCAACAAAAGCAAAACGAGGATAATGGAATGTACTCGAATTAAATCGAGTGATGCTGAGGGAATTAGATTAAGAAATGAGACACTTAAAGTAGTAAAGGAGTTTTGCTATTTGGGGAGTAAAATAACTAATGATGGTCGAAGTAGAGGGGATATAAAATGTAGACTGGCAATGGCAAGAAAAGTATTTCTGAAGAAGAGAAATTTGTTAACATCGAGTATAGATTTAAGTGTCAGGAAGTCGTTTCTGAAAGTATTTGTATGGAGTGTAGCCATGTATGGAATTGAAACATGGACGATAAACAGTTTGGACAAGAAGAGAATAGAAGCTTCCGAAATGTGGTGCTACAGAAGAATACTGAAGATTAGATGGGCAGATCACATAACTAATGAGGAAGTATTGAATAGGATTGGGGAGAAGAGAAGTTTGTGGCGCAACTTGACCAGAAGAAGGGATCGGTTGGTAGGACATGTTCTGAGGCATCAAGGTATCACCAATTTAGTATTGGAGGGCAGCGTGGAGGGTAAAAATCGTAGAGGGAGAACAAGAGATGAATACACTAAGCAGATTCAGAAGGATGTAGGTTGCAGTAGGTACTGGGAGATGAAGAAGCTTGCACAGGATAGAGTAGCATGGAGAGCTGCATCAAACCAGTCTCAGGACTGAAGACCACAACAACAACAACAACAACAAAGTATAGAACAGGCACAGCATCGTATGGAAGTCAACCGAGGACTATGAGAAAACTGAGAGAAGGCTGGAATGTGGTGCCACAAAAGGCTGTTGACAACTGAGTTAAGTGCTAAGATAAAGAATGAGGAGATTCTCTGTAGAATCAACAAGTGAAGGGACTCGTACAAAACAGCGACAAGAAGAAGGGACAGGATGAAATGACACGTACTAAGGCATCAAAGAATGAATTCCTAGGTACTCGAAGGCGCTGTAGAGAGTAAAAACTGTAAGTGAAGCCAGAGATAGGAGTAAATGAGGATGTTGGTTAAAGTTGAAATATTACTCTGAGACGAAAAGGTTTGAAAGATGAAAAGGGGAAGCCGCGTTGGATCGCATCAAACCAGACAGAAGGCTGAAGACACCCACCCCCCTCCCCCCACCCCGAAAACAAGGGTGACAAATTCTTTCCGACACGCTTACTTTCCTGGAATTTCGTTCCTGCACTGGAGCTAGTTAGCATCACTGGAAATATGGATCGCGGATGGGCGTATGATGCACGCATGAGCTACACACACGACTGATCTCTTGCAATACTTTCGTTTTGCGACATGCGCAAACAGCGGTTTATTACACTACCGCTTTGCAACCGTGAGGAATAAGTAGACTAACTCATTGGCCTTGCGAAAATAAAGCGAACCGATAGGGCAACGACCATGACACATAATTACACCCAAGTTGTATCTTTTACCTGGTCAGGTCTCTCACGGCGTTAGTCGAAGTACTACAGTAATCGAAGAAGGTAACGTTTTTCCGCAATTGTTACGTAAAACAACAGAGCAGTTTTTCTAGTTATCGCGGTTTTGAGACACTCGCGGTGAGCGCGTGGAGCAGGCGCTATCTTACAAGTTTCGCACGTGAAACGGCAGCCGCGCTTGTTTTCGTGATGTGTGGCAGTAATAGCTTGGCGCGAGATAAGCGCACCTTAGCAAACAAGTCGTACGCGGAATTCCCCGGTGTCCGCTGTACGCTAACGATACGCCGATAATGCGGCAGCACCACACGTTTTCTCTGGCGCCCCACTCCTGGTCGCTGGCACAGAAGCGACCTGAGAGGACTGCAGTCCCACGTCTAGGATCGAACACAAAACAGCGGAAATAACTAGTACACTGTTGCTGTAGTCTTCAGTTCGATCACTGGTTTAATGTAGCTCGTCAAGCTAGTCTGTCCTCTTCATCTCTCTGTAACTACTGCAACCTACATCCATTACTATAACCAAGTCTTGATCTACTGTTTTTACTCCTCACGCTTCCACCTAATAACAAACTGACGATTCCTTCATGCCTCAAAGAATATCCGAAATAAAATATATTTGGCGATTCATCTGTTTATCCCCAACTCTATTCAGTACGTCCTCACCACTTACCCGATCTTCCCCTCTGATCTAGACCGATCTTCTGTAGCTCCACATCTCTAAAGCTTCACTTCTTGTCTGATTGTTGTCCGCATTCCACTTCCAGACACGGCTACACGCCAGACCAATGCGTTTAAAAAAAAACTTCCTAACATTTAAATTTCTATTCTATTACAAATTCTCTGTTTGCTTCTGTCTCGTGGTCTGCGGCCGTCATTTATTTCACGATTTTTGGCCGGCCGGAGTGGCCGAGAGGTTAAAGGCGCTACAGTCTGGAACCGCACGACCGCTACAGTTGAAGGTTCCAATCCTGCCTCGGGCATGGATGTGTGTGATGTCCTTAGGTTAGTTAGGTTTAAGTAGTTCTAAGTTCTAGGGGACTAATGACCACAGCAGTTGAGTCCCATAGTGCTCAGAGCCATTTTCACGATTTTTCTCACGTTTCCCCAGCATTGTCAAACCTTCACCCTGCACTGCTGGTGGTTGACTGCATTCAAGCTCGCGGCCGCAGATTATATACACATCAAAAACGTTTTGCATCACCCCGGTTCCCAGAACTCCTGAAGATAGACGTTGACTGTGGGTATTGCATCACAGACACAGTCCGTTTGACTGTTCAGAGATGTCACTAAACCTGCCCAAAGATGTAAACAACCATGCATGAGCAGCGCCTATTAGACGGAGGGGGTCCGACAGCCATTCATTCCACCAGGAAGGCCGGCCGAAGTGGCCGTGCGGTTCTAGGCGCTGCAGTCTGGAACCGCGAGACCGCTACGGTCGCAGGTTCGAATCCTGCCTCGGGCATGGATGTGTGTGATGTCCTTAGATTAGTTAGGTTTAACTAGTTCTAAGTTCTAGGGGAGTAATGACCTCAGAAGATCAGCCCCATAGTGCTCAGAGCCATTTGAACCATTCCACCAGGAAGGAGGTACACGTCTCGTCCTGTCTGTAGTTCAACCATGCCTAGACGGCCAATGGCTCTAAGCAGTATGGGACTTAACATCTAAGGTCATCAGTCCCCTAGACTTACAACTGTGTAAACCTAACTAACCTAAGGACATCACACACATCCATGCTCCAGGCAGGATTCGAACCTGCGACCGTAGCAGCCGCGTGGTTCCGGACTGAAGCGCCTAGAAGCGCTCGGCCACCGCGGCCGGCCCGAGGTACGATCGCATGTGCATAGTTACTTTGTGCCAGGAACAACGGAAGTGTCCAGGTGTCCGTGAGTGAATCAAAGCGATGTTGTTCGGACATGCAGGAGATACAGAGAGACAGGAACAGTCGATGACATGTCACGCTCAGGCCGCCCAAGCGCTACTACTCCCGTGGATGACTGCTACCTACGGATTATGGCTCGGAGGAAGCCTGACAGCAACGCCACCTTGTTGAATAACCCTTTTCGTGCAGCCACAGGACATCGTGTGCGCAACTTCACTCCCATGATGAGATCGATCTTTGCAACCACGACTCCATGCAACGCTGTACAGTTGGACCCAACAACACGCCGAATGGACCGCTCAGGATTGGCATCACGTTCTCTTCACCGATGAGTGTCGCGTATGCCTTCAACCAGACAATCGTCGGAGAAGTGTTTAGAGGCAATCCGGTCACGCTGAACGCCTTAGACACACTTTCCAGCGAGTGCAGCGAGGTGGAGGTTCCCTGCTGTTTTGGGGTGGCATTATGTGGGGCCGACGTACGCCGCTGATGGTCATGGAAGGCTCCGTAACGGCTGTACGATACGTGAAGGCCATCCTCCCACTGATAGTGCAACCACATCGGAAGCATATTGGCGAGGCATTCGTCTTCATGGACGACAACTCGCGCCCCCATCGTGCACACCTTGTGAATGAATTCCTTCAGGATAACGACATCGCTCGACTAGAGTGGGCAGCACGTTTTCCAGACATGAACCCTATCGAACATGTCTGGGATAGTTTGAAATGAGCTGCTTATGTACGGCGTGACCCACCAACCAATCACTTGTAACGTGCGCGTGGGGCACACAATACTCATTAAAGCCTGTACTATGGTAAGTGAGTGGGGTTTGCCTTACGAGACAGGATTTTTGTATAGATATTGACCGCGTGTACCTGAATGGAGGCAAATCAGACTTACACCCACTCTGTAATAACAATGATACGTCAAGTAAGTCCGAAATGCAGGACGGACAAAAAGCAACACAGCAGATGCTACCAATTTGTTAATAATACGGTCGCCAGCCTAATTAGGCATTAACTGAGTTTCTTCCCTGTACAAGTTGATGTACATTCATGCAAAACAACACGTAGTAACACTGCATAATATAGTAAATTTTAGAACCAGAAAATCTATTGAACTGATAGTTTCACGTTCTGTACTGATATGGCAAAACCACAAATACATAACACTACACTATAATGTATACTACAAAACTTCGTACTGTCTATTGATCTGATTAAAATCGGGCATAGGTTACCCTAGAAATAGCACTTTCGAGCCACACACAAAATGTCAATTTTGATAAAAATAAAACACTGATAAATTTTGGCTTTTACATTGACTTTAACTTTTGCTGGTCAAATCAATTTAGAGCACTTCAGAATTCAAATGAATAAAAAAGGGGGGGGGGCCTTGAAACTGTTATGATCACTGTATTAAAAAAAGTAATTACTGACACCATTATGCGCTCAAGGTTTCCAATATATGAGTTACTACTCTCTTTATCTTATTTCCTACTCATTTAAATACCTTTATAACCGTCTCGAAATAATTAAACTTCATTACTAAATCAATATTAAAGTTATCTTCCAACTTTATCAGACCTTCGTTATTCATTTACTGGTTCATTAACAAAACAGTTCTTTAAACACCATTCTAACATAGTCAGGTCTGCAAGTAATTATTATTAACACAAACTTTAATTTTTCATCTCGAGACACTCGGATTGCACAGCATTTGGGAAGGACCCTATCTAGGTTAGTTGTGAGGATAATTAAATGATAGGAAAGTTCTGGTAAAATTTAAGTTGTTATTGAACAGTATGGAACAAAAGTAACACTGGTCCATACGAATACAGTACTAAAGGTTTCAACCTGCTTGTATCGATGCGGCGGTTGGCGGGCGGCGAGATGACGAGGCGCAGAGTACACATACAACCACAGCTATGGCTCTTGACGTATCGGCACTTTATTTCTTCATAGCGTCGCAATACTGTTCCACTTAGTGCCTATGGAATTTTGCCATGCTGTATGGGCGTTGGAACGGCATACCCGAGGCTCAATGAAACTACGTCTTCCAGGAGAGCCTCCTCGCTCCAGAAGGTGGTGCTCAGACCAATGCCAAACTCCAACTACTACTACTGCTGAGCCCGTTGTGCCGTGCAGTGCCCGCGTGCATTTTCCCGCGCTCGCCTGTCATCCACCTTTTACCGCTCCCTTACAGACAGGGTATTCACCCGAGGTTTTGCATTCTACATATCCTAATACATTGCCTACGTATGGACCAGACGCACAGTTACAATTTTAAACATGTTACAACAGCTTCAACATTTGTTACATTTCAATTCTATTACAATATTGCTTGACATTTGACATAAACATTAATTTTCACATTGAAACTCGTTTACAGTTTTCTTAACACAATGGCATGAAACAAAAAAGAAATGAAATCAGAACATCGACTACACTAATTTATCGAAAAATCAGATGGAAAAAAAATTTACTTATATGTACAATAGTACAGCGTTGTTGTTGTTACACACTCTGATGGAGTTACGCCGAATCGCCATTGAGGAGTGGGTCAATCTGGACCAACAGTGTCTTGATGAATTTGTGTATAGTATGCCTCGACGAACAGAGGGATGCATCATTGCAAGGGAAGGTGCTACTGGTTATTAGAGGTACCGGTGTGTACAGCAATCTGGACCGTCAGCTCTGAAGGTCTCGCTGTATGGTGGTACAACACGCAATGTGTGGTTTTCATGAGCAATACAAAGAGTAGAAATGATATTTATGTTTATCGCTATTCCAATTTTCTGCACAGGTTCCCGAACTCTCGTAACCGAGGTGACGTAAAACTTTTTTCGATGTGTGTATGTACCGTGCGCGCCAACATCCGAGGGCTTTTCCGTCGTCATTACTACTGCGGTTCTCGCCTTGCTACCTGCTGCAGCACGGGAATCCAAGATACGTTCATCTTGGCGCTTTATGTTTGTTGAAGCTGCTGGCATGTATGTGTATTTCTATAGCTTCCCTGAACAAGCAGCTGTGACAAATCTTCTCTATTTCAAGAACTTCCGTGTCGGCGAGTTTTAGTAAGTGCTCGGTTTCACGCAGCGTCTCCTCTGCTATGACCGATCTCTCAACCTGCTCCAAACTGTAATGTCGCTTATGTTTGGTGATCCAGGCGTTATTGATGGTTTAGTCATTTCAGTTTTCCATGTGTACATGGTATGCGGTATATTCCCGACTCTGCAGGTGAGTCCCTTTTCTCCTTTGCCCATCTAAAACACTCTTTGATCTTCTTTGTCGGTTTGTAAAGTCTTTAGGCTGCGTTTGTACAATGTACGATCTATTGTGTCGGTCACTCTGAGAATGTGCGGGAGAAAGACTGTTCCCGACATTTCTTTTTCCGATATGTCACTTCGCCGAGTGTTTGATTATGTGGCACTTGTTATGTATCTGGTATGTGGACCGATACCAGCACAAACTGTCAGTTCACCAACCGAGCCAGAAACGATCCATGACTAATATGCTCATAAAGCGAGCAACAGGAATATGTGAGCGGCAACACCTCGGACGCGAGCTACCACTCGAAATGTTTCTTACATAACAAGAGTCACAGAATCAAACACTGGGAGAAGTGACCCATCGGAAAAAGAGATATTGGGTACGGCCATTCTGTCAAAAATTCTCAGACTGAAAGACACAATAGGTCGTATATAAAAAACAAACACGGAGTAAAGACTATTTATAAATCGACAAAAAAGATCAAAGTGTGTCTCAGATCGACAAAGGAGAAAAGGGGCCAATTTGCAATGTCGGAAATGTACCGCATACCTTGTACACGTGGAATAGTCTACGCTGGAATGACTGGACTATCAATCAACACCAGGATCACAGAACATCAGTGGTATTGCAGGTTAGGGCAGGTGGAGAAATCGGCCGTGGCGGAGCACGCGCCACCTGAGACCGACCATTTACACTGCTGGCCATTAAAATTGCTACACCACGAAGATGACGTGCTACAGACGCGAAATTTAACCGACAGGAAGAACATGCTGTGATACGCAAATGATGAGCGTTTCAGAGCATTCACACAAGGTTGGCGCCGGTGGCGACACCTACAACGTGCTTACATGAGGAAAGTTTCCAACCGATTTCTCATACACAAACGGCAGTTGACCAGCGTTGCCTGGACAAACGTTGTTGTGATGCCTCGTGTAAGGAGGAGAAACGCGTACCATCACGTTTCCGACTTTGATAAAGGTCGGGTTGTAGCCTACCGCGATTGCGGTTTATTGTATCGCGACATTGCTGCTCGTGTTGGCCGAGATCCAATGACTGTTAGCAGAATATGGAATCGGTGGGTTCAGGAGGGTAATACGGAATGCCGTGCTGGATCCCAACGGCCTCGTATCACTAGCAGTCGAGATGACAGGAATCTTATCCGCATGGCTGTAACGGATCGTGCAGCCACGTCTCGATCCCTGAGTCAACAGTTGGGGACGTTTGCAAGACAACAACCATCTGCACGAACAGTTCGACGACGTTTGCAGCAGCATGGACTATCAGCTCGGAGACCGTGGCTGCGGTTACCCTTGACGCTGCATCACAGACAGGAGCGCCTGCGATAGCGTATTCATCGACGAATTTGGGTGCACGAATGGCAAAACGTCATTTTTTCGGATGAATCCAGGTTCTGTTTACAGCATCATGATGGTCGCATCCGTGTTTGGTGACATCGCGGTGAACGCCCATTGAAAGCGTATCACCCGGCGTGATGGTATGGGGTGCCATTGGTTACACGTCTCGGTCACCTCTTGTTCGCATTGCCGGCACTTTGAACAGTGGACGTTACATTTCAGATGTGTTACGACCCGTGGCTCTACCCTTCATTCTATCCCTGCGAAACGCTACATTTCAGCACGATAATGCACGACCGTATGTTGCAGGTCCTGTTCGGGCCTTTCTGGATACAGACAATGTTCAACTGCTGCCCTGTCCAGCACATTCTCCAGATCTCTCACCAATTGAAAACGTCTGGTCAATGGTGGCCGAGCAACTGGCTCGTCACAATACGCCAGTCACTACTCTTGATGAACTGTGGTATCGTGTTGAAGCTGCATGGGCAGCTGTACCTGTACACGCCATCCAAGCTCTGTTTGACTCAATGCCCAGGCGTATTACGGCCAGAGGTGGTTGTACTGGGTACTGATTTCAGGATCTATGCACCCAAATTGCGTGAAAATGTAATCACATGTCAATTCTAGTAAAATGTATTTGTCCAATGAATACCCGTTTATCATTTGCATTTCTTCTTGGTGTAGCAATTTTAATGGCCAGCAGTGTAATAAAATTCCCCGACAGGGAAATCCTTGCTACAGGGAATAGGTGTCACACCCACTTGTTCATGGAAGCTATAGAAGTACACGAACATGACAACTGCTTTAGCAAGAAAGAATGAAGCCTCAAGGTGAACGGATCCTGGACAAAGCTAGTTACCGTACATGGGATTAGATTGTTGCCAGATTACCAACTTTTAACGTCCATTTACTGCCGGAAATATGCGCAGGACGAAATTTTGTACTGCTAGTATGTGAGGAATCACGCTGTGAAATCCAAGTGCCCGAATTTTTATTCACCCTGTATTTTGCACTTCCGTGTTTCAAGTTTCGTATTTCACATGTTGTAAAGATTCTAAAAAAGAACGGTGAAAACGACGTTAGGATTCTACTACAATGTAAGAATGAAGAAGTGATTTTAATCTTATTTGGAGAACTATTGTAAATTTGCATCGCACTGTTTGTAACGGAACTTTTTTAAGCCAATGCCCTTATTGAATGGACATTGTGCTTTCCTTTTTACCTTATACCATGTTCCTGGATATTATTTATGTACACTACAGAGAGAAAAACATGACTGGCATATGGATAAGAGAGAAAATGTGCGTTAATTAACGTAGTAATTTTATGACCGTCCATTTCATAAACAGTGTGATTTGCGAGCCCGATACCGCCGACAACTGCCGCTGGAGCATACACCACGTTGAGGCCCACGTCCCGTGTGCATCGTTTCTGAGCGTTCAGCAGCGCGGTTCACTCGGCACGCTCAACGCTTCACGTTCGAAAGCACGGTCAGTGCGCCGAAGACTTTACGTGACTAGTAGAGGACCGCTGTGTTAACATCCTCTTCGTTACAAGATCTCTTTCGGTCCAGACGCTCCTTCAACTTGACGAAAAGATGATGGAAATCGTATCGTGCAAGATCTGGACCTACCTATCAGCACGGCACGCGTCTGTGCGGCCTTCCTCACATTGCTGTCGCCATTTCACTAAGGCTGGAGGCGGCGTTGCGTTTGGTCATTATATCGCCGGAGTTTCACGGTGAATCTGTGTACAATTGAGACGTTTTGCCTACAAATGGTACTGTCATGAGTATACCAACTTTCGAATACATTTGGAGTTCTCGTATCATTTCAGTCGTGCACTGTGTTACACCTGTTATCCGTATGGCAGCAAAACTCTCTAGGCAGGAAACGCTTAACATGTACTTCGTTCTGACAATGTGCTACTCATGTTGTGCAATGGCCCTAGCGTGGAACTACTTTCTGTACTCATTACGTAGCTCATACAGAATTAACACGCGTACACCTGCTCGCTACATTGTCCAGGTGACTACGTAATACGTGCTACAAGACACTGCTCACCGCCTCAGCTATGCAGTGAAGTCTAATCTTCACTTCTTCCACCATTTATAATCCACCTACGACATTCCGTTATCACTTAAAAGTTAAGTGAGATATCCGATAGGTCTTGGAGTTATCGATGACCATATATCTAGTGTCATCCGTGTGGAAGAGTGAGAACGTTGTCGAAATGTTTTCGAAACGTTTGACAGAGGCGGAACGTGGGTGCCAGCCCGATATTCACCTAGTCGGGGATGTAAACCGCCCAAAAACCACATCCAGACTATTAGGCCCTTGTCATTAATCTGGAGGACAGATTCGATCCTATGCCGCTTCACCCCCCCCCCCTCCCCAACCATCCCCGAATCCCAAAAGTGGGCTATTCCAACTTCCATCACTTTGCCTCATCGATAGCTCGTATTCTTTTTTTTTTTTTTTTTTTTTTTTAAGTGAAAGAAAGACACAAAGGGTATCAGTAATAGCTCTACTTGAAAAAAACGCTGTTAATGTCCTCACTTTGGCGAGTTCAAAAATGGTTCAAATGGCTCTGAGCACTATGGGACTCAACTGCTGAGGTCATTAGTTCCCTAGAACTTAGAACTAATTAAACCTAACTAACCTAAGGACATCACACACGTCCATGCCCGAGGCAGGATTCGAACCTGCGACCGTAGCGGTCTTGTGGTTCCAGACTGCAGCGCCTTTAACCGCACGGCCACTTCGGCCGGCCTTTGGCGAGTTACTGAAATATGTTACCCATTACTTACGATTCCCCAGTGACTTGGCACACTAGGTTAGCACATCGGACTCGCATTCGGAAAGCCGACGGTTCACAACCCGCGTCTGGCCATCCTGATTTAGGTTTTCTGTGATATCCGTAAATAGCTTCAGGCAAATGCAGGGAAGGTTCCTTTGAAAGGGTACGCCCGACATTCTTCGCCATCCTTCCCTAATGCGATGGGATCGATGACCTCGCTGTTTGGTCTCATCCTCCAAATCAACCAACCAGCCCAGAGACTTGCAGTCTCTGACATTCTGTACAAAGGAGGGAAGATGGTAACAGGTGGTGTGACAACAAATTAAAGTAGTGCAGATTGATCAGACGCACGAGATGTTTTCGCTTTCATCGTTCAACACGTATTTAAGGAGAAAAGTGGCCACGGAAATTTTTTTGTGGTGGGAAAAAGACAAACGAATTAAATTTACTGGGGATGAGATGATTTTAGATTAAGTCGACTTACGAAAGATTCATCGTGATAGAAGCTCTACTAAGTCTGCTTCTGATTCTTTCCCTCCAACGCCCCTTCAGCTACCGTTTTCAGCGATGATTCCTGTCGTAATACGTAGTTAGACATCCTACCTCTTCGATCCTTCGGGTTGATAATCAGGCATTTTCCTCGCTGCAGGTTGTCTTTAAGATTATCGAACGAAAATTAATGAGAAGAAAATCAAGAGCGCAGTCATCGTGACAAGAGAAAGGAAGAGAAATGTAAGCATAGGATAAGGTGAAACAAAGCACATAAAACAACTCGAAACCTGAGTAAAGTAGTCAGGGAGAAATGAAAAGCAGACTATTAGTAGCCATAGAACTGCTTGTTGGAAGAAAAACCTATCGTGTTGGAAACTGAAGCAGCAACAGAGAACAAAACTGGTCGTCTGTTTTTAGTTGAATATTATTTTTTACTTGGTGAGAGATGTGAACAATAAATAAGGAAGGGAAAAAATTTGAGGAATCAGTAAACATGTTTGGGGAAATTTGACTTATATTACAGGGAATAATAAGGGCTAAGAAGAACTGGCTACGATGCTGGTTAACAAGTCAATGGTTATTATCATTAGTAGTTGTAATGGAAGAAACTGTTGAACAAAATAAAACAAGAAAGGAAACAAAAATAATGATAAACAAAGTGACACTACAAAATAGTTATGTAATTAGAAATAGAGTGGTAGTATACAGAGATGTGTGCTGAGACAGTATTACGTATAACCTTACCTATAGGGCAGTACATTAAATGACGTTAAATGTTAACTTTTTCTTTGGACGAACTGAGATTATCAATGTATTTAACACTTTGAAAGTACTTATGAAAATGTCAGGTGCCTGAGCCTGTGTAATTACTGCAAAATCATTGTGCTGTTAAATACCAACAACCGTCTCTGACTGAAGTAGGTCTAAGATATGTTACTTAGTTAGACTTGATGTGTGAACAGCATTAGTGCAGCAATGTAGTGAAGAACACGCATCGTTGTAATTACGAGCTGAGTTGGGCAGTGTCCCAGCGGATAGTCTTTCATGTTCCTTGGCAACGATAAGTCGATAGCCGCCAAACAGCTGCGATAAGATAACCATAGGCAAGACGAGACGTCTCCGTGGCTCTCCGCTCACGGACAGCCCAGAGGGCCGGCACTGCTGTTGACTGACGGGAGTGTTGTGAAGATAAGATGCCGACTCAGTCTGAGTCACCGGTGTTGATGATGTCTGGAGGAAAAATTGCCAAAATAAGCCGTTAATATTTCCTGTAGTTGCTGTTGAAACACTAAACGAACAATATATTTCCAGAAACAACTGATGAACAGGAATGTAAACTAGATTTTTTTGCATATATGACAATTCACACTCATCAGCTAAGAACTGCGTTTCAAATATTTTGACCAAGATCCAATAACTAACTACCGACAGTGCCTTTTCTCTACTATTCGTCTTCACTATTGCTCTACCGTTTCGTTAGAATACACTCAGAGACGAAGAATGGGACGGAAATACGTACAAAAAAATGATTACAATGTCAGAAAAATTGGATGATGTATTCAAGAGAAAGAGCTTTACAAATTGAGCGTCAGTAACGCCATGGTCTACCTCTGGTCCTTATGCAAGCAGTTATTAGGCTTGGCACTGATTGATACAGTTGTTGGGTGTTCCCCTGAGAGATATCGTGCCAAATTCTTTCCAGCTGGCGCGTTAGATCGTCAAAATTCCGAGCTGTTTGGAGGGCGCTGCTGACAACGCCCCAAGGTTTTTCAACTGAGGGGGAGATCCGGCGACCTTCCTGGCCCAGACTATCACTCACGGTTGCCGGGCAGTTTGGCGCTCGTCGTTCAGGTTGGTATCCCACAGCTATCCAGGGTGTCACCAGTCACGTCTTCGCTGGTAACTAATCGGAACTCACTTCGAAGCCAAACTCATCACGGTAGACAAGTCTACTCCAGTTGGTGAGATTCCAGGCCGAATGTCCCGGCACCGCTACAAATGGGGTTGTTGATGTCCATAGGTGAATGGCAGTCGGCGCAAAAGGCACCGTGAGCTCAGCCCCTTTCTGTGAGCCGCTTACTAATGATCCTTGTGGTCACGGAACCATCAGTTGCACGTCCGCTCGATGACAATGATGAATCAGGAGCTCTGAGAGCCTCTCTGACGATTGCTCGGTCTTCACATTCTGTGTGCTCCCTAGGTCGACCGATACCGTCATGATGCTGTGTTCGGCCATGGTTTACCCATTCGTGCCAACATCGTGGAATACTCGTATCGCTGCTATCAAATGTCGAGCGATTTGCCGATTACTTCAGTCAGCTTCTTTGAGGGCAACTACACATCCTATCTCAGATGCTCACGTATGCGTGTATTGTTGAAGCATCTGTCTCTTAGTCATAGTTAGCCTCCAGCCGAGTACACGGAACGAAATTCTTGAAGACTTTATGGCCAGTTATCGATATATCCCCTGATTACTATCCTTGCCAGCCGTTGCGATGAAATTGCGCTGCAGCGTCACACATTCCTCCATCGGCCGCTAAAGTTTACAATTTTCCATAACTCTTTCGTGGTGCATCTATTTTTCTGTCTTACAATGTATACGAAAAAATAAGTAAGGTGGAAAGTTCATAACTACATAAAGCAAGTTGTTGTTGTGGTATTCAGTCCTGAGACTGGTTTGATGCAGCTCTCCATGCTATCCTATCCTGTGCAAGCTTCTTCATCTCCCAGTACCTACTGCAACCTACATCCTTCTCAATCTGCTTGGTGTATTCGTCTCTTGGTCTCCCTCTACGATTTTTACCCTCCACGCTGCCCTCCAATACTAAATTGGTGATCCCTTGATGCCTCAGAACATATCCTACCAACCGATTCCTTCTTCTAGTCAAGTTGTGCCACAAACTTCTCTTCTCCCCAATCCTCATCAACACCTCCTCATTAGTTATGTGATCTACCCATCTAATATTCAGCATTCTTCTGTAGCACCACATTTCGAAAGCTTCTATTCTCTTCTTCTCCAAATTATACATCGTCCATGTTTCACTTCCATACATGGCTACACTCCATACAAATACTTTCAGAAACGACTTCCTGACACTTAAATCTACACTCGATGTTAACAAATTTCTCTTCTTCAGAAACGCTTTCCTTGCCATTGCCAGTCTACATTTTATATCCCCTCTACTTCGACCATCATCAGTTATTTTGCTCCCCAAATAGCAAAACTCCTTTACTACTTTAAGTGTCTCATTTCCTAATCTAATTCCCTCAGCACCACCCGACTTAATTCGACCACATTCCATTATCCTCGTTTTGCTTTTGTTGATGTTCATCTTATATCCTCCTTTCAAGACACTGTCTATTCCGCTCAACTGCTCTTCCAAGTCCTTCGCTGTCTCTGACAGAATTACAATGTCATCGGCGAACCTCAAGGTTTTTATTTCTTCTCCATGGATTTTAATACCTACTCAGAATTTTTCTTTTGTTTCCTTCACTGCTTGCTCAATATACAGATTGAATAGCATCGGGGAGAGGCTACAACCCTGTCTCACTCCCTACCCAGCCACTGCTTCCCTTTCATGCCCCTCAAATCTTATAACTGTCATTTGGTTTCTATACAAATTGTAAATAGCCTTTCGCTCCCTGTATTTGACCCCTGCCACCTTCAGAATTTGAAAGAGAGTATTCCAGTCAACATTGTCAAAAAGCCTTCTCTAAGTCTAGAAACGTAGGTTTGCCTTTCCTTAATCTAGCTTCTAAGATAAGTCGTAAGGTCAGTATTGCCTCACGTGTTCCAATATTTCTACGGAATCCAAACTGATCTTCTCCTAAGTCGGCCTCTACCAGTTTTTCCATTCGTCTGTAAAGAATTCGCGTTAGTATTTTGCAGCCGTGACTAATTAAACTGATAGTGCGGTAATTTTCACATCTGTCAACACCTGCTTTCTTTGGGATTGGAATTATTACATTCTTCATGAAGTCTGAGGGTATTTCGCCTGTCTCATACATCTTGCTCACCAGATGGTAGAGTTTTGTCAGGACTGGCTCTCCCAAGTCCGTCAGTAGTTCTAATGGAATGTTGTCTACTCCCGGGGCCTTGTTTCGACTCAGGTCTTTCAGTGCTCTGTCAAACGCTTCACGCAGTATCATATCTCCCATTTCATCTTCATCTACATCCTCTTCCATTTTCATGATATTTTCCTCAAGTACATCGCCCTTGTATAGACCTTCTATATACTCCTTCCACCTTTCTGGTTTCCCTTCTTTGCTTAGAACTGGGTTTCCATCTGAGCTCTTAATATTCATACAAGTGGTTCTCTTTTCTCCAAAGTTCTCTTTAATTTTCCTGTAGGCAGTATCTATCTTACCCCTACTGAGATAAGCCTCTACATCCTTACATTTATCCTCTAGCCATCCCTGCTTAGCCATTTTGCACTTCCTGTCGATCTTATTTCTGAGACGTTTGTATTCCTTTTTGCCTGCTTCATTTATTGCATTTTTATATTTTCTCCTTTCATCAATTAAATTCAATATTTCTTCTGTACCCAAGGATTTCTACTAGCCCTCGTCTTTTTACCTACTTGATCCTCTGCTGCCTTCACTACTTCATCCCTCAAAGCTACCCATTCTTCTTCTACTGTATTTATTTCCCCATTTCTGCCATTTGTTCCCTTACGCACTCCCTGAAACTTTGTACAACCTCTGGTTTAGTCAGTTTATCCACATCCCATCTCCTTAAATTCCCACCTCTTTGCATTTTCTTCAGTTTTAATCTACAGTTCATAACCAATAGATTGTGGTCAGAGTCCACATCTGCCCCTGAAAATGTCTTACAATTTAAAACCTGGTTCCTAAATCTCTGTCTTACCATTATATAATCTATCTGAAATCTGTCAGTATCTCCAGGCTTCTTCCATGTATACAACCTTCTTTCATGATTCTTGAACCAACTGTTAGCTATAATTTAGTTGTGCTCTGTGCAAAATTCTACAAGGCGGCTTCCTCTTTCATTCCTTACCCCCAATCCATATTCACCTACTACGTTTCCTCCTCTCCCTTTTCCTACTACCGAGTTCCAGTCACCCATGACTATTAAATTTTCGTCTCCCTTCACTATCTGAATAATTTCTTTTATTTCGTCATACATTTCTTCAATTTCTTCGTCATCTGCAGAGCTAGTTGGCATATAAACTTTTACTACTGCAGTAGGCGTGGGCTTCGTGTCTCTCTTGGCCACAATAATGCGTTCACTATGCTGTTTGTAGTAGCTTACCCGCATTCCTATTTTTTTATTCATTATTAAACCTACTCCTGCATTACCCCTATTTGACTTTGTATTTATAACCCTGTATTCGCCTGACCAAAAGTCTTGTTCCTCCTGCCACCGAACTTCACTAATTCCCATTATATCTAACTTCAACCTATCCATTTCCCTTTTTAAATTTTCTAACCTACCTGCCCGATTAAGGGATCTGACATTCCAAGCTCCGATCTGTAGAACGCCAGTTTTCTTTCTCCTGATAACGGCGTCCTCTTGAGTAGTCACTGCCGGGAGATCCGAATGGGGGACTATTTTATCTGAGGAATATTTTACCCAAGAGGGTGCCATCATCATTAACCATACAGTAAAGCTGCATGCCCTCGGGAAAAATTACGGCTGTAGTTTCCCCTTGCTTTCAACCGTTCGCAGTGCCAGCACAGCAAGGCCGTTTTGGTTAGTGTTAAAAGGCCAGATCAGTCAATCATCCAGACTGTTGCCCCTGCGACTACTGAAAAGGCTGCTTGCCGCTCTTCAGGAACCACACGTTTGTCTGGCCTATCAACAGATACCCCTCCGTTGTGGTTGCACCTACGGTACGGCTATCTGTATCGCTGAGGCACGCAAGCCTCCCCACCAACGGCAAGGTCCATGGTTCATTGGGGGGGGGGGGGGGGGGGGGGGGGGGCATAAGGCAGGTACGTTGACAAATACCAGTACAAAGTTTCACATTTTCAGAATATGTTATTTGGGACATGGGAAATATCCTCGTTCATGTAGTTTAATTCTAAGGGCACACACCCTATTGAAAGCCTTTGCAACGTGACCGAAAAGTCGAATATATTAATTTTTTTTAATTTCGAAGTATGATGCAACAGTACACCTAGAAGAACCTTGATGACATACGTTGTATGTTTGTAGAGCAAGGCGCATTGGGCGGTCCAAGATTAGTGATTAGCGTTCCTACCTTGCGGCTGCCCGGCGTAGGACAGTTTCCGCCCACATACGTTGACTTGAGCTCATGCTGTGACTGACCCGACGGTGTTACGAGATACAATGATTTCATACGCCTGAAGATAAGATTTTAATATCCCAAAACGGGTCGTCGTTTGAATAAATAGTTACTACAACTGAATCACTGGGGGAAGTGGCAACAAAACGACTATTCACGTTGGTGTGTAGAATATATGAGTCCGGCGATATACCATCCGACTTTCGGAAAAGCATCATCCACACAATTCCGAAGACGGCAAGAGCTGACAAGTGCGAGAATTATCGCACAATCAGCTTAGCAGCTCATGCATCGAAGCTGCTTACAAGAATAATATACAGAAGAATGGAAAAGAAAATTGAGAATGCGCTAGGTGAAGATCAGTTTGGCTTTAGGAAAAGTAAAGGGACGAGAGAGGCAATCCTGACGTTACGGCTAATAATGGAAACAAGGCTAAAGAAAAATCAAGACACTTTCATAGGATTTGTCGACCTGGAAAAGGCGTTCGACAATATAAAATGGTGCAAGCTGTTCGAGATTCTGAAGAAAGTAGGGGTAAGCTATAGGGAGAGACGGGTCATATACAATATGTACAACAACCAAGAGGGAATAATAAGAGTGGACGATCAAGAACGAAGTGCTCGTATTAAGAAGGGTGTAAGACAAGGCTGTAGCCTTTCGCCCCTACTCTTCAATCTGTACATCGAGGAAGCAATGATGGAAATAAAAGAAAGGTTCAGGAGTGGAATTAAAATACAAGGTGAAAGGATATCAATGATACGATTCGCTGATGACATTGCTATCCTGAGTGAAAGTGAAGAAGAATTAAATGATCTGCTGAACGGAATGAACAGTCTAATGAGTACACAGTATGGTTTGAGAGTAAATCGGAGAAAGACGAGGGTAATGAGAAGTAGTAGAAATGAGAACAGCGAGAAACTTAACATCAGGATTGATTCTGCTATCTAGGCAGTAAAATAACCAATGACGGACGGAGCAAGGAGGACATCAAAGCAGACTCGCTATGGCAAAAAAGGCATTTCTGGCCAAGCGAAGTCTACTAATATCAAATACCGGCCTTAATTTGAGGAAGAAATTTCTAAGGATGTACGTCTGGAGTACAGCATTGTATGGTAGTGAAACATGGACTGTGGGAAAACCGGAACAGAAGAGAATCGAAGCATTTGAGATGTCGTGCTACAGACGAATGTTGAAAATTAGGTGGACTGATAAGGTAAGGAATGATGAGGTTCTACGCAGAATCGGAGAGGAAAGGAATATGTGGAAAACACTGATAAGGAGAAGGGACAGGATGATAGGACATCTGCTAAGACATGAGGGAATGACTTCCATGGTACTAGAGGGAGCTGTAGAGGGCAAGAACTGTAGAGGAAGACAGAGATTGTAATACGTCAAGCAAATAATTCAGGACGTAGGTTGCAAGTGCTACTCTGAGATGAAGAGGTTAGCACAGGAAAGGAATTCGTGGCGGGCCGCATCAAACCAGTCAGTAGACTGATGACCAAAAAAAAAACACAACTGAAGCGGGTGTCCCTAAATTAAATACCGTTTTCTATGGACTATAAGACGCATTTTTTTCCTCCGAAAAATTTCCTCCAAAATTCAGGTGCGTCTTATAGTCGAAATTAATATAAAAATGTCCAGCGCTTGATTTAAAGTTACCGTCAGTCTTAAAAAAGACTCTATACTCGATGCCGCGGGAAATCTGTTCTATCTGGCAACATTGGATTCAAACGGCAGCAGCAGTGCACCGTTGCGACGAATACCAGTTGCGAGGATTGAAAATCTTGCCGACACTGTCTCCCCGCCGCCCCGCCATCACAGACCCAGAACACTGTCGAGCCTACGACGCGTCATTGTAGTCTACGGTTCCAGTCAAGTGGAACTGAAAGTAATTTGTGTTACCAGTAACAGTACAATATTTTTATTACCAGCTAATTTCGTAATGGAAGGTACTCATATAATACGGGCTAAAAATTGAAAGTAATAGCGTATGTAGAATAACATTGAAACAGAGCACCTGAGCGACATTTCGGCCCTACACCAACAGAAAAAACCATTCGCGATTGGCGGGGGGCTTGTAAAGAAGAAATGAAAAAAATTAGGAAATGTGCAAACAGAAGACTGAATGCAAACTGGCCAAAACTAGAAGATGACGTATTGAAATGGATTCAAGGACACCGTCAAAATGGTATTGGAATTAATAAAAAATTATGCAAATACACGCTCGTCCGCTAGCGCTTCTGTGTGACTTCAAAGACTTTAAGGGTGGAGTTGGTTGGTGCTACAGGTTTGTGAACCGCAATGGACTTACCAAAACCAAAATATCTCAGAAAACGATATCTCAGAAAATGCCATAAGATTATCAAGAGATAATATTATGTTTCCATCGCTTTATTATTGAACATCGAAAGGACAGTAGTGTCCCTTTAAGTCAAATAGCGAATACGGACGAAACTCCACTGACATTTGACGTGCCGAGTAACAGAACTGTTGCCAAATGAGCTGCTAAGACGGCTATGAAAACAAGTGGACATGCAGGCTTTCAAACAGTACAATGATTGAGGTGGTATGGTGGCCCGCAACAACGTACCCTCCGACTGGACGTCGCAATATTAAAAGTTTTCGCTGGTTTCGTTGTCTAGGGGCTGAGATACGTAGTTGCTGCATTACAAGCCAGATATTGCTCAGTCTACAGTATGCGATAGGAATACAGAGATGAATCGAATGGTCGAAGGTTTCTATCAGTCAGAAATTGCGAATTAGGAAAGTAACATGTAAATTTATAAGTGAAAGATTGCAATTAAATAAAATCTGCGGGTACTATCTTAACGACTTTAAATGATCAGTACGATAGTAGAAGTACTTTTGACAATGCTGTATATTTCTGCAAAACACTTATTGGTGTCGATGGTCCAGTAATTAAATAAAATATAAGTGGAATATCAGGGAAACAATAGATTCCCACAGCATATAATTAGTTAAGAACAACAACACAGCTCGCGATATATTCACTTCTAAACGCACATTACGTCTTCACTGTAGAAGCCACGGAAATGTCACAAGTGCACAAGTCGGCACTCCAAATGATCATTTTCGAGCGTAAAGCAACGCGAAAACCTTCTGAAATACCGCCAGGTATTGCTGTTCACGTACATGACAAGGGTTGGATGAACGAGTCTCGTAAGAAATTACGTATTAACAGAGTGTGGGAGAGAAGAAAGGTGCTTCGTTGAAGGAGAGTTGTGCTGGATCGGTCTGTTAGTCATTTGGAAAATTCTGTGAAAGAGAAACTGAGACAGGAAAACGAAGAGCTTGCTGTTATTCTGGAAAGACTTACTTCACAATTGCAATCTCTTGGTGTAACGATAAATACAGAATTTAAAGTGTATATGAGAGAGAGGAATGGAACAAATGGATGGTGGATGAAACCCAACATGAATTCACGACAAAGGGAGCCTTACAACGACCTACAATCAAACGAGCGAGTCATCTAGAGTGAGAGTGACGTTATTGTTAAATATTTCAGGATGTGTGGCATAAGTAAGTAGTGAAGATCATCTTATATATGAAGAGGACAACGATGGCGACGAAGAGGATGAAGAAGAAGAAAAAAAAGAAGAAAGTTCAGATTAAGATTTGCGGGGGTTTTAAAGGTCAGTGTATACACACTGGCTTTGCAGTTTAATAATAAAAATGGTAAAAATGTTATTTTTAAAAAATTGCTTAAAAAGTAAGATTTGTCTTACAGTACATAGTGTCTTATAGTCCGTAAAATACGGTAACCTTGTGTGGTGTCCTCCCTAGAACGAAGTCTCATGCAAAAGTTGGTACCTCACGACGGCACCATAAATGAAGATAGTCGCTGCCAGACGGATCAACGTATCGGAGACGTTGGGGTAGACACGCCTTCATTTGTTTCCCTACGTCGGCGCACCCGGTAAGTTATTTATGTCCGAGCGAAGAGACAGACGGCCAAGTCCCTATGTAAACAGTGACTACTTGTAGCTTACAACGACAGCATCGTCTTCGCACTGACAGTGCTGCATACTGACGGAAAAGTTATTCACAACTTTATACCACGTTATAGCGTATTGCACACTGGTTTGAAACCATCAAAAAAAAAAATGGTTCAAATGGCTCTGAGCACTATGGACTCAACTGCTGTGGTCATAAGTCCCCTAGAACTTAGAACTACTTAAACCTAACTAACCAAAGGACAGCACACAACACCCAGTCATCACGAGGCAGAGAAAATCCCTGACCCCGCCGGGAATCGAACCCGGGAACCCGGGCGTGGGAAGCGAGAACGCTACCGCACGACCACGAGATGCGGGCTTGAAACCATCATTATGCAATGAGTAATGTGCTGAAAAGTAACCTCCCTACTATGTTTGTACCTGTCTTAAATTGGGTCCAACTTTACCTCTCACTCTATAAAAGTCTACGTATTACCAAACTATGTCTGTGCTGTCACCGCCAGACACCACACTTGCTAGGTGGTAGCCTTTAAATCGGCCGCGGTTCATTAGTATATGTCGGACCCGCGTGTCGCCACTGTCAGTGATCGCAGACCGAGCGCCACCACACGGCAGGTCTAGAAAGACGTACTAGCACTCGCCCCAGTTGTACAGCCGACTTTGCTAGCGACGCCACACTGACAAATACGCTCTCATTTGCCGAGACGATAGTTAGCATAGCCTTCAGCTAAGTCAATTGCTACGACCTAGCAAGACGCCATCACCAAGTTATATTGAGATGATAATACTGTATCAACAAGACCAATGTTCACCAATTGTGGATTAAAGTTAAGTATTCCAGCAGCTACGTACTTTTCTTTATAGCATTCATTACGTATCCTGTTTCAGACTTCACGCCAGCCTGCGTGAGTTTAAGCGCGTGCCTTTCGGCTTCCTCTCATTGTGTCTAGGCTGTCTTGCCTAGACACAACAATGTCTCTACAAAGTGTTATCGAACTTAAACTCGTGTGATAACCTGTGAGTAAACAGGACCAGATTTGAACTGAACTGTAACTGATCAGAATGCAACTTGTCTTTGTAGCTGTATTAAATGCGCAACGGAAGTGAAGCAATTATCTGGCCCTAAACAAAATTTCCACTTACCTCGCGCACAACATTGTTGCAGATTTCACGAAAGCACAACAGCGAACTCCAGGCAGGAGCGGCTAAGCTGTATTTCTGTTTCTAAATAGAAATTCAAATTCTTGCTTGTGGTAATGCTTAATGATAATCGGTGGGGTAGGGAGAGAGTATGAAATGTTCATTTTAGAATGAAGTATGCATTCAAAAAAGACAGAGTAAAACTTCGAGTGATCCTCACACATAAAATTGGTCTGAACAATACTATGCTTAACTAAGTGTACAGTAGCCCGCTCGGCTAGCCGCGCAGGCTGACGCGCTGCTTCCCGAGTGGGAAATGCACCGCGGCACGAATCCGCCCGGCGGATGGTTTTTAAGACGTTTTCCATCTGCCTCGGCAAATGCAGGCTGGTTCCCCTTACGCGGCCTCAGTCACACTATGTCGGCGATTGCTGCGCAAACAGTCTCTCCACGTATGCGTACACCATAATTATCCTACCACGCAAACATTTGGGATTACTCTCATGTTCACGGGGGGGGGGGGGGGGGGGGGGGGGTCCACTGGAGGCCGAACTGCACAATAACCCTGGTCTCGGTGTGGGGCGGCGTTGGGGTGAGTGGACTGCCGCAGTCTGCTTGTGGGGTTGTGAAACACTGAGGGCTACGATGGGGACGAAGTCTCTCCGTCGTTCCTAGGTCCCCAGTTCAATACAGTACAAGTGTACATTGATTTAAAAACGGTACAACGGTAACACAAAATTTCTATAAAAATAAAACAGGTTAACCAGTTAATACGATAATACATAACAGGGAAGTGGGGTGGTCTTTCTCTCAGCTCTGAGCAAGTTAACTAGCTGACAATCACTCTTAGCTGCTCAGTGCTGCAGTCTTAACCTCAAACTTCTTTTCAAAAATAATAACATTATTCAAAATATATATTCTCTTCGCTTTCTAATGTATTCATTTTATTTATCCTTGCTGTCATTTACAATCTTCTTCATCTAACAGATACCATCACGAGTCAACACAGCAGTACTGAATACTCCCATTACCTACCACACTTCAGCAAGAATGTATCAGACTGTGCAGAGGCAAACACTGTGCCACGACAAGACCAAACATTGTTTAACAGCAACGCAACTTGCTCTCTCTCTCTCTCTCTCTCTCTCTCTCATGTGCACATCGATGACATACAAAAATCAAAATGACATGACCACTTTACAGATGTTATAAAGCACAGCGACAGTATCAAATGCATGTCATCCGTAAGGACAAATGATTTTTCCAAAAGTATTTGCCATGCTCGACCTCTTCCTGAAATAACCTACATTTGCTACAATATACCACACATCCTTTCACTACCCACATTGTACTGCGATACAGGAATGAACGCAGAATCGATTCACTGCCCCAAAGGGCCTACGTACAGGAAGTTTACTGATAAAAGTGTTCCGTCTTAGTGTGCCTAAAGCTCACCTTTCAGAGTACAGCAAAACGAAAATCAGTTCACAGATACTTGTGGAGAGAACATGTTGCGTAATTATTGCTACAACGGATAAGTAGCAAGAAAAGTAGAAGAGAATGGTCCGGATTCACAAAAATGTGCCTTATTGAGAAATCTGTAAGCTGTTAAGGTGATCTGAATGAATCTACGTTCGTCTGAAACACAGATGACGGGGTCCATGTGTGAAGTAAGGATAATGACAAATTCCCCACTGATTCAGAGGGCGTTAAAGAGCTCGGCCTCCTCTCCGCCGTAGCAGCTGTTGGCTCAGGTTTCAGCTGGGAATCGACGCAGTGCGCTCATCCGGGGAGGGCCGCGTGGCTTCCGCAGATTCTATGAAGCAGACGTTTAGACTAACGGTTTCAGAGTAACCTCCTACGCGAATCTATCGGGCAGACGTCAGCAACGAATTCTAGGGATTACTAACCGAGCATCCTGCCGTTGTGGGAACAACAAACGACCGCAAGCGTCCACTCTTCCGCACCAAACATTCTCTTTATATCAGACCAAATGCTTTAATACACTACTGAGAGAATTTTTAATCATAGTAGAAATATTTAGGGCTGATTCGATATAAAACACAAGTACCGAGCTGCTGGCTTAGGTTCCAGCTGGGAATCAACGCAGTGCGTTCATTAGGAGAGAGTAAATTGGCTTCCGCATCAACGTGAAACGGTACAACAGTCTTCTCACGGAGAATTAGCTCATGTCGGAATGCAACCTCACTATGTCATTGTGCCAACACTGAGGCCAATGTATGAAGCTGGTAACATTTTCTGTTGCGTATGAGGAAACTTGTTGGGTTACGCTTGATATAAAAGCATAAAGAAACAAAGCCTCCCAACAAAAAATTTTCAATGCTACACTACCGGCCATTAAAATTGCTACACCACGAAGATGACCTGCTACAGATGTGAAATTTAACCGACAGGAAGAAGATGCTGTGATATGCAAATGATTACCTTTTCAGAGCATTCACACAAGGTTGGCGCCGGTGGCGACACCTACAACGTGCTTACACGAGGAAAGTTTCCAACCGATTTCTCATACACAAACAGCAGTTGACCGGCGTTGCCTGGTGAAACGTTGTTGTGATGCCTCGTGTAAAGAGAAGAAAAGCGTACCATCACGTTTCAGACTTTGATAAAGGTCGGATTGTAGCCTATCGCGATTGCGGTTTATCGTATCGCGACATTGCTGCTCGCGTTGGTCGAGATCCAATGACTGTTAGCATAATATGGAATCGGTGGGTTCAGGGGGGTAATACGGAACGCCGTGCTGGATCCCAACGGCCTCGTATCACTAGCAGTCATGATCCGCATGGCTGTAACAGATCGTGCAGCCACGTCTCGATCCCTGAGTCACCAGATGGGGACGTTTGCAAGACAACAACCATCTGCACGAACAGTTCGACGAAGTTTGCAGCAGCCTGGACTGCCAGCTCGGAGACAATGGCTGCATCACAGACAGGAGCGCCTGCGATGGTGTACTCAACGACGAACCTGGGCGCACGAATGGCAAAACGTCGTTTTTTCGGATGAATCCAGGTTCTGTTTACAGCGTCATGATGGTCGCATCCGTGTTTGGCGAAATCGCGGTGAACGCATATTGGAAGCGTGTATTCGTCATCGCTATACTGGCGTATCACCCGACGTGATGGTATGGGGTGGCATTGGTTACACGTCTCGGTCAACTCTTGTTCGCATTGAGAGCACTTTGAACAGTGTACGTTACATTTCAGATGTGTTATGACCAGTGGCTCTACCCTTCATTCGATCCCTGCGAAACCCCACATTTCAGCAGGATAATGCACGACCGCATGTTGCAGTTCTTATACGGGCCTTT
Source organism: Schistocerca americana (assembly GCF_021461395.2). Taxonomy (NCBI): domain Eukaryota; kingdom Metazoa; phylum Arthropoda; class Insecta; order Orthoptera; family Acrididae; genus Schistocerca; species Schistocerca americana. The sequence goes on from NC_060124.1 coordinate 25,975,557, forward strand.
CTGGATACATAAAATTTCGACTGCAGCCCTGGCCAGCACATTCTCCAGATCTCTCACCAATTGAAAACGTCTGGTCAATGGTGGCCGAGTAACTGGCTCGTCACAATATGCCATTCACTACTCGTGATGAACTGTGGTATCGTGTTGAAGCTGCATTGGCAGCTGTACCTGTGCGCTCCATCCAAGCTCTGTTTGAGACAATGCCCAGGCGTATCAAGGCCGTTATTACGGCCAGAGGTGGTTGTCCTGGGTACTGATTCCTTAGGATCTATGCACCCAAATTGCGTGAAAATGTAATCACATGTCAGTTCTAGTATAATATATTTAGCCAATGAATACCCGTTTATCATCTGCATTTCTTCTTGGTGTAGCAATTTTAATGGCCAGTAGCGTATTGCGAGAGGCGTTCAGTAGGTAATGCAACACATTTCTTTTTCTCGGCCAGTTTCGGTTGAAAAGATCCAGAATCTGTTGTGGGACATTTCGGAATATTCTCGCTTCGATTCAACCCCTACAGTTTTATGAAGTTCCGAAAGGTGGAGCCGCAATACGTAGACTTCAAATGGCGTCCCTAACGAAGGTTGAAACTTCTTTATTTAAATGTGTGTGTCTGTACTTAAATTTCTGAATGACTGAGAAGATGAAACTTCTACGTTATTTGATTCTGAAACAACTGACTAAAGCTGAACGTAATGTGCCTACTTTCTCTTTGCTTTTTTTTATCATGTCAACACTGACCTACAATATTCTAGGGTAACGCAATCAGACTACTCAAAAACATTACAACTTGACTTCAAATAATTAATTCCAAAGAATGGCGCTGACTAAAAAAAAATCTTAACAATAACCTACACATTTCATTAAGCACTTACAAAAATCATTACGCGAACTAGTGCAATACAGCGAGCGTCAGTACTGGCAGCTAAATAAAATATCCTAACTACTAAAGCCACTAATTACTAATAGGCATGTGGTTATCAAAGGCAATATTTTGTTGCAAACCAAATAACGTATTTTTACCTTAATAATGTGACATCCAGTTCAGACACGAATATAAATCGTCATTGACATCCAGTACAAAGATATGTTGTTGTTGTGGTCTTCAGTCCTGAGACTGGTTTGATGCAGCTCGCCATTCTACTCTGTCCTCTGCAAGCTTCTTCATCTCCCAGTACCTACTGCAACCTACATCCTTCTGAATCTGCTTAGCGTATTCATCTCTTGCTCTCCCTCTACGATTTTTACCCTCCACGCTGCCCTCCAATACTAAATTGGTGATCCCTTAATGCTTCAGAACATGTCCTACCAACCGATCCCTTCTTCTAGTCAAGTTGTGCCACAAAGTGCTCTTCTCCCCAATTCTTTTCAGTACCTCTTCATTAGTTATGTGATCTACCCATTTAATCTTCAGCATTCTTCTGTAGCACCACATTTCGAAAGCTCCTATTCTCTTCTCGTCTAAACCAATTACAGTCCACGTTTCACTTCCATACATGGCTACACTCCATACAAATACTTTCAGAAACGAGTTCCTGACGCTTAAATCTATACTCGATGTTAATAAATTTCTCTTCTTCAGAAACAGTTTCCTTGCCATTGCCAGTCTACATTTTATATACTCTCTACTTCAACCATCATCAGTTATTTTGCTCCCTAAATAGCACTTAAAGTAGTAAAGACTACTTTTAAGTGTCTCATTTCGTAATCTAATTCCCTCAGTATCACCCGATTTAACTCGACTACATTCCATTATCCTCGTTTTGCTTTTGTTGATATATAATCATGAATAATTTTCAATTTTCAAGTCGGATACTTCCAGGTCGTTAGCCTACGCTAACACTTCAGACCTCTACCCTCCATCAATGCTAACTTCTCACATTTAACATCCATCACTGCTGGCTGTTCACCTCCAAATGCTCAACAGTACTTCCATCACTGCTGGCGACTAACTTCCAACTGCCCAACACCACTGGCGATTAACTTCCAACAACGAGTCCAACCAGCCACAGAGTCTCTTACAAAGAAAGCGCAGTCAGAGGTCCTATGCAAGGCGCTACACAGCGCTGCCAACACAGAAGCAGCCCACTTACAAGGTACGTTCCAAACGGAGAGCTGTCACTGAATTTCTTTTGGCGGAAAATCTAAGCATCGCAGGTATTTATTGGTTCCTGCAGAATGTCAACGCACGTGTGAGTCGTTGGGCGATGCGCTTGTCATCAGCGCAACGAGGTCGTGCAAATTTTGTCACATTCTCCACACGCCGGCCGGCCCCACACAGCTGTAACTCATTCGAGGTGATCGATCCAAAGAAGAGCGGCGCGTTTCGTCGCAGGGTTATTTGGTAAGCGTGATAGCGTTACGGAGATGTTTAGCAAACTCAAGCGGCAGACTCTGCAAGAGAGGCGCTCTGCATCGCGGTGTAGCTTGCTCGCCAGGTTTCGAGAGGGTGCGTTTCTGGATGAGGTATCGAATATATTGCTTCCCCCTACTTATACCTCCCGAGGAGATCACGAATGTAAAATTAGAGAGATTAGAGCGCGCACGGAGGCTTCCCGGCAGTCGTTCTTCCCGCCAGCCATACGCGACTGGAACAGGAAATGGAGGTAATGACAGTAGCACGTAAAGTGCCCTCCGCCACACACCGTTGGGTGGCTTGCGGAGTATAAATGTAGATGTAGACGTAGACGGATCACAATCAAATCCCTCTGGAATCTGTGTTGGTAGTGCTGACACACTAGTCTACCAGTTGGGTACTCAAATGGGTGCACTGGCAGGGTTCCTCGACGCCTAACAGAAGAGCATAAAGAGCAACGAAGGACCATTTGCGTGGAATTGCTTGCACGACGCGAGGCTGATTGTGACAATGATGTTGAGGTTATTGACACAAAAAGCCGTTGGCTCCGACGTCCAGTAGAGTGGTATCATGCGGGCATAGAGGCCTTCCATTGAGATGTCACAGAGCGAGGTGGCGCAGTAGTTAGACACTGGACTCGCATGCGGGAGGACGACGGTTCAATCCCGCGTCCGGCCATCATGATTTAGATTTTCCGTGATTTCACTAAATCGCTCCAGGCAAATGCCGGGATGGTTCCTTTCAAAGGGCACGGCCGACTTCCTTCCCCGTCCTTCCCTAATCCGATGAGACCGATGACCTCGCTGTCTGGTCTCCTTCCCCAAAACAACCAACCAACAATCCAGTGAGATGTCGTAAGGCCGTCGCACTGAACGGAGACTCTGTTGAAAAAAGGGGTCTGTACCCAAAAGAGTGGGGAATAATATTGTTGTATTGGACTCCTAAATAAACCAACCTTCTTTGAAAACAGAATGTGTTGCATTATGTAATATTTCTGGCTTAGCCAGCCATCATATTATTCTCCAAGAAGCTGTTCCCAGAGCAGTGGAGATGCAAGGAGTATATAGATGACGAAATGTGGTGTGAGGTACCTGTGACAGATGTTAGATTCGGTACCATTCCCGCGAGAAAGACCGCCTGCATAATACTACCGCTCTGTGACTGGCTGCTGTGTTCGGAGCAAGGGCGCCAAAACGTTAAAGTTTAGTTATTATTATTAGTTAAACTACTCATGGGAATTACTTCACTTTTTATTATAAATATCTCTCAACAGCTGACTGTCTGTCAGTCATTTTAGAATTGTTAAAAACAATTTAAATCAATAACAAAAGACTGACGAAATTGCAGACGAAGCTCTCCGGAAGCGTTCGGGTCACGCCTTTTCTGGTATGGCGCGCCAAGTGTTTCGGGCTGTTCGTCGCTTTGGATGAGCCAGTCGTGAAGAACAGACATGTTGTCTGTCGTAGGATGTGTTTCCAATTTTTATTTAAGTTTCTGTTCGTCACTCTGGATTAGGCAGTCGAGATGTACAGTCATGTTGTCTGTGGCAGGATGTGTTTGCCAGTATTCAGTATTAAAAGATTCACTCCGGTAGTCATGAGACACAGACACGTGCCACAAATAGTGTAAAGATACATTTTCGTAAACATTGTGTTTGATCATGTACTTTGCTGTATCAGAAGGTGTTGTATTAAGATCATGTAGTCTTCTCGTGTGGCTATATTAAAATACCCGAGTGGCATCCCAAAGCAGTGATACATTATTTCAGAACAGAACCTCGCTAAAAGTCAGATTCAGCCTCAAGCCTCTTTACTGCGCTGGGGACATCAACTTGAAGACAGCAGGTTGGTGAACTATAACAGAACCTTCGTATTCCACACAGTGCAGTGGATACAGCTAGGCGCCTAAAGTGTACTGCATGCACAGAACAAATGTGCTCAGTGACACGTCATCTGCAGTTATGCAGAGGAGGTAAAGGAGTATGATCGTTATTAACACCAACAATCAATTCATTCTTACAATCTTGCCGTAATTATTTATTGAAGGCCCGTCCTACAACAGATTGGTATAGGACTATATAACGGGCGTCCATCCGACGCCCTTTCTTAAAAACTAGGATGTCCTGAGCTTTTTCAGTCGCCAAGTACCCTTCGTTGCTCCAGGGACCCTGCTCAAAGTGGAGCAACTTTTGTCGCATAATTCCTGCAGAACCCCATGGGTATCTCATTCCGTCCAGTTGCCTTTCCACTGTTAAGCAATTTTAATTGATTTTCTATACCGCTACCGCTATTCTCAATAACTTCCATTTCGGCATTCTTGCGATGACTGAAAGGAAGAACCATAGTATGATATTCCTTTGCGAAAAAATTTTGGAAGACTGAGTTCAGTATTTCGGCTTTCTCTCTGTCATATTCTCTTGCCACCTGGCTGCTGAATAGCTGCCTTGGAATCACTCGACTTTACATAAGATCTACACTTCTTAAGAGTTTTTGTCAGGTGGCAAAATTTTACTTTGAAATTCATTGACCGTCTCTCGCATCGCTCTCATTACGCTCATTTTGGCTCCATTCGCCTTATGTTTGTCTACCATGCCTTGACATTGCTTAAATCAGAGTTTAGCCGGTCTTTGTTTTCGCAGAAACTCTGTAACGCAGTTATTGAAACACTGTGGACCTTTCCTATCCCTCACAAACTTTCTCGGAACTTTCTAGTCTAAGGTGTGTTATGTTAACCGGGGACCTAGAAACGACGGAGAAGCTCCGTCCCCGCCGCAGCCGCAGTGGTCCACAACCTCACGACGACTACTGCAGTCCACTTCACCCCTCCGGCGCCCCACACCGAACCCAGGGTTATTGTGCGGTTAGGTCCCCGGTGGACGCCCCCAGGGAACGTCTCAAAAATGGTTCAAATGGCTCTGAGCACTATGGGACTTAACATCTATGGTCATCAGTCCCCTAGAACTTAGAACTACTTAAACCTAACTAACCTAAGGACATCACACAACACCCAGCCATCACGAGGCAGAGAAAATCCCTGACCCCGCCGGGAATCGAACCCGGGAACCCGGGCGTGGGCAGCGAGAACGCTACCGCACGACCACGAGATGCGGGCAGGAACGTCTCACACCAGACGAGTGTAACCCCTATGTTTGCGTGGTAGACTAATGGTGGTGTACGCGTACGTGGAGAACTTGTATGCGCAGCAATCGCCGACATAGTGTAGCTGAGGCGGAATAAGGGGAACCAGCCCGCATTTGCCGAGGCAGATGGAAAACCGCCTAATAACCATCCACAGAGTGGCCGGCTCACCGGACCTCGATCCAAATCCGCCGGGCGGATTCGTGCCGGGGACCAGGCGCTCCTTCCCACCCGGAAAGCCGTGCGTTAGACCGTACGGCCAACCGGGCGGACAGTCTAAGTTATACTGTCAATGCTTTTGAGTTTTACCTATTTATTCTCCGTATCTTCGTCCTCAGAACTGAATATTTAATGATGACTCCTTGGGTATGCTACAGTTTGACTCCTGTCGCTCTTCCTAAACAAAAATATTCCCGTATCTTTTTTAATATTCCTTATAATACCTATAGTCATTGATATTATTACAACCTTACCCATCACTGAGTCTCTCCACGACGTTAATTAATTACAAAAGTTCGTATCTGTTAGTAGGAGGTCAAAGACATTGCCGTCACGTGTTGGCCCTCTATCTGCTCGATGCCGGGGGATATGCGAACACGAAGACTCACAGATACGGTAGGTTTTGCGGACAACTAAGTTTACGTAACAATATGAAGAGCGGTACCGGCTGCAGGTAGTATCGTTCCAGCTACACACACACACCAGCGACTTGGGAGCACTCTCCCATAGGTGTTCGCTGGTCAAGTATCAACACGGTTGCACGTTTTATAATTAAAATGCTACAGGTCTGGAAGGAACCTTGTCACCAAATTTGAGATACACCCCAACCACAATCATCACTGTCTTCGTACTGCTCATTTAAAATAAAACAAGGACTTAGTTCCTCAGATTGAATTAATGGGTTGGTGAGTAAGTTCGTAGCGTTTCATCAAAGTTTAACAATCACATAAATACAACAAATACACATAACAGAAGACTTTACTCATCAATAACACATTCTCCTGTACCATTTATAACAGTCTGCCAAGATGGGTAACTATTCGATTCTGCGATTACAGAAATCGCGTGGTTTTGAGGCGAAGACCTCATCGAGCCATCCAACACATCCAATTCAGCCAGATCGGATTTTCTCGCCAAGAAGAACGAGGAAATTGCTCTCCAGATACAATTCGAGTCAGGGGAAGGGTTGCTATACGGTCCTGGAATTGCAAAGTAAACGTAAGTAACGAAAATACCTTTTTTGGTCAAATTTTCGTCAAAATTGGTTCCAAAATAATTTTTGATCCAACAAATTGGATTAGACATGTTGAATTTTGAAAATCTAACTTCAGATTTGTGTTTAGCGACATGAAAAATATATAATAAAATGTAGTTTTATGCAAATTGAACTAATAATACTTATAAATGGTTTCCCTAAACTTTAAACAGATTTTTGCTCGAAAAACGATTTTTCAAAACTGCGCGCAGCATAAAATAAAAACGGTTCAACGTGATGACTTCTACCTTTGTCCCCCAAAGAGTAAATAGTTTTCTTGGGAACTTACATCTGTAATGTATGAAATTCGGTAATATTAACTATCATTTGTAAAGCCATAAAGAGTGAAAAAAAAACAAAATCGATCTCAGAGTTCTAGTTAGCACCATATTGTTAAATTTTAGGTTATTTTATGGTGGTTAGGTATAAACCCCTATAAATGTAATGTAGTATCGATTGATGTTATCCATTTTTGACTTTAGGTAACTCCTGAGTCCCTACACTGTTTGTAATCTGCATACTTCAAACTCTCTGACCCTTGATGAAATAATTACAGGCGCCATTTTTGTCACTGAAAATCTACGATTAATCATAGACCCCAAACAGAGCCTTTGTATGTCTTCATTGTCTCAAAAAAATTTCCAAACTTTGTCTATTTTTTGCTCGTTTGAATGAGAACCTGACCTTAAACGATATTTACTAAGTTCTTTATCTGGATCTGTTTCTGTCAGTGACAGTGTTGTGAAGTCTGTTACAACTTTAATTTCATATGGACCATCATAAAGACAAAAGAATATTTAATGCGTTTGCTACCCTTTTTACTTTTCCAGTGACTCTGAACTGACAGTTGATCACCTACCTGGAAGTTTGAGATCGTAATTCCTTTGTTTAATCGATACGATCTCTTTTTGCACTGTTGTTCGAACTATTGGTCACAGTTTCCTATAGCTTTTTGTCCCAGTTCAGGTCCTGGGGAGAATAGTCTATCGTGGTGAATAATGGCATTTTTAAAATATGTACGTTTTGAGAAACTTCTATTACCTTTGTTCTTCATTACTGTTCATTGTGGTCGTACCGTGATAGCGGGCTACTCGCAAATACAGAGTACTAGAATCTGCGTAGCTATCTGTCTGTAACTGAAATATTCCTGCTGAGCTGTGAGAACATCGTCTAAATGTTTGCTAGCGTGTAAGTGAGGTGGGACGTGGATACAAGGCCGGTATTTATCCAGCTGGATGTGGGAAACCGCCTAAAAACTTCACCAAGGCCGCCTGGCTCAGCAACCTTCGTTGTTAATCCACGAGACAGACTCGATCCAGGACAGGCTCACCTCCACGAATCCCGGAAGCGGCGCCTTAACGTGTTCTGCTATCCAGGAGGGCGTCTAATGGTGAGTGTGTGAAGAGAGTGTTGAGATACGATGTACGTGGTTGGTCGGTCAGTCAGGAGTTGGTTTGTATTGCTTAGAGCTGATGACTAACGGCAGATATATGAAGAAAGGAAGGAAACAAGATTAAGGTTTAACTTCCTCTCAACGGCGAGGTCATTATAGACGGAGCACGCGCTCGGACTGGTGAAAAATGGGATCGCCCGTGTCCTTTCAAAGGATCCATCCCCATATTAGTCTTAAGCGATTTAGGTATTTAAATCTGGATGGACACATAGGATTTGAACCGCGTCCTTTCGAATGAGAATGCGGTCTCTTACACGTTACAGTAGAGGATCATTTAGGAGGGCACTATGACCATAAAATATCATGATGATATTCTTTCTTTACACGGACCACTTCATAACATACAGGACGTCCATAATTAAAGTTCAAGTTACAAAACATTGTAAAAAGAGAACCACTGCTCAGTATGACCTCAAATTTTAACAGCATATTACGAAATGTGGTGCTACAGAAGAATGCTGAAGATAAGATGGGTAGATCACGTAACTAATGAGGAGGTATTGAATAGGATTGGGGAGAAGGGAAGTTTGTGGCACAACCTGACTAGAAGAAGGGATCGGTTGGTAGGACATGTTTTGAGGCATCAAGGGATCACAAATTTAGCATTGGAGGGCAGCGTGGAGGGTAAAAATCGTAGAGGGAGACCAAGAGATCAATACACTAAGCAGATTCAGAAGGATGTAGGTTGCAGTAGGTACTGGGAGATGAAGAAGCTTGCACAGGATGGAGTAGCATGGAGAGCTGCATCAAACCAGTCTCAGGACTGAAGACCACAACAACAACATTACTAATGCAGGGGGAAACGTCATGAAACATAAAAATATTATCGAAAATTTTACGAACAGATGAAACTGTAAACGTCTTAATGTAAATGAGGTCAGTTTCAGACGAGAGATAAATCTCAATACGACGGCTATTTTGAGTTGCACATTACACCATCCGTACTGTTCAACATGCATGACTCCACAAGTTGTGGCACAGTTAGTTATTTTACGTAAGACCATCCACCACGATGAGGTCGTACCACACAGGATGGGAAAAGGGGCATCGGTTTTTGATTGTCCTCGTACCAAAAACCGTGTAAAAAAGCAACAATGAAATCGGTTTTTAACTGTTGTGAGACTGGAGCAAGACATGTTCAGTACGCTGTCCACCATATTCTGAAACCATGTTGCACAACAGATCGGAACGTCTCGTGGGTCACGTCCAGAATGCGTTGCGCAATCCATGCCTTCAATTCAGATAATTGGAGCACTGAAATCGTCTTTCAGATAAGCACACAGCCAGACGTCACAGGGATTGAGTTCAGGTGATCTGGAGGAGCAGGCTTTAGGGAAATGACGGCTGATAATTCTAGCATTTTCGAGGTGCCTCTGCTACAGCCGCTTCACTGGCTGTGCAAAGTGCGGAGTACCGCCATCTTGTATACAAAATTATCCTACCAACGCGTCCATGCTGCTGAAAGGCTGTGGAATTACGTTGGTGCGCAGAAGACTGTCATAGCGTTCACCAGTGACGGTACAGGTAAAAGGGCTTGCAGGGCACTCATGTTCTCGAAAAATACGGACCTACGATAATCGATGCCGTCAACCCGGGCCACACAGTCACCTTTACAGAATGGTTGACGTGCGTGCGGAGTTTTCGTTATCCATATCCTGCAGTTCTGCGTAACGACATGAACTTGGAGGTGGAAATGGGAGTTTTATTTCCACAGAATGTTCCGTGGACATTCATTATCCTCTTCCGTGCGAGCAAGAAATTCCAGAGCGAAAGTTTTGCTTACTGACCGGTCAACAGAAAGCAATTCCTGAACATGGGTCATTTCGTATGGATAGCAATGCAGGATGTTTCGCAGGATTTTATGCACCTTGCTCGCAGTCATGACCAACATTCGGGCAATTCCCCTGCGTGTTTGCAAACCACCGCTCGATCCCTCCCACAATGCTGTGGCCACATCTTCGACAGACGTCTGTTCAACTACTTTGCACCCTCTGCCATAGTGCACTTCAAACGAACCTTTCTTTCGAGTTGTGTAATAATTTTCTCCAGACCCCTTAGCAGACATTGCACCAACGCTTTTCTTCATACCTTTGAGAGTCCGGAGCTTATGCAGGGTTACTGGCTCACAGTTACCTTTCATGTAAAAGAGCTTTACCAGCAGCACGCGATCCTTGGTCAAATTTTCATTACATTTCTTTTTATCCCACGAACTTTCCCCCTTCGCCAATAATGTTGTTGTTGTTGTGGTCTTCAGTCCTGAGACTGGTTTTTTGCAGCTCTCCATGCTACTCTATCCTGTGCAAGCTTCTTCATCTCCCAGTACCTACTGCAACCTACATCCTTCTGAATCTGCTTAGTGTATTCATCTCTTGGTCTCCCTCTAAGATTTTTACCCTCCACGCTGCCCTCCAATACTAAATTGGTGATCCCTTGATGCCTCGGAACATGTCCTACCAAACGATCCCTTCTTCTGGTCAAGTTGTGCCACAAACTTCTCTTCTCCCCAATCCTCATCAACACCTCCTCATTAGTTATGTGATCTACCCATCTAATCTTCAGCATTCTTCTGTAGCACCACATTTCGAAAGCTTCTATTCTCTTCTTGTCCAAACTATTTATCGTCCATGTTTCACTTCCATACATGCCTATACTCCATCCAAATACTATCAGAAACGACTTCCTGACACTTAAATCTATACTCGATGTTAACAAATTTCTCTTCTTCAGAAACGCTTTCTTTGCCATTGCCAGTCTACATTTTATATCCTCTCTACTTCGACCGTCATTAGTTATTTTGCTCCCCAAATAGCAAAACTCCTTTACTACTTTGTCTCATTTCCTAATCTAATTGCCTCAGCATCACTCGACTTAATTCGAGTACATTCCATTATCCTCGTTTTGCTTTTGTTGATCTTCATCTTATATCCTCCTTTCAAGACGCTATCCATTCCATTCAACTGCTCTTCCAACTCCTTTGCTGTCTCAGACAGAATTACAATGTCATCGGCGAACCTCAAAGTTTTTATTTCTTCTCCATGGATTTTAATACCTACTCGGAATTTTTCTTTTGTTTCCTTTACTGCTTGCTCAATATACAGATTGAATAACATCGGGGAGAGGCTACAACCCTGTCTCACACCCTTCCCAACAACTGCTTCCCTTTCATGTCCCTCGACTCTTATAACTGCCATCTGGTTTGCCAATAATATGGTGTTGAAATTTGACGTCATTCTGAGCAGTGGTTCTCTTACTATGGCGTTTTGCAACCCGAACTCTAACTGTAGGCAGCCTTAATTAGTTGTGGATAGTAAACTGCATGAACTACGGCAGACAAACTGAAGAGTCTTCTGACGCTGCAGCGTGTTGCGTGTCGAAAACAACTCAGCTGTGGCTCAGTGCATTCACACTAACTACCTGTGAATGTACTGGAGAGTGGCGATGTATTGCAGAAGGGACGAATATTCCAGGTACCAGAACTGACGCGTGTGACTCCTGGCTCTGACGTAGTGTGGGCACGAGTTACACAAGTAGCCGTGAAGTCGCTTTAGTGCGACACGTGGCGCGAATGGGACGGCAAGCGGCCGCTTCCCGCTACGTCGTTCAAAATGGTTTGGCGTCAGTGTCACCTGAGCTCCAGTCAGGCGTGTGCCGAGCGGTAATTGTGAAATTTGTGAACTCTCTGCTCTTGTTTGCAGCCTGCTCGGTGACTTCTACACCGGCATGCTTTGCGTCAGTAGGTTTCCAGCTTTGCTCCTCTTATCTGTGCACTGTGGTGAGATTCCTCTTCCTTTCCATATTTGCAGCGTAGAAGACGACCTTTTTTTTTTCTACTTCACAGATCAGTAAGTCGCATTGATGTGTCGACAGAAGTGCCGACACAGTGTGGTTTGAGGAGACCGAAATGCACGCTATAAGCTCACGCAGGATGGCGTGAGGTCTGAAACAGGATACGTAATGAATGCTATAAAGAAAAGTACGTAGCTTCTGGAATACTTAACTTTAATCCATCATTTGTATACATCGTTCTTGATGAGACATGCTTCATACGATAACTATCAATTGCTATGGCGCCTTGCTAGGTCGTAGCCATTGACTTAGCTGAAGGCTATTCTAACTATCTTCTCTGCAAATAAACGAGGCTTCGTCAGTGTTGCATCGCTAGCTAAGTCGTCCGTACAACTGGGGCGAGTGCTAGTAAGTCTCTCGAGACCTGCCGTGTGGTGGCTCTCGGTCTGCGATCACTGACAGTGGCGACGCGCGGGTCCGACATGTACTAATGGACCGCGGCCGATTTAAAGCTACCACCTAGCAAGTGTGGTGTCTGGCGGTGACACCACACGCATGACATCGCATCAGCAGTAAAAGCGATCATTCGTAGAGAAGCTGCTGACTGTCGTAAAAGGAACATTGATGACGCTTGCGACAAGTACCAGAGAATTATTACACACAAGATGGCTTTGCTTATGAGGGTGTGTAGAAAGCATGAATAAGACGAGAACGTGCTGAAAAGTAAATCATCCGAATTTGAAATGTGGAAACTCTTAAAGCTTTTTTAAATGAAACAAGCGTTATTGACATTCTACACCCTTATCCTTAAAGTCTATACATTTATTTCTCAGCATAGTCGCCCTGGCACGAAAACTTTTCTCACAGCGATAGACCAGTTTGTTGCTACCGTCACTGTAGAATGTTTGACTTTGTTGACGCAGCCACAATTTCACGTCTGCCTGCATCGCTTCGTCACTATCAAAATGAAGTTCTCGAATAGGTTGTTTAAGTTCCGGAAACAGATGACAATCGGATGGAGCCAAGTCGGTACTGTACGGAAGATGATCGGTGACACTGAACCCAAGGCGTCGGATTACTGTAGATGTTGCAGTGCTCCTGCGTGGTATGTTATTCTCAGGCTGATGGAGGGGGTACTCCGTGTGTGGACGATGTTTTCGAATTCGAAACTCGGCTACAGCACGTTGTTTCTCACGCATCGATGTATTTACTCTGCCCACCGCCATGTTCCGCGCTACAATTCGGAGCCCTCTATCGACAGAGGGCTGCAAATATGTAGACAATAAGAACAAATGTGTAGAATGTTAATAATGTTTTTCGTATTTACAAGGCTTTAAGACTTTGCAGATTAAAGTTCGGAGGTTCTATTTTTCAGCACGCCATCGTAGTCTTCGAAAAATACTGGGCCAGATGAATAGATGGAGCTATAAATTCACAAAAACACTATTAGAAACCAGTACTGTAAAGCTGGAAGTGAATGTTATAATGGCCTGACTTAGATACAGAACAGCGCTATCACAATTGTTGTTGTAGACTGCCGGCCGGAGTGGCCGTGTGGTTCTAGGCGCTACAGTCTGGAACCGAACGACCGCTACAGTCGCAGGTTCGAATCCTGCCTCGAGCATGGATGTGTGTGATGTCCTTAGGTTAGTTAGGTTTGATTAGTTCTAAGTTCTAGGCGACTGATCACCTAAGATGTTGAGTCCCATAGTGCTCAGAGCCATTTTTTTGTTGTAGACTGAGGTGACAAATGTAATGGAAAACTTCATACTATCGTATCGGAACTCCTTTTGCCCGTCTTGATGCAGCAACTCGACGTATGAGGGTCACTCCAAAAGAAATGCACACTATTTCTGTAAAAAGACAGTTTTCATTCTGCATGTGTGAAAGTTTTACAGTGTGTAGGTACACCCTTGCCACTAGTTTTCAAACTTAGTTCAACCTGTCCCCGTGAGTGGCGCCGTCACAGCATGTCTTCAAGATGGCTGCTACACTTGACGTTCGTCAGAAGCAACGTGCTGTCATAGAATTCCTGTGCTCTGAAAACGAGACAGTGGGAAACATCCACAAGAGGTTGAAAAAGGTGTATGGAGATGCTGCTGTCGATCGCAGTACAGTTAGTCGGTGGGCAAGCAGGTTACGTGATGAAAGCTGGCATGGCAATATTGAGGATTGTCCTCGCAGCGGCAGGCCTCGTACTGCACACACTCGAGACAATATGCAGAGGGTTAACGGATTGGTGACTGCTGACAGACGCATCACAGTGAACGAATTGTCACGCTACGTTGGGATAGGGGAAGGAAGTGTTTGCAGAATACTGAAAGTGTTGGCGTTAAAAAAGGTTTGCGCCAGGTGGGTTCCCAGAATGTTGACAGTGGCTCACAAAGAAACAAGAAAAACGGTATGCAGCGAACTTTTGGAACAGTACGTGAATGGTGGAGATGAATTTCTTTGAAGAATTGTGACAGGTGACGAAACGTGGCTCCATCATTTTTCACCAGAGACGAAGAGGCAATCAATGGAGTGGCATCATGCAAATTCACCCAAGAAAAAAATTCAAAACCACGCCATCTGCTGGAAAATGGCTACGGTGTTTTTCGATTCCGAAGGACTCTTGCTTGTGGGCATCATGCCAAGTGGAACCTTCATAAATTCTGATGCATATGTGACGACACTGAAGAAAGCTCGACTGAGTTGTGTTCGACCACATCGGCAAAAGCAGGATGTTTTGCTGTTGCACGACAATGCATGGCCACATATCAGTCAAAAACCCATGGAATCGATCACAAAACTCGGATGGACAACACTGAAACACCCGCCTTACACTCCTGACCTGGCTCCATGTGACTATCATCTCTTTGGGAAACTGAAAGACTCTCTTCGTGGAACAAGGTTTGGAGATGATGACCCCTTGTGCACACTGCCAACAGTGGCTCCAACAGGTTGGTCCAGAATTTTACCGTGCGGGTATACAGGCGCTGGTTCCAAGATGGCGTAAGGCAGTTGAGAGGGATGGAAATTATGTGGAGAAATGAAAATATTGTTTCTAAAGGATGTATCTACACACTGTAAAACTTTCAAACATGTAGTATAAAAGATGGATTTTAAAAAAAATAGTGTGCATTTCTTTTGGAGTGACCCTCGTAGCATGGACTCAACAAGTTGTTGGAAGTACCTGCAGAAATAGTGAACCACGCTGAGCTCTATAGTCGTCCACAATTGCGGACGTGTTGCCGGTGCAGGATTCTGAGCAAGAATGGGCCTTTAGATTATGTCCCATATATATTCGATGGGCTTCACGTCGGATGATCATGGTGGTTAAAACATTCGCTCGAATTGTCCACATGTTCCTCAGCAAGGTGATATGGTGCATTATCAGACATAAAAATTTCATCGTTGTTTGTGAACATGAAGTCCATGAATGACTGAAACTTGTCTCAAAGTAGCCGAAAATAACCATTTCCAGTCAGTAACAGATTCAGTTGGATCAGAGGACTCGGTCCATTCCGTGTGGACACAGCTGAACAATTACGCAGTCACCAGCTGCTTGCACTGTGCCTTGTTGACAGCTTGGGTCCATGGCTTCGTCGGGTCTGTGCCACACTCCAACCCCCAGCATCAGCTGAAATCAGAACTCATCTGACCAGCCACGGTTATCCAGTCGTTATAGAGTCTATCCGATGTAGTCACGAACCCAGGACCGGCGCTGTGGGCGATGTCGTGCAGTTAGAAAAGGCACTTGCGTGGGTTGCCTGCTGCCATAGCCCATTAACGCCAACTGATATGTTCGACGTACGTCCCACATTGATTTCTGCGTTTATTTCACGCAGTGCTGCTTGTCCGTTGTTATTGTTGTTGTGGTCTTCAGTCCTGAGACTGGTTTGATGCAGCTCTCCATGCTACTCTATCCTGTGCAAGCTTCTTCATCTCCCAGTACCTACTGCAACCTACATCCTTCTGAATCTGCTTAGTGTATTCATCTCTTGGTCTCCCTCTACGATTTTTACCCTCCATGCTGCCCTCCAATGCTAAATTGGAGATCCCTTGATGCCTCAGAACATGTCCTACCAACCGATCCCTTCTTCTGGTCAATTTGTGCCACAAACTTCTCTTCTCCCCAATCCTATTCAATACCTCCTCGTTAGTTATGTGATATACCCATCTAATCTTCAGCATTCTTCTGTAGCACCACATTTCGAAAGCTTCTATTCTCTTCTTGTCTAAACCATTTATCGTCCATGTTTCACTTCCATACATGGCTACACTCCATACAAATACTTTCAGAAACGACTTCCTGACACTTAAATCTATACTCGATGTTAACAAATTTCTCTTCTTCAGAAACGATTTCCTTGCCATTGCCAGTCTACATTTTATATCCTCTCTACTTCGACCATCATCAGTTATTTTACTCCCTAAATAGCAAAACTCCTTTACTACTTTAAGTGTCTCATTTCCTAATCTAATTCCCTCAGCATCACCCGATTTAATTCGACTACATTCCATTATCCTCGTTTTGCTTTTGTTGATGTTCATCTTATATCCTCCTTTCAAGACACAGTCCATTCCGTTCAACTGCTCTTCCAAGTCCTTTGCTGTCTCTGACAGAATTACAATGTCATCGGCGAACCTCAAAGTTTTTACTTCTTCTCCATGAATTTTAATACCTACTCCGAATTTTTCTTTTGTTTCCTTTACTGCTTGCTCAATATACAGATTGAATAACATCGGGGAGAGGCTACAACCCTGTCTCACTCCTTTCCCAATCACTGCTTCCCTTTCATGCCCCTCGACTCTTATAACTGCCATCTGATTTCCGTACAAATTGTAAATAGCCTTTCGCTCCCTGTATTTTATACCTGCCACCTTCAGAATTTGAAAGAGAGTATTCCAGTTAACATTGTCAAAAGCTTTCTCTAAGTCTACAAATGCTAGAAACGTAGGTTTGCCTTTTCTTAATCTTTCTTCTAAGATAAGTCGTAAGGTTGTCCGTTAGCTACGACAATTCTACGTAAGCGCCGCTGCTCTCGGTCGTTAGTGTAGGGGCCGACCACTGCGTTGCCCGTGGAGAGATGTAACGCCTGCAGTTTCGTATTCTTGCTTGACACTGTGGCTCTCGCCGTTGTTGTGACCTTTAGTCTGAAGTACAGTTTGATGAAACTATCCACGCCAGTCCATCCTACGCACGTCTCATCCGCTCTGCCAACTAGCGGAACCTACATTCACTTTAATTCAGAGGACAAACAGGTTAAGAAAACAAATACTGTTGAGTACATAGGGTGGCGCGCTAAGTCCCACACGAATTTTATTTTTGAAGCTGTACTACAGGGACTTTTTTTGTTCATGTTTTTATGCGGCCTGCCACGACTTGCTTTGATGTGCCACTTCTTCAGAACAGAGTAGCCCGTACACCGAATGTCGTCAAAAATTTGTTGGTTATTTTGTCTCTGCCTTCCTCTACTGTTTTTACCATCTACAGCTCCCTCTATTACCGCGGAAGTTATTCCTTGATGTCTTGATGTCCTATCGTCCTGTCACTTCTTCTTGCCAGTGTTTTGCGCATGTTCCTTTCCTCGCCCAGGCAAACATCCGAGGGGGACGGCGGGATGAAGGCATGGGGATCACGACGACGCCCTCCCAAATTTTTTTTTTTACAGAAGTTCTTTATTTTTACACACGAGATGTGTTAAAAAAATAACGAGACACTTTTTAAAGAATTTTATTCATTTGTCTACATCATTATAACCTCTTTGAAAAAGTAACCATTAGATACTACACACTCACGCCAGTGCTTTTCACAGTCCCCGAAACACTTCTGAAACTCGATAATTAGGACAGCTTTTAGCTATCTCAGAGACGCGTTTTTAATTCCACCTCTAGTTGTTAAAGGAAGGTTTTGTTTATTTTTGGGAACAGAAAAGCTTCACATATGACGATATGTGGCTAATATGGAGGTAGGGTCTTCATTACAGTATTGTTTTTAGCCGAAAATTTACGGAACGCAACGAAGTGTGAGCAGGTGCATTATTGTCTGCGCAAGCCCGTGATTTTGTTTAATAAAGGCAGTCTTGTGTGGCATTATTACATTATGTAAAAATGTAGCGGAAGAAACGTCATTCGTCGATTATCACAACAGAGCATGAGAATAAAAACCATCTGGATGGGACATCACTCATCAAAAGTCTTACCAGAACCGAAATGAATCTTACATGTGGTAAGACCGGAACGAAGTGGTGTACACAGCGTAGAAACAGGTGTAAAACATGTATGCTGCAAGGCATGGAGCGTTTCCATGAAACAGTCAGATTGTACCTTACTCTTTAATTGATTTTCTGGACAACTTCCTACGAAAGCAACTTTCAAATGTTGACTCAGATTTACTATGGAATAAATTGAACTTGACATTAGCATCTCTTCCTATATGTACCTCATTCCATACCACTTCTCTTAACTTACTCTTAAAACAGTGTACCTATTCTCACTAACAAGCCGCACTGCTCCGTACGAAACTATGCCAGCGCTGCAAGGCGCCATTACGTTTATTTCCATTAACTGTACGTCTTAATTAGACATTTAACAACTGAGAACACATTAACTGTTTCAGCCTGACTGCTGCCTATTCAACTGTATCAATCAGGGTCCTACTATGCTCCTGCACAAGTGGTTGAAAATTTACTACAGTTAGAATGAAACACCCATATAATGATTTCAGTTCATGTTTGCTGTCCGTATCTTTTAAGAAACCAACAGTGAGATTTCCAAAATTACTAAGTGTTTCTTCTTGTTTGACAGGTAGCTTAATTAATGCATCTAAATTTCACACAAATAACTGAAACTTTCCCAAAGTACTATTACACTTTCAAGAGAAGTATTCTGCTGTTACAACTCAAAGCACGTACTTCTAGTTTCTGATCTATACAAAAACTACTTGTTTCAATATTTTTGACTGTGTGACCAGCTTTTACGTATGTTGCAACTTCTCCTTTTTCCATGTTTCCTCCGGTCGAAAATGATGCTAGTCTGTAATGCCTGATATTTACTTCTCCATCCCGTTGGTTATGCGATGTTCAGAGAGGCATAGAACAACTATATCCTCAGAATGTCCCACAACTTCTAGGCATAAGGAACCTCAAGTATCTTGTAACGCCATAGTGTATGAATGAAACAGATTAATTATACAAACAATCCTTCTGGAGGAACATCCGCTACTCAGCATTATAGTAGAGGCTGAAGGTACCGCTTCACTCGTAAGGTTCTTTTTATTTTTCGATACTTAAAGCACAATCTGTTTCGGGCGCTTACATGGCATTATCAGGTGTAATAAGTTCGTGCTGTGACCCCGAGCGCCATGCACACGGAGTGCTCTGCCCTCGCTGGTGGTACACAGCGTCCTACACTCGGGCCCACAGCACGAAGTTCCACACCTGATGATGGGCATGTAAGAACCCGAAACCAGACGTGCTTTAAATATTGGAAAATAAAAGGAACCTTACTAGTTCCTTTCCTACATGTCTGTCTAAGTTCGCTGAATATTCAAATACTGCTGGAAATTCGCACGACAGTTCCATAAGAACATCCAGTGTTGTTGTTGATGGTGGTGTTGTTATCTTCAGTCAGATGACTGATCCGAGGTTGCTGCGGACTTCAGCCTGTCCCTAGCAAGTATCTGCGTCTCTACATAGTCGCTGGAACCAACGTTTACATGAACCTCCCTACTGCAATCAAGCCCTGCTCTCACATCTTCCCCCTTCGCCCTCCCTCCCTTCCCCCTCCCCAACCCTCCCTCCCTCTTCCTCCCTTCACCTCCCTCCCCCTCCCTTTCCCTCCCCCCACTATCTCTCCTCTCTCTCTCTCTCTCTCTCTCTCTCTCTCTCTACAAGTTTTTACCGCCATACTTTGTTATTGCTTGATGCCTTTGGCTGCGTTCTATCAAACAATCCCTTCCTTCAGTCAAATTGCTTTTTTTTCGATTCAGTACTGTACATCTTCATTAGTTATTCGATGTACACGTCTATTTTCAGCATTCTTCTGAAGCAGCAAATTTTAATATCTTTCATTCTGTTGCCTGTACTGTTTATCGTCAGTGGTTCACTTCCATACAAGGCTAAACTACAGAGAAGTATCCCAATCCGCCCCCCCCCCTTTCAGCAGCCGGCCGGATTGGCCGAGCGGTTCTAGGCGCTTCAGTCTGGAACTGCGTGACCGCTACGGTCGCAGGTTCGAATCCTGCCTCGGGCGTGGATGTGTGTGATGTCCTTAGGTTAGTTAGGTTTAAGTAGTTCTAAGTTCTAGGGGACTGATATCCTCAGATGTTAAGCCCCATAGTGCTCAGAGCCATTTTGAATCCCCCTTCAAGAACAACAACATTGGAAGTTCTTATGGAATTTATGTCTCCTTTTCGTCAGTCATCATCAGATAATGTACTCTCCAAATAGCAAAACTCGTCTACCACTCACGTTGTTTCGTTTCATGATCTAAATCCCTAAGCATCAGCTGAATTAATTGGACTACAGGTTTTTGTTTTGCAGATATATGCAAGTAGAACTTCTTTCTATTGTGCCTGTGTCCCGCATCGGCGTAGGGTCGGCATGTTTATGAACCTATTTAATATGGTTGGGTTGCCCCGATGCCCCCCACCCCTCCTCCTCCACCTTGGGATGGAAACTGTGTACTGCAACTGTCTACGAGTAGAACTATTCATGAGAAACTGAGCGAGCTCTTCGTTGCAACTCCTGCAACCCTATTTTCACCTGTTGGGATACGAGAAACTTCCTACAAACTAAATCCAGTTTGGCCGGTACTGACCCTCGTTTTTAATACGCCTGGTGGATTCTATCCTGTGCTGGCATACCTCCACATTCTGCATGCACCACTTTAACATCCACGGCTGTCTCGGAGGGCAATGAGTAGAGTTTTAAAACTCCTGTAGACAACTGTAGTTTTCCTAGGTCAGTTAAGGTCGTACCTGTGCTACATGTACATTGGGTGTGTTGCATACCTGTCTGGTGTTACCTCATAACAATCACTTTCTTTACATATGTGATCAGTGTCTTACTAGATTCGGATGCAGTGAACTGTTTAGAAACTGAATAGGGATATATGAAGGGGTAGGTAACCTGTGGAACATTTTTATTCTACATAGTTATCCTGTCTGTTACTTAAAAATAAACAGTACTTATGGTAAAATTGAAATTGCGAATGTTTACTTCAGGTGTCATCAGAAAATCGTAGATTTGTAATGTGAAACAAAGGGATGCTGTGAAAATAAAAAAATAACTAATACAGATTTATGATATAGCGCTATAAAATGCAATTTCCTCAAAAAAAAAAAAGGAAATAGAAAGTAAAACAAAAGCATACCAAACTTCACCTCAACACTAGGATGAGCTAATATAAAACACTTTTCTCTCATTGCTAAACAAGCTTCACACTTATCAATAATAACAGGACACTCTTTGAACGTGATGAAGAGCGTTCTATTGAGCACAAAATAAGAGCAATAATTACAGATTTTTTATGTTTGTACATGTAAACAGTTCTTGCATCAAATGTAATTGCTTTAGCTACATAAAAGCACAGAAGTTACGTGGTCCACTAATTTTTACTGCTTATAAAATTCAATTTATATTTTGTAAGTATATTAAATACACACTGGACTAATACTGAATGATGTGTGGTACTAATTATGTGCAAAACAAACAGCCATTCAAACAAAAAACAAAGAGAAGTTGTCGGCTGCCGTTTTCTCTCTTACATACTCATTTACTTCTCTTTTCTTACCAGATCAACCAATACCGCCGGTACATTTACTGCATCATTTAGTGCGAGTAATGTACCAAAACTACCGAACCATAGTCTTTTGGTAGAGTGCAACTAGAGCGCAAATCTAGTAATGATCCAACTAGAACACCTGGTGTAAATGCAAATGGTAACATTCCTAAATAACAACTGACAATACATATATGTACATACACCTAGTATTCTTGTCACAAAATTGTCATGACTATTGCAATTATTTAAAATAAACAGAACCATACAGTTCTGAATTAGAATAACTAAAGAGAAGGTACTGAATTGAATGGTGAAAAAAAAAAAAAACGGATGTACGGCACAGCCGAAGGCAAGAAGGGCTCAGTTGATACTTCAAGAGCTATCGCTTTGGTAATGGAGGAAAGAGTGAGTGATAAAAGTTGCAACGGGAGATCCAGGCATGTATATAGTAAGCAGATTCAAATGGGTGTGGGATGAAGTAGTTATGCATAGATGAAGAGGGTTGCAAAGCACAGACCATGTCGAGAGTTCCATCACATCAATCTTCAGACTGAATACCAGAACAAATAACTGTTCAGAACAGAACAAAATCACTTTCAGTTTGTAATAATACTGTTATGCGCGAAAGTGTCCCAGTTGTTATCTGTTGGTGGAGTGTGACAAAAAAAAAAATTTTGTCAGAAGTGGGATTCGAACCCACGCCCTCATACGAAGACCAGAATGCTCAGACCTGTATACACAGGCAAGGTTTCAGCCTTGAGTCTGGCGCCTTAGACCGCTCGGCCATCCTGACAACTGACATATTGAGTCAGCAGTAGGGGTTCAAAGATAACGGGTCGCCTCTGGGCCGTTCCACAATGACGCGGCGTCAGCGGGAGACACTACTTAAACTCGCAACAACATGCTTGGCAGCCGACTGGCAAGTCTAATCTATTCTTGTGTTATCTGAGGAGCAGACGTGGACCGCCCAGGCAACAAGCAGAAGGCAAAGATCACGAAGCAAGAATCCCCAGAAAATTATCTGCATACATGCATTGTGATTGTTTTCGCTGGGGCTGATCGGGTCTTCCAAGAGCACAGTGAAGGGAGTCACACTAAAAGTGACCGCCAGGAAGTCAGTAATTATCTGGACACTGACCCTGCTGAGCTATTGCACAATCTCGATCGTGGAAATCGTCGAGGGGAGCTTCAGAAAGTAGAAAGTCACTCGCAGTGTGTCTACCTGGGGGCAGTGTGTCAGCTTGGGGCTAATTACCTCCTGAGGGGTAAAATGTAATTTTCTAAGGGGTAAAAACCCCACTGGCACACACAGCTAGTGTACACAACCTATCAGCTGATGTGTAAGTAACTGTATAATGCACCTGATGATGGCAGCATGCTGCCGAAATGCGTTGTGCTAGTAAAATATTAGTAAAAAGTGACTGCAGCAGTATAAAATTGTTCCGCATAAAAACAATGGGTTCACTTGCATATTTTCCACAAAATTAATTTATTTTTAAATGATAATTAATGTTATCACTACTTCGTAAGATTGTAATACTGGTAACACAAGTTACCCATAGTTATATTTTTTTCAAATACGAGCCTTAACGTGTGGCACAGTGTTGCAGGGATTATAACTTGAGAAATGAATGTATGAACATCTTTCTCACATATTCCACCCACTACACACGTACACTGTACTTTTTACTATGGCAGTAAAATTGAGATACACACATCACTCATGCTTTAAAATCTCCTGTAAATGCTTTCTCCGAATAGTAGGTAGTTCCTACGACAGACCAGAAATTGCTTCGTCGTCGTCATCATTATTATCATTATTATTATTAATGGCGGTGATCAGACACAAGGCCTTGGCAGCCTGAAGTCTTCCAATTTCTTCCATTTCAGAAGTAAGGAGTCTAGCAAGTAAGCTATTTACAAACTAAGTATGGTGCACACATTTTCACTTGGTAGATTTTAAATGTGGATGCAGGGTGTGGATGATCCAAGCTTCACTAGCGGGAGGAAAGATGTAGAGGAAGCACGTTCAGTAACAACTGTCTACCTTCAACGTGGGTAGTTA
Source organism: Schistocerca americana (assembly GCF_021461395.2). Taxonomy (NCBI): domain Eukaryota; kingdom Metazoa; phylum Arthropoda; class Insecta; order Orthoptera; family Acrididae; genus Schistocerca; species Schistocerca americana. The sequence goes on from NC_060124.1 coordinate 25,999,377, forward strand.
GGTTTTGTTTCTAGGTGTTTTAGGTAACATTCGCAATGCACTGAGAAGTGCTTCATCATTCCATAAAAAAGGTTATTGACTCATTAGTTCATGGTTTAATAAACCACGTACAAAAATTAATATATCATTTATCTTTCGTCGCTTTAAAAAAAGGAAGTAGTCAAAGAAAATTGTTTTTATTCTGCTGTCCAGTTAGGTGCTAATGTTGATGAAAGTGGGGAGGGAAGGTAGGGAAGGGGTACTAACTAATATCTGATTACAATCAGGGATAATAGTCACAGAAATATTGAGAACCACTGGTCTAGTATATGAGGCTACTCTGTAGGTAATGTGGTATAGTAATTTGACTATATGCAGTCCCTATAACGTGAGCATTGCAACATAACTCTCGCAAATATTCTTGGAAAACGTCGTCCTAGAAGATGTCACTTTATCTCGTGAAAAGCAATATAATCACCAAGACCAAAGTTCAAGAGACACTTTCCCTACGAAAAAATATTTTTTTACTAGCGTAATTACTTGTCGCTATTGTCGACTTTGACTTTTATTAATACTCAAATATCATTATGACTCAGAAAGGTTGTACTGGGTTTACGAGAAAGCGTTTGATTTTGTTGCAATAGAATCAACTAAGGAACAGAATCTACACACATCAATTTGTTAAAGTTACGTAAAACGCGGCTACATCTTCCATTTCATTACATAAGAGAGTGACGAAATCAGATTTGAGAAAGGAGTTAGGATGAGTGAGTACATTTTTACCGAAACTACCTTCTGCACCCTTGGAAGAGATCTTTAAAGCTTTTAATTGGAATGAGGAAGGAATATTCGCAAAAACAGCTTAACAGAACCACCGTCGATTGGGTATGACAGTATTCGGTTTGCTTCGGATTCGCGAGAACAAGAACTTCGTCAAAGGATGGAGAAACCGAACAAAACGAGAGTAGGCGTGAAGATTAATTACAGTAAGTTAGTCATATAAGACTTCAATTTCTTAAATGAGTCCTTTTTCATATATAAGCTGTTTAGTTGGTTAATATATTTTCAATATCAGGTAGGAAACACTTTGACAATGTTCTGTACGATATTATTTATTTCGTTTGACCCCGCTTTCAGCTTCTTAGGCCATAGTCAGGAAACAACGAATGTCGCAAACACAGATAATGACATGCCATTTACACAAAATTAGTATTACAAAAGACACAAAAATGATGAGATATGGAATGCTCACGATGAAAAGTATTACATTTTTATCTTACACACAAATAGTTACAGATAACTAAAAATAATTTTTTTATTTGGATATCCTTACATTTTAAAACAGACGTAAAACGAAGTTCAGTTTACAATTGTAATATAATAGTTTTATATCCAAAACTAATTTCAATAACAGGGTCAAAGGAATTTGAGTTTGGTCATTTAAAATTAAGCTTGCATTTTGTGTGGTATGTTTATTGATTTCGAGTGTTTCCAGTAGGGTCATCTCTCTGCTTCTCTTAATAGCAAGTAAAACATCACGATATACGTAATATGGGTGGTTTTCTGCTAAAAGATGTTTTTCAAGGGTTGAATTTGTCTTTTTCAGTAACCACCATCTCTCACGTTCTAGTAATTTAATTGTAACATCTCAACCCAACATACAGTTTTCCATTGTGCATGTGGTTTTATATACGCCATTCTGTGTGAAAGGCTGCACTTTGTCTTCATTATTGAATAAAAATTTAGATCTGCTGTCTTTATTGTAGATTTTCGGTTAACGCCGAAATAAACAATAGTTTGGAGAACATTTAGAAAGTGTTTCGTATTTAAGCATGCTATGTTTTGACAAGAGTTGATGGAAAATTCAGTTCCGTACCTTATGACGTTTCTGCTGCTGCTGTCATCACGTCAAAACAGAAGAGGGGGTCAAGGCCCTATTTAGTCATAATGCTTATTGCAACTGACACTGAACTTCGGTTTACGAGTTTTAAGTACTGATCAGATGAAGGCAGTAACCTGAATGTTGAAACAAATGAATTATTCCCTTTGTCAGAAAAGTTCCAGGATAGGTTTTCTTTTAAAAATAGAAAACTGCACTTACCAAGTAATGATCCGAGTTGCTGTCGAAGTAGTACCCTTGGCTATCTATATATAGTTGTGAACGTTTCTGGAGGTCTTGGAAGCAAGGAGGAAAATTTTCGACTGACATGGTTATAAGCTCATTTGTCACAGGCCGTTGGATTGCTGCGATGTCTTGATGAAGCTTTCCTTTCAGTCGCCTCTTCGCTCACGGAAACAAGAAAAAATCCCAAGGCGAGAGGTCAAGCGAATATGGCGGTTGTGGGATGGCAATAAAAGAATGTCGGCATCCGTTGTGTCACCATAACTAATGCGCCAAGAACCCAAATAGTGTTTTGCTAAGTACACTAAGTGCATTTGTGCCGAAACACGCCCGGAGTCATGTCTAGGGCGCGCTCATACCAGGTAACATAAAAACAACATTTGTTCCTTTTTAGTATTGCAAACTCAGAACTAAACAAAACCTGTCATGGAACTTTTCTGACAAACGGAGTATGTTAATTACAAGGGCAGTCAGTGCGGTGATAGGAAGGCAGTTAAGATTCATGATGAAAATATGGAAATAATTGGTAACTCTGTATACTGAAGATTACTTAAAAGAAATAAATGCGTGGATACTGAAATAAATGAATAAGAGGGTAGAAGTGACACGGAGCTCATTTAGGAAACTGAATACTGCAATCGGAAGGATATTTCCAATGTGAGTCAGACGAAAATGTTATAATTACTGCTAGTTAGTAAAATACGACGTGAATGTTAAATGTACAAATATTTTAAAAATTTCCTGTGCTGAATGAGTGACTTGAGATATGCATGTTTAACGTAACAAGAAGAGACAGACGATCAAACAAATGGTTAAGAGAATTGATAGTGACAGTGGCAGTAACTGTTACGAAATAAAAATTAAAATGGGCTGGGAATATAGCGAGACGAAATTATGAAAGATGGACGAATGAGCATCTTTGCTGGACTCCTTATGATAAGAAGAGACTTAGAGCACAACTTAATCTATTGGAATATGGATTGTCGACATAAAGAAACAAACGGGACAAACTTTGAGGTAAAATGCTCAAGATCGCATATATGGAGCGGTCTGGAAGAGCCCTACTCCCTGCAATAGATGATAACTGGCTGATGATTTCAAAATTTATTTTCTGTTGCATACGTCAAACACTTATTTTTACAGTCAGATAACAATCTTTTGTTCTGTCTCTACATGCTATAGATAGCCATCGCACATGTCTTGAATTCAAGTACATACATTCCCAGTTTCCATCGTAGGAACTGTTGACAATGATGACTGCAAGATTCGAGCTTTATACCATGTATCAATAATTAATGAAGTTTCCTAAGTCGTCATATGAATTAGTGATTACTTATAGTAGATATATGTACAACTCGAGGCAGAGAAAGTACACGGTGAACGGACTCTGTGATTTCCGGATATGTAAGTGCAACCAAGATTCACAGGCGATCCTCTAGTCAGATTAAACAAGACACACAATTGAGTTGGGCTTGTTTTCATCAGTCCACAAGTTCATTCTTACAGTCGGAAAATAACAGTGGGTTTAGGTGTGCCCTGCAACAGCTGTACTCCAAAGGGAACCAATAAACATTCACGTTAGACAACTGGTAAGTATATTCCATAATTTACAAGGCCGTCCTACGGCACTAGAGACACCCAACACGAGAACCAACGAAATATTTTGGTTATACAGATATAAATAACATCCTAATATTGTTCTGTGGTGCTGTGAAAGTGGGTTTACACGGAACGGTAAGTCATAGTGCTTGTGATGGAGCCCGTATTTGCCTGCCATGGGTTTTGATGACAATGAAATTATGGGGTGGTGCTGTGATAGTCTGGGTCTGCTTTTTTTTCTTATTCGTCTTCGGAAAAATTTTCTTGGCCGATGGCAAAATCAATCAGGTGTTTATAAAACCAGGTGATCTATATTCACAATTTCCTTTTTCTAATATTATCTAAACTACATAGGCGAAAATTCAACTAGCATGACTGTCACATTTAAAAAAGCTTAGAAGTGACTTGTCTTATTTAAAGAAGTTGAATTTCTATTCATGTCATTCTACACTCCTGGAAATGGAAAAAAGAACACATTGACACCGGTGTGTCAGACCCACCATACTTGCTCCGGACACTGCGAGAGGGCTGTACAAGCAATGATCACACGCACGGCACAGCGGACACACCAGGAACCGCGGTGTTGGCCGTCGAATGGCGCTAGCTGCGCAGCATTTGTGCACCGCCGCCGTCAGTGTCAGCCAGTTTGCCGTGGCATACGGAGCTCCATCGCAGTCTTTAACACTGGTAGCATGCCGCGACAGCGTGGACGTGAACCGTATGTGCAGTTGACGGACTTTGAGCGAGGGCGTATAGTGGGCATGTGGGAGGCCGGGTGGACGTACCGCCGAATTGCTCAACACGTGGGGCGTGAGGTCTCCACAGTACATCGATGTTGTCGCCAGTGGTCGGCGGAAGGTGCACGTGCCCGTCGACCTGGGACCGGACCGCAGCGACGAACGGATGCACGCCAAGACCGTAGGATACTACGCAGTGCCGTAGGGGACCGCACCGCCACTTCCCAGCAAATTAGGGACACTGTTGCTCCTGGGGTATCGGCGAGGACCATTCGCAACCGTCTCCATGAAGCTGGGCTACGGTCCCGCACACCGTTAGGCCGTCTTCCGCTCACGCCCCAACATCGTGCAGCCCACCTCCAGTGGTGTCGCGACAGGCGCGAATGGAGGGACGAATGGAGACGTGTCGTCTTCAGCGATGAGAGTCGCTTCTGCCTTGGTGCCAATGATGGTCGTATGCGTGTTTGGCGCCGTGCAGGTGAGCGCCACAATCAGGACTGCATACGACCGAGGCACACAGGGCCAACACCCGGCATCATGGTGTGGGGAGCGATCTCCTACACTGGCCGTACACCACTGGTGATCGTCGAGGGGACACTGAATAGTGCACGGTACATCCAAACCGTCATCGAACCCATCGTTCTACCATTCCTAGACCGGCAAGGGAACTTGCTGTTCCAACAGGACAATGCACGTCCGCATGTATCCCGTGCCACCCAACGTGCTCTAGAAGGTGTAAGTCAACTACCCTGGCCAGCAAGATCTCCGGATCTGTCCCCCATTGAGCATGTTTGGGACTGGATGAAGCGTCGTCTGACGCGGTCTGCACGTCCAGCACGAACGCTGGTCCAACTGAGGCGCCAGGTGGAAATGGCATGGCAAGCCGTTCCACACGACTACATCCAGCATCTCTACGATCGTCTCCATGGGAGAATAGCAGCCTGCATTGCTGCGAAAGGTGGATATACACTGTACTAGTGCCGACATTGTGCATGCTCTGTTGCCTGTGTCTATGTGCCTGTGGTTCTGTCAGTGTGATCATGTGATGTATCTGACCCCAGGAATGTGTCAATAAAGTTTCCCCTTCCTGGGACAATGAATTCACGGTGTTCTTATTTCAATTTCCAGGAGTGTATATTTCTTTCCATTACCTTCTGTATTATATTGTAGTAGTTCTTTCTACGTATGGTCCAAGTTTCATAGAGATATGCTACTTGGCAGTGACAGACCGTGCGAAAGTTAAATTCGTCCTCAAGTTTTGCACACCAACGTATTATTCCCCCGTGCCTTTCTAATTTCTCCAACCTAAAAAAAAAATTTCCCTCTTACTCTAGTAATAACAGCGATTTTGCGTTGTGCGTTTGTGGCTTCCCTTACACTTTCTGCAAGATTCTCCACTAATCTGTCCCCCCACCGTCCTGGGGCAGGCCATGATTTGTGTATCCTCATCTCCCAATTGCAGCAACAGGCACAGCACGGTACGAGCTCTTTGTTTACTCGCCTGAAGCCATTTTAACTCAGGGCTCGTCAAGACATTTTAAAACCTAGCCCGGCTGTTTCCTGCTCCTACTGCTATAACCCGATCCTCGTCATGAAAATCTCTGCACAAAGCCGCTATTACCTGGCACTAGGTTTCACGATGTTTGTGACCTGTTATTCTACACCTAACTTTTCCTGTAGCACTTGGCCACACCCCTCCCGTGACTGATACCCAGCAGCGAGACTCTTTTTTCCTCCCACATGACTTTTACGACATTGCAGTGCCTGTGTTGTTTCGAATTACGATGCAGCGTACCTTTGGAAATGCGTGTATGTCAATTACCGGGGGAGCGATTTTGAAATGTCTCACCTATAATGGAATATACATTATGGGTGTACGAGAACAGGTTGTGGACGACATACGTAAGTTTGGGTCTGGCCGTGATTCGTGCACCGATGGCCAGATGGTAAGGCGACTGCTCGCGTGTGTTCGCGTTCCGGTCCGGCACAGATCATCATCGTCGTCATTCCACTTTACAGCTGATGGTTGCCCATATTCGCAATTGCGAATATATGTAAGGCACAAGAAATTAAAGTCTGGACTACAGACGCACACAAACAGAGCTAAATAAGTAAGTCTGTTCTATTTATAAATTCGTAAGCTAAGCGTAAGCAAAGCGTCTACACGCCTCGTATCCACCTGACTGGCGACTTTACACGAGCCAGCTGCCTGTTCAGAACAAGTGACAGTTGTGCTACAGACTGTTACTAAAACGCGATACTATGCGAAGTAAGAAATTTAAACTATGTCGCGTTTACTTATATATATATATATATATATATATATATATATATATATATATATATATAAATGAGCAGCGATAGAAATACACCGTTTGTTGCAATATGCTTGGGACAACAGTACATTTTCAGGCAGACAAACTTTCGAAATTACAGTAGTTACAATTTTCAACAACAGATGGCGCTGCGGTCTGGGAAACTCTATAGTACGATATTTTCCACATATCCACCATGCGTAGCAATAATATGGCGTAGTCTCTGAATGAAATTACCCGAAACCTTTGACAACGTGTCTGGCGGAATGGCTTCACATGCAGATGAGATGTACTGCTTCAGCTGTTCAATTGTTTCTGGATTCTGGCGGTACACCTGGTCTTTCAAGTGTCCCCACAGAAAGAAGTCACAGGGGTTCATGTCTGGCGAATAGGGAGGCCAATCCACGCCGCCTCCTATATGTTTCGGATAGCCCAAAGCAATCACACGATCATCGAAATATTCATTAAGGAAATTAAAGACGTCGGCCGTGCGATGTGGCCGGGCACCATCTTGCATAAACCACGAGGTGTTCGCAGTGTCGTCTAAGGCAGTTTGTACCGCCACAAATTCACGAAGAATGTCCACATAGCGTGATGCAGTAATCGTTTCGGATCTGAAAAATGGGCCAATGATTCCTTTGGAAGAAATGGCGGCCTAGACCAGTACTTTTTAAGGATGCAGGGACGATGGGACTGCAACATGGGGCTTTTCGGTTCCCCATATGCGCCAGTTCTGTTTATTGACGAAGCCGTCCAGGTAAAAATAAGCTTCGTCAGTAAACCAAATGCTGCCCACACGCATATCGCCGTCATCAATCCTGTGCACTATATCGTTAGCGAATGTCTCTCGTGCAGCAATGGTAGCGGCGCTGAGGGGTTGCCGCGTTTGAATTTTGTACGGATAGAGGTGTAAACTCTGGCGCATGAGACGATACGTGGACGTTGGCGTCATTTGGACCGCAGCTGCAACACGGCGAACGGAAACCCGAGGCCGCTGTTGGATCACCTGCTGCACTAGCTGCGCGTTGCCCTCTGTGGTTGCCGTACGCGGTCGCCCTACCTTTCCAGCATGTTCATCCGTCACGTTCCCAGTCCGTTGAAATTTTTCAAACAGATCCTTTATTGTATCGCTTTTCGGTCCTTTGGTTACATTAAACCTCTGTTGAAAACTTCGTCTTGTTCCAACAACACTGTGTTCTAGGCGGTGGAATTCCAACACCAGAAAAATCCTCTGTTCTAAGGAATAAACCATGTTGTCTACAGCAGACTTGCACGTTGTGAACAGCACACGCTTACAGCAGAAAGACGACGTACAGAATGGCGCACCCACAGACTGCGTTGTCTTCTACATCTTTCACATCACTTGCAGCGCCATCTGTTGTTGAAAATTGTAACTACTGTAATTTCGAAAGTTTGTCCGTCTGAAAATGTACTGTTGCCCAAGCATATTGCAACAAACGGTGTATTTCTATCGCTGCTCGTTTAGTTTTTATTGCCGTTTCAAATATACCGGTCATTTTTGAAACACCCTGTATATATATATATATATATATATATATATATATATATATATATATATATATATATGTGTGTGTGTGTGTGTGTGTGTGTGTGTGTGTGTGTGTGTGTGTAAGGTGATCCCTACTAACGTTCAATAACCTCCGAAGCGACGGTGGTGACACTGAGATAAGTAATTTAATATGACACACATGGGGTCGCAAATGTCAGGAGCCGGCGCGGTGGCCGAGCGGTTCTAGGCGCTTCAGTCTGGAACCGCGCGACTGCTACGGTCGCAGGTTCAAATCCTGCCTCTGGCATGAATATGTGTGATGTCCTTAGGTTAGTTAGGTTTAAGTAGTTCTAAGTTCTAGGGGACTGATGACTTTCGCTGTTAAGTCCCATAGTGCCCGGAGCCATTTGAACCATTTGAAATGTCAGGAAATACCCAAAAGTTGGCGACGTCACCAGGGGAGGTGCAGTGGTTGGGCCTGTCGGTCTGTCGCACCTGGTCGTCCCAACCCATGTATTGATGTCGGTGTTGTTCCTGGCCTACCGTACGCGGTTGCAGCCCGTAGGGCTCAGAATCCGTGTCTCACGTCTAGGAGGCAGTGTTTTCTTTCTTCTTTTTTCTTGCATTAAGAAATTATTTGTTTACACTGAGGTAAATTTATTATAAGCTTCTGAAGTGCGTCCTTACCAGTTAATGACATACGTTTTCTTTTTTTTCTTTTTTTTTTGTCATCAGTCTACTGACTGGTTTGATGCGGCCCGCCACGAATTCCTTTCCTGTGCTAACCTCTTCATCTCAGAGTAGCACTTGCAACCTACGTCCTCAATTATTTGCTTGACGTATTCCAATGTCTGTCTTCCTCCACAGTTTTTGCCCTCTACAGCTCCCTCTAGTACCATGGAAGTCATTCCCTCATGTCTTAGCAGATGTCCTATCATCCTGCCCCTTCTCATTATCAGTGTTTTCCACATATTCCTTTCCTCTCCGATTCTGCGTAGTACCTCCTCATTCCTTACCTTATCAGTCCACCTAATTTTCAACATTCGTCTATAGCACCACATCTCAAATGCTTCGATTCTCTCCTGTTCCGGTTTCCCCACAGTCCATGTTTCACTACCATACAATACTGTACTTCAGACGTACATCCTCAGAAATTTCTTCCTCATATTAAGGCCGGTATTTGATATTAGTAGACTTCGCTTGGCCAGAAATGCCTTTTTTGCCATAGCGAGTCTGCTTTTGATGTCCTCCTTGCTCCGTCCGTCATTGGTTATTTTACTGCCTAGATAGCAGAATTCCTTAACTTCATTGACTTCGTGACCGTCAATCCTGATGTTAGGTTTCTCGCTGTTCTCATTTCTACTACTTCTCATTACCTTCGTCTTTCTCCGATTTACTCTCAAACCATACTGTGTACTCATTAGACTGTTCATTCCGTTCAGCAGATCATTTCATTCTTCTTCACTTTCACTCAGGATAGCAATGTCATCAGCGAATCGTATCATTGATATCCTTTCACCTTGTATTTTAATTCCACTCCTGAACCTTTCTTTTATTTCCATCATTGCTTCCTCGATGTACAGATTGAAGAGTAGGGGCGAAAGGCTACAGCCTTGTCTTACACCCTTCTTAATACGAGCACTTCGTTCTTCATCGTCCACTCTTATTATTCCCTCTTGGTTGTTGTACATATTGTATATGACCCGTCTCTCCCTATAGCTTACCCCTACTTTTTTCAGAATCTCGAACAGCTTGCACCATTTTATATTGTCGAACGCTTTTTCCAGGTCGACAAATCCTATGAAAATGTCTTGATTTTTCTTTAGCCTTGCTTCCATTATTAGCCGTAATGTCAGAATTGCCTCTCTCGTCCCTTTACTTTCCCTAAAGCCAAACAATTTCAATTTTCTTTTCCATTCTTCTGTATATTATTCTCGTAAGCAGCTTCGATGCATGAGCTGCTAAGATGATTGTGCGATAATTCTCGCACTTGTCAGCTCTTGCCGTCTTCGGAACTGTGTGGATGATGCTTTTCCGAAAGTCAGATGGTATATCGCCAGACTCATATATTCTACACACCAACGTGAATAGTCGTTTTGTTGCCACTTCCCCCAATGATTTTAGAAATTCTGATGGAATGTTATCTATCCCTTCTGCCTTATTTGACCGTAAGTCCTCCAAAGCTCTTTTAAATTCCGATTCTAATACTGGATCCCCTATCTCTTCTAAATCGACTCCTGTTTCTTCTTCTATCACATCATACATATCTTCACCCTCATAGAGGCTTTCAATGTATTCTTTCCACCTATCTGCTCTCTCCTCTGCATTTAACAGTGGAATTCCCGTTGCACTCTTAATGTTACCACCGTTGCTTTTAATGTCACCAAACGTTGTTTTGACTTTCCTGTATGCTGAGTTTGTCCTTCCGACAATCATATCTTTTTCGATGTCTTCACATTTTTCCTGCAGCCATTTCGTCTTAGCTTCCCTGCACCTCCTATTTATTTCATTCCTCAGCGACTTGTATTTCTGTATTCCTGATTTTCCCGGAACATGTTTGTACTTCCTCCTTTCATCAATCAACTGAAGTATTTCTTCTGTTACCCGTGGTTTCTTCGCAGCTACCTTCTTTGTACCTATGTTTTCCTTCCCAACTTCTGTGATGGCCCTTTTTAGAGATGTCCATTCCTCTTCAACTGTACTGCCTACTGCGCTATTCCTTATTGCTGTATCTATAGCGTTAGAGAACTTCAAACGTATCTCGTCGTTCCTTAGTAATATTCCACAATAACATTTACGTTTTCTTTAAAAAAGTTCAAATGTGTGTGAAATCTTATGGGACTTAACTGCTAAGGTCATCAGTCCCTAAGCTTACACACTACTTAACCTATGTTATCCTACGGACAAACTCACACACACACACACACACACACACACACACACATGCCCGAGGGAGGACTCGAACCTCCGCCGGGACCCGTTTTCTCTACTAAATAATGTCTGTAAGTAAGAAAAAGAAGGAACAAAAGAAAAGAAACAAACCAACAACAGCATTTGCTTCGTTACAGCGAGGACAATGGTTTCGTGACTTCTGCGTTTACAACGGATCACATTTACAAAAGATTTTCGAAATTTGTACCATTTGCTCGAAAGCAAGTATTCAATCGCTTCGCGCCCAAGCCAAACCGTTGGATGTGCGGCGGTCTACGTCACCTACTACGACACACGTTCAACATTTCTCATCCATTTTTGGGCTATTTCCTGACATTTTTGACCCCATGGATCTTATAGTAAACTACTTTCCCCAGCGCCATGTACGTCACTTCAGGCGTTTTTACACGTTAATAAGAATCAGCCTGTATATATGCGAGCGTTAGGTGGTCCACAGTCAGTTGTGTGCTTATAGTTTCGTCTGCTAAATGTGCGAGTAGCAGATTCTCTTCCATCTCACGCGTGCGTCTTGTCCGAGGGCTTCCATTGTTTACTTTTTCGGGTGGTGTAGACCTTTGGGAAAATCGACTGGGCAGTTCCGTGACGTGGATATCTTACAACATACGTTATCTGCAGCGACCGTCGAGCACTGCGGGAGGTGGTTGCAAAAATTCGCATGAAATCGGCGGAAGGAATCAATAGTGAGTTACAGAGCGTTACGAGCAGGCCAAATAGCACAATGACCGTGCGTAGAGAGTTAAGAAGAGTGAGGTACGGTGGTGAAGGAGCTACTCACAAGCCCTACATTTCTGTAGTCACTCCTAAGCGATGCGTAAGGGGGAGTGAATGGTGAGGCCACTGAGCAATGGATGATTGGAAACGAGACATTTGGAGGGATGAATTACGCTATAGTCTGTGATAATCCGATTTGGGTTTGGCGAATGCCTGTAGTGTTACCTGGCATCGTGTGCTGTGCCAGGGAGGTGGTGACACGGTATGGAGGTCTTTTGTGTCAAGGTGTGATCCCCTTACTGCACTTACGAAAGAACGTGAACACACCGCTTACAATGGAGGAATAGTCGATGACTGTGTGGACACGACAATGCAGCCTGTCCTAAAGCAACATCTGTGAAGCAATGCTTTGTGGATAATAACATTCCCGAAGCGGACTGGCCTGCCGAGAGTCCCTATCTAAACCAACTTGTAACCTCCCCCTCACTTATCGACCTTAATGACAGTGAAAAATTAAACCGCGTGTACCTAATGGAAATGTGGGAAAAAGCAATCGTCACCGAAGTTAATCTGTTGGTAAAGAGGGAGGAAAGGGTTACATCTAAATGAAAGGAAAAATGCAAATGAAACTGGTGGAAATTAATTTTGAAAAGGGGTAAAGTTAATGAAGAAAGTAAATGTGCGGCCGTTACGTTAACAATTAACTAGCGGTAATTAGATATTTGAGATTAGGGGGAAATTACGGTCGCCAGTCCTAAGGACAATTACTATAGTAACTGAAAAAGAAAGGTAATTACACATATAATTAGCACTAGAAGCGTGGGAACTGAAGGTTGTCACGTGTAGTGTGAAAAATGAAAGTTTGGCAGAAGTAATAAATTTCGCTACACTCTAACTTAATTTAGCAAAAGAATGAATAAAACCGGAAAATCGAAAGTTAATTTAGTGACTGAAGTTAATAGTGAGCTTTCTTTCTGAAGCATATCGAAATTCAGTAAAATACGGTTAGTCTTGGACTACCTCAACAATCATTTCAAAAGCTACTTGAATCTACGCAATTTAGAAATAAGAAATTTAACTTTGAACTTGAATTAAATGATTCTGAACAATTAACAGTAGTAAAATTTAGTACGTACTAAGCTGAGCTGCAGTCACAGGTAACTAAAATACGGTAACAAAACTCGCACTCTTAATTTGTGCTTGTGTAATCTAAGTATTGTAGCCAGCTATGAATACTTTAACTGAACTTTGAAATTAAAGCACTGAAATGGAATTATGCTGGCGTTTGAATTTCAACGACACTCGGGTTCATTTCGGAAAAGGAAGGGACCCTGCTTGGTAATGCAATTGGGACAATGAGCAACAAAGGTTCATGCTAAGTAGCTGTAATTTTGTGATGCAACAATTTTAAAAGTTTGAAAAGCTGAGGTCTGCCATACAGTTCTAAAACTTTACGTGCTTCCAGTCTTCCTTGTTGGTTGATTGAAGGTTTGAAGCCGTCGATCGAGGATGTGGCGACAGCCACTCATTGTCGGCCGTCGCTGTTGCAGAAGCTGGATGTTGGCGCGCCTTCTTCTCGACACGGTCACCAGACGAAACGGGCTCTTGATGTGCGCCAGCTAATGCTTCCCGTCCGCGACACCATGTCAGAAACTATCATCGCAAGTCGAGCGCAATTACATGCTGCCAAACCCCGAAAGCGCGGCAACTCGCGGGGGCTTCACACCACACACCTGCTCCACTCGCTACTCCAGCCAGACTCCCTCTGCCCGCGCTCCACGCGGCAGAGTTAACACTACCAAAGATCCTACACACTTTGATTCTTCACACGACCCATCGATGTAATCGTTCGATAGCAGTTTTCCCTAGGCAAGACCCAGCGTAAAAACACAAATAATATTTACGAAACAAACCAATTATACATAGACATAAGTGCATAAATATATACACTCCTGGAAATTGAAATAAGAACACCGTGAATTCATTGTCCCAGGAAGGGGAAACTTTATTGACACATTCCTGGGGTCAGATACATCACATGATCACACTGACAGAACCACAGGCACATAGACACAGGCAACAGAGCATGCACAATGTCGGCACTAGTACAGTGTATATCCACCTTTCGCAGCAATGCAGGCTGCTATTCACCCATGGAGACGATCGTAGAGATGCTGGATGTAGTCCTGTGGAACGGCTTGCCATGCCATTTCCACCTGGCGCCTCAGTTGGACCAGCGTTCGTGCTGGACGTGCAGACCGCGTGAGACGACGCTTCATCCAGTCCCAAACATGCTCAATGGGGGACAGATCCGGAGATCTTGCTGGCCAGGGTAGTTGACTTACACCTTCTAGAGCACGTTGGCTGGCACGGGATACATGTGGAAATGCATTGTCCTGTTGGAACAGCAAGTTCCCTTGCCGGTCTAGGAATGGTAGAACGATGGGTTCGATGACGGTTTGGATGTACCGTGCACTATTCAGTGTCCCCTCGACGATCACCAGTGGTGTACGGCCAGTGTAGAGATCGCTCCCCACACCATGATGCCGGGTGTTGGCCCTGTGTGCCTCGGTCGTATGCAGTCCTGATTGTGGCGCTCACCTGCACGGCGCCAAACACGCATACGACCACCATTGGCACCAAGGCAGAAGCGACTCTCATCGCTGAAGACGACACGTCTCCATTCGTCCCTCCATTCACGCCTGTCGCGACACCACTGGAGGCGGGCTGCACGATGTTGGGGCGTGAGCGGAAGACGGCCTAACTGTGTGCGGGACCGTAGGCCAGCTTCATGGAGACGGTTGCGAATGGTCCTCGCCGATACCCCAGGAGCAACAGTGTCCCTAATTTGCTGGGAAGTGGCGGTGCGGTCCCCTACGGCACTGCGTAGGATCCTACGGTCTTGGCGTGCATCCGTGCGTCGCTGCGGTCCGGTCCCAGGTCGACGGGCACGTGCACCTTCCGCCGACCACTGGCGACAACATCGATGTACTGTGGAGACCTCACGCCCCACGTGTTGAGCAATTCGGCGGTACGTCCACCCGGCCTCCCGCATGCCCACTATACGCCCTCGCTCAAAGTCCTTCAACTGCACATACGGTTCACGTCCACGCTGTCGCGGCATGCTACCAGTGTTAAAGACTGCGATGGAGATCCGTATGCCACGGCAAACTGGCTGACACTGACGGCGGCGGTGCACAAATGCTGCGCAGCTAGCGCCATTCGACGGCCAACACCGCGGTTCCTGGTGTGTCTGGTGTGCCGTGCGTGTGATCATTGCTTGTACAGCCCTCTCGCAGTGTCCGGACCAAGTATGGTGGGTCTGACACACCGGTGTCAATGTGTTCTTTTTTCCATTTCCAGGAGTGTATATACAAACAGTAAAACAATTACAATATATAAAGAGACAGAAATGTCATACCTTGAGGTAACAAAACAAGGAAAAAAAATAATAGTACAATAGATGGAAATAGGAGGATATGCATTTCCGGCGTTACAAACTGGAACACATTCGGGATGAGTTATAACGTCGATTTCGCTTCAGACTCCAGCGTCCAACATCACTATCTTCTCTGGTTTCGGCTCTTGAGGATGAATGGGCTTCCATTCTTCCAGTCACTCAGACGCGTTATTTAAAGTGTTCCCAGTAGAGTTGAAGCCGTCCTAAGGCTGGGCACACCCAACATTAATGCCCACTAACAGGCGTCCGCGTGCTTCTGATCAGGAAGTGTGGAGGCCACGCGCTCGCAGGCTACTTTCATTTCATGATGGCAGAACACACGTCTCTTGTTGAGTAGTAGACTTCCAGTGCTAACAAGAGATGGGCAAATTGTACTAAATCATTAATATGCAAAAACAGCACAACAGCAAACACGGAAGTCTAGTAATTTGTTCAAGTAGTATAATACAGTTACACATACCTTGAGCTGCGAGTGGTTAATCATACAATAATACTACCTTAATATGCCTAAAACTGCAATAAAACACATCTCGAACCACACAACTGACTCCAGACCACCTAATGCTCAGATTAATATGTAAGTAGAGTACTATCACACAGAGAGAGACATCGAAGCTCTCTGTTGAACGTTTAATAGCCTTGTTTTCATTCTTTCCATAAATGGTACCCTCTTTTAAAATACTCGGCACTTTTTCAGCACTCTTTGCGTCGGTACCCGGTCGTGAATAATAATTAATTCGAAACATATGGAAAGATTATATGTTCCTACTACAATATTTGATAATGAGTCGTAGACTGCGAAGAAGAAAGACGAGAAGTGGCGTCAGTTGCATGCATGGCAAGTGTTAGCTGACAGCTGGCGGATTAGTTCACAAAAAATCGAAGTGGGGTCTGTAAGTCGTGGACTGTAAGACCTGAACTCAGATGGGACTCGGTTGTCGATGAGAATATTTAAAGAGGAATGAAATAAAATGGCAAAAGGAACTAAAATCACTGGGGCACAGTAAGGAGAGAAGTTGAGAAACTGACACAAAGGAGAAGTTTTCGTTCATCCTACTGTAAAAAAAAAAAAAAAAAAAAATCCTCGAATATCCAAGACTAAAGCACCGGGTGAAGTACATTTGCTTTTACTAGAAGTCAGTTTGATTGCAGCTCTATTTTCGTTAGCAACTTATGCTATTGTCTTCGTTCGCCCTATTGTAGTTTTGAGAAAAAGATTCACACTTTTCTTTAAAATATTATCACAATCGGTAAGGGTAGTAGATACTATAGTATCCGAACTGTTTGTGTATCTGATCATTTAGAATAACTTACAATTCCAGCGATAATATTTTGTGGAACAATTAATGACGTTGTTAATTCAGATATATCTGATTTGAGGCAACATTATATACCAAGCTCCACTCCATCATATTCTTTGTAATTAGACCATTTTAAATAGTTATGATTACGACTTTACACTGTTTTTTTTTCTCATCGAGAGCTCGTACATAGTACAATCATGTCAGCTTCGTTTGCTCATGTTGGTGCCATATTATAGTTTTCAGTCTACCGTTATTCGTAATTGTAATAATAACTGAATTTTTATAAATTTGCATTGCTTATTTGTGTTGTTTAAAAATGGTTCGCAGTTCAAAAATGGTTCAAATGGCTCTGAGCACTATGGGACTTAACATCTGAGGTCATCAGTCCCCTAGAACTTAGAACTACTTAAACCTAACTAACCTAAGGACATCACACACATCCATGCCCGAGGCAGGATTCGAACCTGTGACCGTAGCGGTCGTGCGGTTCCAGACTGTAGCGCCTAGAACCGCTCGGTCACACCGGCTGGCGATTTGCAGTTCATGAGAGGTGCTAATAACGACTCGTTTGTTAATTTATCTGATGATGAAGCGATCGAGCAATAGTCTCTCTATCGCAAACCAGTTCAGTATTAAAATGAGCCAGCCGGCCGGTGTGACCGAGCGGTTCTAGACGCTTCAGTGTGAAACCGCGCTGCTGCTACGGTCGCAGGTTCGAATCCTGCCTCCGGCATGCATGTGTATGATGTCCTTAGGTTAGTTAGGTGTAAGTAGTTCTAAGTCTAGGGGACTGACGACCTCAGATGTTAAGTCCCATAGTGCTGAGAGCCATTAGAACCATTTTAAAATGGGCCTGCATCTTTTGGTAACGTTATCGTCCTTTTATATTAACGCAAACTGTACATTTGGCTTGGACAGTTAATTTTCATATTTCTTACTTGTCATCAGAAAGGTCTTCTAAAAGAGATCGCGATCAGGAATTATAATTTAATTTTCTGTGTTGCAATGGCAGTAACTTTAGAAACGTTACATGTGATTGTAACGAAGAATTTCAGTGCTAACCCCAGACTGCAGTAAGTTTAGCAGTTTCTGTTTAAATAGCTATGTCTCTTGATTAATTTCTCTGCTAGTCGCATTACAAAGGAATATTAAAAAAATAAATCATAACTTTCACGAGAGTATGGTACATTATGGCAAGGAATCAGGAGCTCGACAGCGTATGTGTATGTATCCTAGTGGAAGCGTCCGCACAGATTATACAGCTGGCTGTTATGAACCTCCTACTTTTACCGCTTATGACTCTTTAACAAGATACTGTACTTCCTGGAAGAGTGACGTACTGACTAACGGGTCTGCGATAGTGGAGCGACATTCCGAGAACGATCGTATTAGCTATGTGTGTATTTCGTTAGCTTTGGAATTCCCACCGCCTTCTGCAGATTAAGTTGAACATCGATCACGTTCATAAAATGAAAGCGGACATAGTCTACCGCCTCAGTTAAAGAGTTCAGAGCGCAAACGTGTCTCATGCATGGGTGTGACGATGTAATCAGCTAAACCTAATACCCGTAAAAAATGTAAGACATTAGCAACTGATGCACGCAGTATTAATATGCCACAATAACATTTACGCTTAGTTCATTAAGAAAAATATTATTGCGGAAAATTTTCAATAGTGTTTCAGTTATTAATGTGTCTGCTCTCCTCCAGATATCGAAGGAAATGAAGGTTTTAACAAGTGACAATAAGTAACGGGACACAAACAATGCTAGGTCCTTAGTATTTGTAACGGAATACTGAAGCAACGATGTTTAATGGAGTTTACTAAAGAAACTGGAAGTTTTTGGAAACTGCCATGCAGTATGCTTCCCGTTGCAGCTTGCTTGCTTGCTTGAATACAAAATGGTCAAATGCGTTATGAAATGATTTGTCTAAACTTAGAAATAAAGAATTAGAGAAACGTTTGCCACACCTCTGAATGATGCATAAATTGTGTACAGCAGTTGAGATCTTTATACGTGGATATCAAGGACCCCGTTGAGTAAAATTCCACCGGAGAAACATCCTCTAGCATTCTTAAAAATTGTAAGGATCGAACTTTAAATTTTCGATCAGCACTTCATTTGCTGTACACGGTTCAGGCCAACCATCAATGGAATGTCAGATGTTTTTGTAATCTACTTGTATCTTACTCTGCAACAAACAATTTAACGAAACACTTGACTATTTTATTTTAAAAAAATCAAGTTTTGTTCATAAAGCATGAAGTACACTCCAAACAGAAAAATGACGCATCACGAAGAAATTAATCCGAATGGGACGGAAAGCGACAGATGTGATGTATATGTACAGAGAAACAAATGATTTCAGTTTCAGAAAAATTCTGATTATTCAGGAGACAAGCCAATAACGCACTGGTACACCTCTGGCTCTTACGCAAGCAGTTATTCTACATCTACATCTACATCTATATCCATGCTCCGGAAGCCACCTGACGGTGTTTGGCGGAGGGTACCTTGAGTATCTCTATCGGTTCTCCCTTCTATTCCAGTCTCGTATTGTTCGTGGAAAGAAGGATTGTCGGTATGCCTCTGTGTGGGCTCTAATCTCTCTGATTTTATCCTCATGGTCTCTTCGCGAGATATACGTAGGAGGGAGCAATATACTGCTTGACTCCTCGGTGAAGGTATGTTCTCGAAACTTCAACAAAAGCCCGTACCGAGCTACTGAGCGCCTCTCCTGCAGAGTCTTTCACTGGAGTTTATCTATCATCTCCGTAACGCTTTCGCGATTACTAAATGATCCTGTAACGAAATGCGCTGCTCTCCGTTGGATCTTCTCTATCTCTTCTATCAACCGTATCTGGTACGGATCCCACACTGCTGAGCAGTATTCAAGCAGTGGGCGAACAAGCGTACTGTAACCTACTTCCTTTGTTTTCGGATTGCATTTCCTTAGGATTCTTCCAATGAATCTCAGTCTGGCATCTGCTTTACCAAGGATCAACTTTATATGATCATTCCATTTTAAATCACTGCTAATGCGTACTCCCAGACAATTTATGGAATTAACTGCTTCCAGTTGCTGACCTGCTATATTGTAGCTAAATGATAGGGGATCTATCTTTCTATGTATTCGCAGCACATTACACTTGTCTACATTGAGATTCAATTGCCATTCCTAGCACCATGCGTCAATTCGCGGCATTTCAGTACAATTTTCCATTGTTACAACCTCTCGATACACCGCAGCGTCATCCGCAAAAAGCCTCAGTGAACTTCCGATGTCATCCACAAGGTCATTTATTTATATTGTGAATAGCAACGGTCCTACGACACTCCCCTGAGGCACACCTGAAATCACTCTTACTTCGGAAGACTTCTCTCCATTGAGAATGACATGCTGCGTCGGCTTGCCATTAACTGATAGAGTTATTGGATGCCCTAATGAGGGATGTCGTGCGCAATTCCGTCCACTACCTGACAGATCCTCGAAACCCCGAGCTGGTTGGAGAGCCTCGCCCATAATGCTCCAAACGTTCTCAGTAGGGGAGACATCCGGCGACCCTGTTGGCCAGGGTAGGATTTGGCAAGCGTGAGGACAAGAAGTAGAAGCAGAACGTTGACGGTATTCTAGACGCCGTTCTGTTGACCTTATGGCAAGCCATCCTGGCCTACATTTTAGCAAGATAATGGCCTCCTGCGCACGGCGAGAGATTCTAACGTTTGTCTTCGTGCTTGCTAAACAATGCCTTGGCCAGCTATGTCGCCGGATCTCTCCCCAGCTGAGTACGTTCGGAGAGTTGGAGGGCCCTCCAACCAGCTCGGGATTTTGACGATAACTGCACAGCACTCATCACAACATCCTTCAGGAGAAAATCCAATAACTGTATCAATCAGTGGCAGACCGGATGACTGCTTGCATAAAGACCGGAGGTGGACCATTGCGTTAATGACTTGCTCAATTTGTGAAGCTCTCTCTCGTGAATAAATCATCAAATTTTTCTGAAACAGTAATCACAGTTGACATTTGCTTTCCCCTAAATCTACATCACTGATTTCCTTCCCATTCGGATTATTCTTAAGTTATACGTGTTTTTCTGTTTCTTTTTCTCTCTTACAGTGCACATTTTAATATTGGTCGCTATTCTATTATTATTAAGTTTCAACTTATGTTGTGATTTTTCAGTTTGACACTTCATCAACAGCAGCAAATCACTAATTAAGTTTTTCTTAATTACGTTAATTACTTTCATACAACCTAGCCTTTTCTTCAAAATTAGATCAGTCGCTGGTCAGTTTGCTACACCATTTGTCAATTCCCCACTCTTCTTTTGGCCTTGGAAATTCGGACAAAAATCGATTGTGTACTTTTTCTTCAAATAACTAATTAAATTTCTGTTAATTACCCGTATTACTACAAAACAATTAAATATTTTTTACACACTGGTCAATCTGAAGCCACATTTTTGCGGTGTGCTCATATTACAGTTATCCAGGAGGCTAAAAGAATAGTTGCATTAAGTAATGAAGTATAGGATTAAAAGGTTCAATTTCTATTGGGGGGTCATAGTATTCCTACCCATTTCCCATTCTTCATTTGGCAATGAAAATTCGAAGAAAAATTTTTCCCTAAAATTACTGATTAAGTTTTTCTTAACTACCGTGATTACTTTCAAGCGATTAAATTTTTTGCAAGATTAGACCCGACGCAGGCCTTTGTAATGCTCCATTTGTCCATTTCCCCCTCTTAGTTCAAAGGTCTCTGTTGGAGTCCTTTCATGTTAATTTCTTAAATATGTTGTCATTAACGGCATAAATTCCTCTTCTAAATTTACTGTGGTGTTTCTGACTATCTGGGAGGAGACTGAGCAGTGGAACGTGTTACTTTTACACATAAACAAGAACGATTTGTCACACTACTACACTTTAAAGCACAGTTTATATGTAATTCATACACTCCTGGAAATTGAAATAAGAACACCGTGAATTCATTGTCCCAGGAAGGGGAAACTTTATTGACACATTCCTGGGGTCAGATACATCACATGATCACACTGACAGAACCACAGGCACATAGACACAGGCAACAGAGCATGCACAATATCGGCACTAGTACAGTGTATATCCACCTTTCGCAGCAATGCAGGCTGCTATTCTCCCATGGAGACGATCGTAGAGATGCTGGATGTAGTCCTGTGGAACGGCTTGCCATGCCATTTCCACCTGGCGCCTCAGTTGGACCAGCGTTCGTGCTGGACGTGCAGACCGCGTGAGACGACGCTTCATCCAGTCCCAAACATGCTCAATGGGGGACAGATCCGGAGATCTTGCTGGCCAGGGTAGTTGACTTACACCTTCTAGAGCACGTTGGGTGGCACGGGATACATGCGGACGTGCATTGTCCTGTTGCAACAGCAAGTTCCCTTGCTGGTCTAGGAATGGTAGAACGATGGGTTCGATGACGGTTTGGATGTACCGTGCACTATTCAGTGTCCCCTCGCCGATCACCAGTGGTGTACGGCCAGTGTAGGAGATCGCTCCCCACACCATGAGGCCGGGTGTTGGCCCTGTGTGCCTCGGTCGTATGCAGTCCTGATTGTGGCGCTCACCTGCACGGCGCCAAACACGCATACGACCATCATTGGCACCAAGGCAGAAGCGACTCTCATCGCTGAAGACGACACGTCTCCATTCGTCCCTCCATTCACGCCTGTCGCGACACCACTGGAGGCGGGCTGCACGATGTTGGGGCGTGAGCGGAAGACGGCCTAACGGTGTGCGGGACCGTAGCCCAGCTTCATGGAGACGGTTGGGAATGGTCCTCGCCGATACCCCAGGAGTAACAGCGTCCCTAATTTGCTGGGAAGTGGCGGTGCGGTCCCCTACGGCACTGCGTAGGATCCTACGGTCTTGGCGTGCATCCGTGCGTCGCTGCGGTCCGGTCCCAGGTCGACGGGCACGTGCACCTTCCGCCGACCACTGGCGACAACATCGATGTACTGTGGAGACCTCACGCCCCACGTGTTGAGCAATTCGGCGGTACGTCCACCCGGCCTCCCGCATGCCCACTATACGCCCTCGCTCAAAGTCCGTCAGCTGCACATACGGTTCACGTCCACGCTGTCGCGGCATGCTACCAGTGTTAAAGACTGCGATGGAGCTCCGTATGCCACGGCAAACTGGCTGACACTGACGGCGGCGGTGCACAAATGCTGCGCAGCTAGCGCCATTCGACGGGCAACACCGCGGTTCCTGGTGTGTCCGCTGTGCCGTGCGTGTGATTATTGCTTGTACAGCCCTCTCGCAGTGTCCGGAGCAAGTATGGTCGGTCTGACACACCGGTGTCAATGTGTTCTTTTTTCCATTTCCAGGAGTGTATATGTAATTCATGTCACACAGTCTCATACGAAACCTACATCCGCTTTCTTTTATATACTGTATATGATAAGATACTGTCATCCCCCTTCACTTCTGTGTGAGAGGATGAATGAGCAAATGTATTTGTAGTTGCATGCTGGATGGTAGCAGACAAGCCTGTCTGCTAGAGAACAGTAGGACCAACGTCGGAACAGGTAGCTACGCTTTCTAAAAGCAGAGAGGTTTCTATTCTTAGTATGGTCCTGTCCGTCCCTTGTCATGTTGGTATAGGAAGCTGCCTCTCTGGTCACTTCCGTTTGTATTTGTGAGCCACCCTCAGGAAGGGACCAGGGCAGTCTGTCCGCGGCGAGCGTCTGAAGTGGTAAGATCCCCGGCTAAGCGCGTCTCTGCTAAGTCCGTAGGACAATGGATTTCTTAAGTTCAGCCTAACTGAAAATTTAATCACCTTTATTTCAGGTTTAGCTCTAAAATATCTAATGTTATCTTAAATTGCAACGCAGTGTATTTCGAGTGTGAAGTTCAGAATATCTTCCAGTAGTTGCTTTGTCACTACTTTGTGAGTAAAGTGGAACCACGTGTTGATCAGTAACTCTAACTAAGATCATCAATCTTAAATGCGAATGTGTGTGAGATTATAACGTCTCGTCTTGACAATATTTTTCAATATAGCAACTTTTCTTTATGTTCAACCCACGTGGGGTGAACTTTGTGAGACCAGTACCACGTGCTTATACAATTGTTTGACCCATCAGGTTAATGGTAAGACGTTAGTAACCAGTTCGAGGTTGTTCTTTTGTAATTTGCTTTTCGAGCTAATTCATTTTAATTATCAAAATTATTGTGGAGTTACACTCTTTGTGTAAACCAAGTTGACCACGTGAAGCATGTGGTGTAATCACCAAAGTAGCCCTCAGCTATTCTTTTCGGGAAGATTTCACAGAGAGTTAGTATGAATTTAGTATATCATTGTGTAGTAATTACATGACGGGCAGGATTGCGCTATGAACGTAACTTCTTTGGGTGAAAATTGAATCGGTTGGTAGTGGTTAATTTCCTCCTGCATATGTTTCAACGTTCTTCGTGTGTTATTTTATGAATGAAGTGTTGTATGCAGTCACCCAATCTTGGCTCCATATTTGATGTGTTCTGTAAGATTACAAACTCACATTTTCACAATCCTAAATAAGGCACCAGTTTAGTATGAATCAAGTTTAAAACGCTGAAATTTCAATGATCAATGTTAAAATAAATTTCCAAATATAAACAAGTTTATTTCTTTTTATTTAAATTCTCTTTATATCACCGGTTGTCGTATGCCGATTAAAAGATTATAACTAATGTTAGTCTGGTTGGGAATTTGGTAAGCTAGACTGGATACCTGGTGAAACAGTTGCTCAGTAATGCAAGGTTAACTTCCCCAGACAGCTCACAGCTTTTAACCCGCTTTTATGGTCTTGAACATCAGCACCGCTTTCAGAAGAAATTAAAGCAACAACATTACATAGTTTGTCTATGAAAAAAAAATGGTTCAAATGGCTCTGAGCACTATGGGACTTTTCTGAGGTCATCAGTCCCCTAGAACTTAGAACTACTTAAACCTAACTAACCTATGGACATCACACACATCCATGCCCGAGGCAGGATTCGAACCTGCGACCGTAGCAGTCGCGCGGAAATTCGGACAAAAACTCATTGGGTCATTCCACAAAAAAAGCAAAATTTGACGGCTCCATGGCGCTAAATGTAGTATATTTCCCGCGCTTCTATTTACGGTAGGATTCACTACAATCCTTCGATCCCCTAGGGTAGTTATAACATGATATTCCATTTATCAATGAGCCCGAATGTTGCTGAACAGCATGTTAGTCTTCCTTTTTTCAGCCATTGTTCTGTACGTATAAAATTATTTATCTATGACTGTATGTGGTTTCAGCATAACACTGAAACGTGCAGAGAAATTTCAAACAAACTAAGGACAGTTGATATGTGAGTGACTTACTGTCCCAACAGAAATACTAGTACGGTATAAAATACCAGTAGAACGACTTGGGACAGAATGCGAGTGTGACAGCCTGACATGTAAAAACAACAGGAGAAAACACCAAAAGCTCCCGAAAACAGAAGACTGCACACGAACAGTTGCGAATATTCTGCGTCCAAGAAAGAGCAGTACAGTGTTACAGAAAAGCATGCCACAGTTAAAAGACCATAAAATCGCCAAAATTGCCAGCTTTTTCTAGATTCTCGAAACCTAGCGAGCACTTCAGTTCAAGCTACGTTTAATAGTTTCCACAAAGAAACTTGAAATCTGGTAGAAATTCCAAAGAGATGGTGCTCGTGCATAAAGTACATCAGCGCCAAGGCATAATCACATTCACTGCCTGGTGGCAACAGTAAAGATAATATTATCAATGAAAGCACTGTAAAAGTTAAATTCTCAAACAGCTCGAAAACTGACGATACTATCCAATTGACGTAATGCTACTGGGAAAAAGTTTCGCAATACCATTCGAAACTATTGACAGACACACTTAAACTTTACCCTTCACCTACAAGATAGCGGGAAAAAGGCAGCAGTGTAAGGTACTAACTTTATTATTTTTGGCGGAAAATACACACATCAAAAATGTTTGGCATCCACTAGTTCCGCAAAATTGGAATACAGATCAATATAAACATCATTTCCGTCATTTTTGTTGCTCAGGAAAACCACACATTGCATGTTCTACCCCCATACAGCGAGATCTTCAGAGGTGGTCGTCCAGATTGCTGTACACATCAGTACCCCGAATACCCAGTGGCACGTCATCTGGTAAGGATGCATGGCTGTTTTTCGTTGTGGCATACTATCCACAAGTTCGTCAAGGCCTTGTTGGTCCAGATTGTCCAACACCTCAACGGCGATTCGGCGTAGATCCCTCAGAGCGGTTGGTGGATCGCGTCGTCCATAAACAGCCCTTTTCAATCTATCCCAGGCATGTTCGATAGGATTCGTGTCTGGAGAACATGCTAGCCACTCTAGTCGAGCGATGTCGTTATCCTGAAGAAGTAATTCACAAGATGTGCACGATGGTGGCGCGAATTTTCGTCCATGAAGTATGCTTCTGATATGGTTGCACTATAGGTCGGAGGATGAAATTCACGTATCGTACAGCCGTTAGGGCGCCTTCCATGGCCACCAGCGGTGTACGTCAGCCCCACATAATACCACCCCAAAACTGCAGGCAACCTCCACCTTGCTGCTCTCGCTGGACAGTGTGTCTAAGGTGTTCGGTATGACCGGGTTGCCTCCAAACACATCTCTGACGATTGTGTGGTTGCAGGCATATGCGACGCTCATTGGTGAAGAGAACATAATGCCAGTCCCGAGCAGTTCATTCGACATGGTGTCGTGGTTGCAAAGATGGACCTATCCATGGACGTCGGGAGTGAAGTTGCGCATGATGCAGCCTATTGCGCACAGTTTGAGTCGTAGCACGACATTCTGTGGCTGCACGAAAAGCATTATTCAACATGGTGGCGTTGTCAGGTTTCCTGCGAGCCATAATCCTTAGGTAGCGGTCATCCACGGCAGTAGCAGCCCTTGGGCGGCCTGAGTGAGGCATGTCATCGACAGTTCCTGTCTCTCTGTGTCTCCTTCGGATCTGAACATCGCTTTGGTTCACTCCGAGATGCCTGGACACTTCTCTTTTTCGAACCGCGGTATTGAACGTCTAGGCATGGTTGAACTACAGACAACACGAGCCGTGTACCTCCTGCCTGGTGGAATGACTGGAACTGCTCGGCTGTCGAACCCCCTCCATCTAATAGGCGCTGCTCATGCATGGTTGTTTACATCATTGGGTGGGTTTAGTGACATCTCTGAACAAGCAAAGGGCCTGTGTCTATGATACAATATCCACAATCATCGTCTATCTTCAGGAGTTCTAGGAACTAGGGTGATGCTAAACTGTTTTTGATGCGTGTATATTGAACTAACAAAATGCTGGTGTTGGAGAGAGAGGAGTTTAAATGTGTATTTCCTGTAAGAATACAGTAGAGGACAGTATCTATCGTTGTTTGATATCAGATTTTGCTAGACACCTGCTCAAAAACCACCCTGCAGCCCAGATAACTGAAGCCAAAATACACTACCGCAACTGCCGGAAAAAATGTATTAAGTTCTAATTACGTTTCAAAATTGTCATGAAGAAACCAGCAGTCGTAATGCACGGGTCATAATGCAACACATATACTGGAGAAAATCGTCGTCCCAAAAGATTGCAGAGGAAGCGGTAGTTGAAGGTGCGATCTTATTGATAGCTGTCCACAAACTTCCAAAAATCGAGGCCCTCTTACCTCCTCGCGTGCCTCCCCTCCCTACCTCCCCCCCCCCCCTCCATCTACCGATAGGGGAGACACAGGCTATTTCAAATGGCGCCTCGTAGCTTTTCTGAGGCACGCGGCCTGCCTTGAGGTGGTAGCCTTTAGCCAACACAACAGGGAAATTTAGCAGCACCGCTATGCCCCCAGTGGGATTGCGACTCTATCTGGTGACCATTCCCAGTAGACATGCCGCCCTCGCCTCCAGCAACCCACTGTTCTGCGATTGAGAACAGTTGTATTTAACGTCAATGCAACTCTTTCCTGCAATCTGTTAAACATACTTTTCAGAAAGACTGGACCCCTTTGAAACAACAACGAAATTCTGGAGAACGATCCAGATGGCTTTTTCAAAGCCAGCAGCTTGTGAAACAGAAAGCCTTCTGCCTAAAGCGACCACAACCTCACACCACAGTGTCTTCAGTGCAATGCGCCTCAGCAAGCACGCTACTGAGTGGGCAGCGTTATCGATGCCGACAAAAGCTACACATACAATAGAGCACGACGCCAGTATCTCTCAGAACAAAATCGTGATAAATGAGTGCTATTCCGACCATGGGTTGTTTGCCTAAGGGACTCTTAGGGAACTCGGCTCTGATCACTATGGGACTTAACATCTGAGGGCAACAGTCCCCTAGAACTTAGAACTACTTAAACCTAACTAACCTAAGGACATCACACACACCCATTCGAACCTGCGACCGTGGCAGTCGCGCGGTTACGGTCTCAAGCGCCTAGAACCGCTCGGCCACCGCGGCCGGCTTGGCCACCACGTCATTCCCAGCACTGGACTGTAACATTAATAATGCATAATAAAGCAAGTCTTAAAAAAGGGAAACACAATCATGACTCTAATAAATTTCCTTTTTCCACAAAAACAGGCAGTCCGTTTTCTTTTAGCTTTATGAGCAAAATCGATATATAACAAATGTACAAATGTGTGTGAAATCTTATGGGACTTAACTGTTAAGGTCATCAGTCCCTAAGGTTACACGCTACTTAACCTAAATTATCCTAAGGACGAATACACTCACCCATGCCCGAGGGAGGACTCGAACCCCCGCCGGGACTAGCCTAACAGTCCTTGACTGCAGCGCCTCAGACTGCTCGGCTAATCCCGCACGGCTCGATATATAAATAATAGATTTCAGCTATCAGTCGTCCTTTGGAATTTTTATTGGCAGATCTAGATTTCAGCTAGAAACTAACCATTCTCAATGCACTATCCTTTTTTGGTCAATGCATGTAATGCCTGTTGGTCTGGCTTTGTACACAGTTCATTGAATACATATTATTTACAAATCAAAATAACGGTCGCTGCGTGTAACAGCCTCTGAATGGAGGGTAACCTGATGAAAATCGATATACACTCCTGGAAATGGAAAAAAGAACACATTGACACCGGTGTGTCAGACCCACCATACTTGCTCCGGACACTGCGAGAGGACTGTACAAGCAATGATCACACGCACGGCACAGCGGACACACCAGGAACCACGGTGTTGGCCGTCGAATGGCGCTAGCTGCGCAGCATTTGTGCACCGACGCCGTCAGTGTCAGCCAGTTTGCCGTGGCATACGGAGCTCCATCGCAGTCTTTAACACTGGTAGCATGCCGCGACAGTGTGGACGTGAACCGTATGTGCAGTTGATGGACTTTGAGCGAGGGCGTATAGTGGGCATGCGGGAGGCCGGGTGGACTTACCGCCGAATTGCTCAACACGTGGGGCGTGAGGTCTCCACAGTACATCGATGTTGTCGCCAGTGGTCGGCGGAAGGTGCACGTGCCCGTCGACCTGGGACCGGACCGCAGCGACGCACGGATGCACGTCAAGACCATAGGATCCTACGCAATGCCGTAGGTGACCGCACCGCCACTTCCCAGCAAATTAGGGACACTGTTGCTCCTGGGGTATCGGCGAGGAGCATTCGCAACCGTCTCCATGAAGCTGGGCTACGGTCCCGCACACCGTTAGGCCGTCTTCCGCTCACGCCCCAACATCGTGCAGCCCGCCTCCAGTGGTGTCGCGACAGGCGTGAATGGAGGAACGAATGGAGAAGTGTCGTCTTCAGCGATGAGAGTCACTTCTGCCTTGGTGCCAATGATGGTCGTATGCGTGTTTGGCGCCGTGCAGGTGAGCGCCACAATCAGGACTGCATACGACCGAGGCGCACAGGGCCAACACCCGGCATCATGGTGTGGGGAGCGATCTCCTACACTGGCCGTACACCACTGGTGATCGTCGAGGGGACACTGAATAGTGCACGGTACATCCAAACCGTCATCGAACCCATCGTTCTACCATTCCTAGACCGGCAAGGGAACTTGCTGTTCCAACAGGACAATGCACGTCCGCATGTATCCCGTGCCACCCAACGTGCTCTAGAAGGTGTAAGTCAACTACCCTGGCCAGCAAGATCTCCGGATCTGTCCCCCATTGAGCATGTTTGGGACTGGATGAAGCGTCGTCTCACGCGGTCTGCACGTCCAGCACAAACGCTGGTCCAACTGAGGCGCCGGGTGGAAATGGCATGGCAAGCCGTTCCACAGGACTACATCCAGCATCTCTACGATCGTCTCCATGGGAGAATAGCAGCCTGCATTGCTGCGAAAGGTGGATATACACTGTACTAGTGCCGACATTGTGCATGCTCTGTTGCCTGTGTCTATGTGCCTGTGGTTCTGTCAGTGTGATCATGTGATGTATCTGACCCCAGGAATGTGTCAATAAAGTTTCCCCTTCCTGGGACAATGAATTCACGGTGTTCTTATTTCAATTTCCAGGAGTGTAGTTTTCACATTCAACTGCAGCATAGAATTCGCATCTCATTATTTTGCTACATTCAGCGAAGTTAACCGCCGCCGATCACAGAGGCTCCCATGACATGCTCCTCCCGCTGGTGGATCCAACTTTGAACATGGAACACATCTACGGACATAATGCATGGTTGGTCCACCTTCAAGCCCTGTCCCAGATGCGGCATGTTGTGGATTCACATCCCAACATTGTTCCAGATATAACGCTCAGCAGATCCACACTCAAATGCTAACTCGTGTCTACTGTGGGCATGAGAGCCATCTGCGACACCTGCACAGGTACAGACATACAGAAAACAGAGAAAACGTGCTTCCACCGTAGAATATGTGGTTGGAGATGACTGAATGCATTCAAGTACAGTGCTGCCGCCCGAACTGAAAAATAGTCCATTTGCGGTAGGTGCTGGCAGCTGTACTACATTTACAATCGATATTATAACACGGAACGAGAAGTGATGTCATGATCGCATGGATAGAAGTGACGTTAAATCGATAAAATTACGGAAAATACGTATTTATTCAGGGAAAATACGCTGAAATGCGGGGAAATTGAGGGCGTACTTCCATGTCTTCTGATCGGTGCAGAACAATTCTTGTACGTGGAAACGAGTGTACGACAGCAAGAGGAATACGAGAAAACGTTGAGATGGAAGCACAGAGAACCAGGGAAAGAGTCTTTTAGTTTTCGTCGGGGCAACGAGGCAACATTCTACTGTATGTCTATTGAGGTAATAGTGATACACGCGAGTTGACTGCCGTCTTTGATGCTTTCCTGGAGAAAAGAGAACCATCTGCCTCTAAGCTTACTAGCATATGCGTTAAAGGATGGCAGAGTGGACGGAATGATCGGTTGAGATGGATTTGTAACAAGGTACAATTTAATGGTAGACTGATAATGCATTCTAGAGAGAGAGGGACATGTTGCTGCAGGTGATTTGACTATTTTTTTCCGTTGTTCTGCCAGTATGCATGAGGTGTGTGACATAACCCGCGTGCGACTGGCATACAGCTGCGTGTTCTGTCTGTGACTTAGAGCACTGTCTACTTGCGATTGTTAACAGCAAACCTCTCGATCAGCAGAGGACTTACATCCTATTTCGACACTTTCCTCTAGAAGAATGAAGATTTATGCGAGGTACTCCACTCCCCTGTCGCATCGTGGGCATAAAGTCGAGCATACAGTTTCATAACTACGGTGATTCTAAGTTAGCGACAGGTGTTTGTGAGGTACCGCAATCCCCGTATATACATCTGCTTGACAGATGTCCTATTTACATAGTAGCGGTATGACGCGTAATTTCCAAGTCAAACACCGCTGCTATGCGTTTGTCTCTTTCTTTCTAAGAGACGTTCTCCATTACTAACGACCATTTTATATAGGACTGATGCGAGCATAGTATAATTTAATGGCCGCGGGGGTTTAGCCGAGCGGTCTGGGGCGCTGCAGTCACCGACTCTGCGGCTGTTCCCAGCGGAGGTTCGAGTCCTCCATCGGGCATGGGTGTGTGTGTTTGTCCTTAGGATAGCTTAGGTTGATTAGTGTGTACGCTTAGGGACTGATGACCTTAGCAGTTAAGTCCCATACGATTTCACACACATTTCAACATTTTGAACATATAATTTATGAACCATGACCGGACGTGAACAGTAAGACCTATACACCGCTATATAACAATATTGTACATGAATAACAAAAAATCGATGTTTTAAGGAAATAGTTTTTCATTTTACCGTTTGTCACCACAGTTTATCGCACAGAAACCTGGAAGGAGAATGAATGTCATGCGCTGGAAATATATTTCTTACATTGGGATAGTAATAGCGCTGCATTCCATACGACTAATAGGTCGGAAACCCAAACGATCTAACATTATGGCGTGTTTTAGGTGCACAGCTTTATAGCCTTAGGAATGCATATGTTTATGTTCTCTCTTACCAATACCTTCTTGGCAATGACCCCAGACACTAGAACAATACTTTAGAATTGATAGCGCAGTTGATTACGTAAAATGCTGCAAACTCAATGTATCATGAGCTCCATCATACATAAATACCACCCGTTTCTTGTTCTTGATCGTCTGCTATATCATCACAATACTTTCATATCTGCTATATACTGATAAGAGGTGCTAAACTCCTCGACATTCGCGCATCTGGAGGAATCTTGTGCTCTTGGAGAGGTGTGGGACAGCAGTTAGAGCCTCGGTTCGTGCTGTTCCTTCACGACACGTGGAATGTAGCGGTCTACTTATGGTCATCTGCAGATTAAATCGGTGCCAGTGCTACATGGACGTTGGTCAAGGACAATGCGAGGAGATCTTTAAGAATGCAAGAATGCCCTGTCACTCCCACCCACAAAGAGAAAGATCATAAATTACTGATCGAAGTGCTAGAAATACGTAGGTCACTGTCTGCTATACTTTGGTGTATTTGCTCGAGAATTAATCAATGAAAGTACTGCACAATCTATTTACATTCGCAATGGTACTCGCAAAGTAGTGGAGATGTTGTTTAGCGATGATACAGAAATTGAAGCATGATACCGCGTAGAATCTGCCATGAAGTTTCATGCTGCTGCATCATTGGTCAGTATTGAAACTACGGTAAAATTGCTAAAATTGAACGCACTATAAACTGTGATGCTCATTATTACATTACATCAACGGTGTCTTTTTCATCCCATCCTTCCAAGCTGTTGATTACCACATAATTACTGACTGACATCATTTGTTTGAGATGGAGAAAGACTCTTGGTGGAGGGAGAAACACCTCCTGGGGATACCTAGCACCAAAACAGTGATTACGTACATGATAGCAATACGAGGAATCGGTCAAACTGAACACAGCGCCATCAGGTATTCCATCACTGTGAATGATAAGCTCAAATGTAGAGGTCGTCAGTCACCTTCAGACAGCAGTTGAGAAACGCTCCACAAGGCCTCAAAACTCCTTCAGTTTTATTTCAGTGTCTCAGTGAGTGTGTGTGTGTGTGTGTGTGTGTGTGTGTGTGTGTGTATTGTGAGAGCAGCAGCAACAGCATGATTTACACTGTGTGATGTCTAGTTTTCTGTGAGAGCCAATGGGTCAAAATGTGTTAATGTCAGTTTAGAGTGTGGTGTCACCGCCAGACACCACACTTGCTAGGTGGTAGCCTTTAAATCGGCCGCGGTCCATTAGTATACGTCGGACCCGCGTGTCGCCACTGTCAGTGATTGCAGACCGAGCGCCGCCACACGGCAGGTCTAGAGAGACTTCCTAGCACTCGCCCCAGTTGTACAGCCGACTTTGCTAGCGATGGTTCACTGACAAAATACGCTCTCATTTGCCGAGACGATAGTTAGCATAGCCTTCAGCTACGTCATTTGATACGACCTAGCAAGGCACCATTACCAGTTACTATTGATGCTGTAAAACATGTACCGTCAAGAGCGATGTTCACCAATTATGGATTAAAGTTAAGTATTCCAGCAGCTACGTACGTTTTTTTGCTAGGCTAATTTCCTTGACCTTTTCCAGACCTCACGCCAGCCTGCGTGACCTAAAACGCGTGCCTTTCGGCTTCCTCTCATAGTTGGTTGGTGCTCTTGCCAATCCAAAACATAGAGCCTGACGCAAGCCTCGAAGTCGTGGCAGAAAAAACAAAATGTATGGCAGTGTACAAAGCGTGTTACAGCAGTAAAAGCGTTGTATCAGACGACAAAACAGGGACCCTCTCTTGCGACTGATAATCTGTGGGACACGGTCCTGATAATCTGTGGGACACGGTCCTTGTACAGTAAAGGCGATGAAACTTTACACTGGGCTGTGGAAGCGATGTCGATCACTAGCTGTCTGCTCCAATGGATAAATACCTGTATACTTAATAGGATCGCTGCATATGCTCCATGTTGACATGCAGACGGTTTTTGTTTTCGATATATCAGAAGAGAGAGATGCGGTAAAAATCTGATGAAATTAGCGGAACTTTTATAGTTCATAATTTTTCTCTTTTGGATGGTACACAATAACGATGATAGACCGTTTGGGTGATAGACATGACTGGACCCTGAGAGAGGGGGATCTGTTTCGGACTGCCGTACCTGTATGATGTTGAGTCTTCCTAAAGTTCCCGATAAGAAACACCACCGCAACTTGTAAGTAGGCTGTTTATGTTTTCTTATTGGCAATGTTACGTAGCGCTCTGTATGAAAATCACTGGCTGTGCTGTGTGCAGTCTGTGGCTAGTTTGCATTGTTGTCTGCCATTGTAGTGTTGGGCAGCAGCAGCTGGATGTTAACAGCGCGTAGCGTTGCGCAGTTGGAGGTGAGCCGCCAGCAGTGATGGATGTGGGGAGAGAGATGGCGGAGTTTTGAAATTTGTAAGACTGTCATGAACTGCTATATATAATATGACTATTAAGGTAAATACAGTGTTTGTTCTCTATTAAAAGCTTTCGTTTGCTAACTATGCCTATCAGTAGTTAGTGCATTCCTTAGTTTTAATCTTTTATTTAGCTGGCAGTAGTGGCGCTCGCTGTATTGCAGTAGTTCGAGTAACGAAGATTTTTGTGAGGTAAGTGATTTGTGAAACGTATAGGTTAATATTAGACAGGGCCATTCTTTTGTAGGGATTATTGAAAGTCAGATTGCGTTGCGCTAAAAAATATTGTGTGTCAGTTGAAGCACAGTCTTGTATAATTCTTCAAAAAGGGGACGTTTCAAACTGTTCGTATTGTCTTTTACACTACCTCGTGGTGCTGGAGCAGGCTTCGTTTAGCACTACCCTTACACATCGTACATGGTTGGTGGAGCTACGACTACATGTTCCCATTTCCACTGAGTGGTCAAAACATGGCCCTATAGCATTAACTCAGCTCATTCTGTTTCTACACGGGTTGCAGAACGTGGTGGATGTAGCTCTCTCTGACTTCTACTCAGTTCCGACTTAAACTGGGACGATCGCGTGTGCAAAGCTGCAGGGATGGCGGGGCAGAATCTGAGAAGTAGTTACAAGACGCATATGGACTGCCTAAAACCACGTTGGAATTTTACTGTAACAGGTAGGTTAGAAAAACATGACTCGTTTAGAGATATGAGAGTGCCAAGAATATGATTCACTATTGGCTGTAATCATTAAAAGACTTCTCCATGGGATCTAACGTAGGTGTGTGGTTGAATGAAAAGACTCGATTTCAAATCACAGACAGCATTTCTCCCGGAAAGCGTAACACTAGAGATCTCAAAAGCCAGTGTATATTTCTTACGACTTTAGTCACCAAAACATCTACTGTATGTGATAATTCTCAATCAACCATCGCCTGTAACCCAGAGGATATATCGCAGTACCTCTGACATGGCAACGAAACAGAATGCGTTACAAATACTAGAGAAATATTTAGTGGCAGCATGAGGGAGTTGCAAATACACGCTTCAAACCACGTTCCTTAGCCACATCACTTTGTAAATTCTGTGATTTTATTACGAGCTTACACCTTCGGCGACGTGTAACAGCACTGTCGGTCTGTTAGTACACACTCCGATGACCGCCCTCTATATTCAATACCGAAGTATTTGTGTGGAAAAACCATTCAGAGATAATGCCATACCTCGGTTTATAAGGCTTATATAGGTTTTAACATGGATACCGTCAGCGGTACTTGTGAGTACCTGTAGAACCAAGACCACATGTGACAGTAACATGGCCATTACGGTAGTGTGTTTGAACATCTGGTGGCTTGTAAGACGATTACGCCTCTCTAAGAGACAGTGTATCATGGACAGGCAAAAAACTTATAACACTTGTCCACCTATCACCGATTTTCGCGCAGTATTGTTATGTATCGCCAGTATTCAGTTATTGGTGATTTGGTGAAGTATTATACTTAGTGGTAGTATTAGTAGTAGTAGTAGTAGGGGATGCGTGTTTGATTGTGCATGCATTACGGGAATGTGACGTGGCACAGGTGGGGGGGGGGGGGGTGGGGGGGGGGGGGAAATCATTCTAGCGACACGATGCGGGACGCAAATGGTGGAGAAATCCATTGAGAGAAGCGACTTTGACAAAGGGCAGATTGTTATTACGCAGGGCCTGTGGACGTGTATCTCGAAAACGGCGAAGCTGGTAGAAAGTTCACGTGCCACTGCCGTGAGGATCTATAGAAAGTGGTAGAACGGCAATGAAACTATCGCTAGGCGATAAGTGGTTAGGCGTCCTCTATTTTTCACAAGACATGGGGTTCGGAGCCTTGCCTGCTCTGTAAAGCAGGAGAGGTAGCGATCTGTGGCATTTCTGCCGAGAGACCACAATCCTGATGCACGCATAAGAGTTTCAGAGCGCATCGTTCACCATACATTGTTGAACATGATGCTCCACAGCAGATGACGCCTATGTGCCTTCACATGTGAGCCCAACGACGTCGCGAATTACGATAGCAGTAGGCATGGAATCATCGAGATTGGACCTTGGATCAATGAAAACGTGCCGGCCCTTCGGATAAATTACGTTTCTTCCTACACCTGGTCGATGGTCCTATCCATAAATGCCATCATCGAGGTGACCAGCCGCTCGATACGTGTATCGCCCCTCGAGCGCAGGCTGGTGGGATCAGTATTATGGGAGGCATTCTCCTGCTCTTGCATAGGACCTGACGTAGAATCGAAGGCCCGCTGACAGCTCAGGACCACCTGTATCTCTTCACGCTTGATGCCATTCCCCGAGGAAGATGTCGTCTTTCAGCACGATAATTGTTCTCGTCTCAAAGCCAGAACTGTGCTACCGTGGTATGAGGAGCATGATAGAGAACTCATGTTGATGTCTGGACACAATATTTGCCTGATGTGAACCCGACGGAACCCATTTGGGTCTTAATCAAGCGCCGCGTTCACAAATCAGCGACCTTCTGTTAAACGTAATTACATGACTTGTGCACGGACATTTGGTCCCGCATACCTCCACAAACCTACCAACAAACTATCGAATCCATGATAAGCAGAATCGGTGACGTACTGCGTTCCTGAGGTGGTCCAACAAGCTATTAAGCAGGTGGTCGTCGAACCAGAGGCAAACTGTACGCCACGTAAAGTTTAGTAGGGGAAACTTCGCTAGGTGGCGCGGATATACGTAACATAAAAATTACAGCATTTACGATATGATGAACAGTTTCAATATAGAACACAATAACAGCTACAAACGTTTAAAAGGAATTACAAATCAAGACAATATACGTAAGCCTTGATTTGTAATTCCTTTATTAAAAATGTGGTGAATATTATGCACAGATTGTTCATAAACTCAGTGGAATATCTGGTCTACATAATGCACCGAAAAAGTCGACTGTGATGAGACTGATGGCTAAATTTGAGAAAGCCGGTTCGGTTGTGGACATTATGCCATCGCGCCAGCCTTTGCCTCGATCTGCGGAAAATATCGCCATCCTGAGTGACAACATTGCTGTAAGTCACCCGGCAATCACAGCATTATTAGATATTCCCAAAACCAGCATGCACAGAATTCTGAATGACCTGCATCTTTGGGCCTACTAAGGCCGTCTGACACAAGAACGGAAGCCAAACAATTACGAAAAACGCCAAGTATTTGCCTGCTGGATGCTTGTGAAACAAGGAGCGGACAACAGTTTCACCAAGAAAATAATGTTCACTGATGAGGTGCACTTCCTGTTGAATGGTTTCGTGAACATGCAAAATTGCAGGATTTGGGACACAGAAAACCCTCAATAAGTTACCGAGAAGCCATTACATCTGCAACGAGTGACTGCGTGGTGTGGCATTTCGGCTGAGGGCGTAATTGGGTAGTTGTTCCTCGAAGATGGTGCCGGAAACGCATTAACCATGGACATTGAATGCTACTGCAATATATTAAGAATTTTTATGGTCTGAGCAGGGTCATGTGAGTGCTGAAGGGTTTGGTTTAAACAGCTGACGTAATGTGTCAAAAATCGATTGCAACCATGGTCTTAAGGCGGCGGATCGAGAAGAGAAGGGTCTCTGGTTCTGTTTCCTGCCGATTCGGAGATTTTCTCCGTTCTGGAACTGACTGTTGTCCTTAGGTCCATATAAGAAAGTCGTAGACACGACTATAACATAAATAAAGAGGTCTACAAAAATTTAAAATTCCAGTAGCCAATTACATGCGTGTGCGTAGATTCGAGGCTTGCCGGTGCAGATATATCCCAGTGGGGTCATTATAGAACAGTGTAGTAATAATAGTTCTAGATGTGGGTGTAGTTGTAGTTAGTCTGCAGACTTCAAGCTCTTCCGAGACAGCCAGTAAGAACTGTAAGAATTAAGTCGGAAGTTACTCACTTCGGAGATTAATCATATTCCCTTTTTATATTGTTTAATTTAATTACATTTACAGTATACCTTATCCGTCATTGTACGTTATCATGTTTATAGAATTTGTACGACCTGGTTGAGTTTCCTTACACGCTCTTCGAAAGTTATTGTAATGAACTGAATTATAACGAATTAAGTCTCGATCGGCCAGAAACCTGACGCTGTCGAGTTCCGACATGTGCTCTTAGACGTTTCTATTCTTCCTGCAAACAAGCACAATTTAAATGCTATTTCTGAGTGAGAAAACCCCTGTGAAATCTTACCCTATGTGCAGAAAGTAGATGGAGTTTTCCTATCCATTTTGTGCCGCTGCGCTGAAATTCTCATAATTTGCATATTCGAGCTTGTAGTACACACCATGGCCATTTGATCATTTGAGGTTTGTAGCATGACGCCTTTATGGTGCTGAAATTTTAATAGTTATCAGTCTATAGATGAATCGGTTAGTTGCATTGGAGTCATGTCCACATTTTTTTCTGTGGGGTCCTGTTCACTCGTCCCACATAGGGTGCCTAAAGGATGCTGCGTTCTCGGAATGCTATACAACAATTCGAAGTAGTAACATTAGTAGTTTTATTTGCATAAAGCAAACTGACAATACTTAAATTTGAATTTACAATGGTGTCGCAAGCGATGGGCGACATGCAAACAATCAGAGTCCTTTGCTGCATACAAGGAGCATGTAAGCAATTGGTATGGATCACACGTGACTGCTATCGTAGTTCTCTCCTAGGACTGTCCGAATACTGTCCGGCCGAGGCTGGCAGGAGCAGCGCTTATGTTCACTTCGTCTAGATGTCGCTCCTATCGTGGTGACGTCCAGGTCAGCGTGCTATTGGCTGACTTCGTGTCACTGCCTTCTTTGCTCTTGCGATCTTGGTCTTCGTGCTGTGCTGGCGCTTGTTGATACGTCGGAACATTCCTCCCCCCCCCCCCCCCCTCCAAAGCGACGGACCGTCGTCTTGTAGGGAATGCGACCACGGCGGGCAAGATGCGGCTGCAGGGGCGCCCAGCTTCCTGCCGTACCCCTACCACGCCATCTGGCCTGCGCTCTGTCGGAAACGTCCCACAGAAAACGACCAGAAGGGCACACGTCCACCTCCTGCTGCCATGAATCAGATGAAGAAGTTGGTGACTGCTGCGGTGTGGGCGGGTCCAGCTCCATCGGTAGGACGAGAGGAGGCGGAGGAGGCGAAGGTCGTCCAGCGGTGTCAAGATGACACCCCCTGGCGGCTGCTGTCCTCGGGATCCGTGAATCTGAGGGAAGAGACACTGAAAGATCATCTTGTACATGACAGAGGCGGATTTTGGTGGCGGCGCTGCAAGCCTGCGGGACCTGAAAGAAGATACAGGGTGTTTCAAAAATGACCGGTATATTTGAAACGGCAATAAAAACTAAACGAGCAGCGATAGAAATACACCGTTTGTTGCAATATGCTTGGGACAACAGTACATTTTCAGGCGGACAAACTTTCGAAATTACAGTAGTTACAATTTTCAACAACAGATGCCGCTGCAAGTGATGTGAAAGATATAGAAGACAATGCAGTCTGTGGGTGCGCCATTCTGTACGTCGTCTTTCTGCTGTAAGCGTGTGCTGTTCACAACGTGCAAGTGTGCTGTGGACAACATGGTTTATTCCTTAGAACAGAGGATTTTTCTGGTGTTGGAATTCCACCGCCTAGAACACAGTGTTGTTGCAACAAGACGAAGTTTTCAACGGAGGTTTAATGTAACCAAAGGACCGAAAAGCGATACAATAAAGGATCTGTTTGAAAAATTTCAACGGACTGGGAACGTGACGGATGAACGTGCTGGAAAGGTAGTGCGACCGCATACGGCAACCGCAGAGGGCAACGCGCAGCTAGTGCAGCAGGTGATCCGACAGCAGCCTCGGGTTTCCGTTCGCCGTGTTGCAGCTGCGGTCCAAATGACGCCAACGTCCACGTATCGTCTCATGCGCCAGAGTTTACACCTCTATCCGTACAAAATTCAAACGCGGCAACCCCTCAGCGCCGCTACCATTGCTGCACGAGAGACATTCGCTAACGATATAGTGCACAGGATTGATGATGGCGATATGCATGTGGGCAGCATTTGGTTTACTGACAAAGCTTATTTTTACCTGGACGGCTTCGTGAATAAACAGAACTGGCGCGTATGGGGAACCGAAAAGCCCCATGTTGCAGTCCCATCGTCCCTGCATCCTCAAAAAGTACTGGTCTGGGCCGCCATTTCTTCCAAAGCAATCATTGGCCCATTTTTCAGATCCGAAACGATTACTGCATCACGCTATCTGGACATTCTTCGTGAATTTGTGGCGGTACAAACTGCCTTAGACGACACTGCGAACACCTCGTGGTTTATGCAAGATGGTGCCCGGCCACATCGCACCGCCGACGTCTTTAATTTCCTGAATGAATATTTCGATGATCGTGTGATTGCTTTGGGCTATCCGAAACATACAGGAGGCGGCGTGGATTGGCCTCCCTATTCGCCAGACATGAACCCCTGTGACTTCTTTCTGTGGGGACACTTGAAAGACCAGGTGTACCGCCAGAATCCAGAAACAATTGAACAGCTAAAGCAGTACATCTCATCTGCGTGTGAAGCCATTCCGCCAGACACATTGTCAAAGGTTTCGGGTAATTTCATTCAGAGACTACGCCATATTATTGCTACGCATGGTGGATATGTGGAAAATATCGTACTATAGAGTTTCCCAGACCGCAGCGCCATCTGTTGTTGACAATTGTAACTACTGTAATTTCGGAAGTTTGTCTGCCTGAAAATGTACTGTTGTCCCAAGCATATTGCAACAAACGGTGTATTTCTATCGCTGCTCGTTTAGTTTTTATTGCCGTTTCAAATATACCGGTCATTTTTGAAACACCCTGTACATGCAAGCGCCAAGTCGACGGACTGTCTCGCATCGCGTCCACCGTCTGCTGCCGCTAAAAACGCTGTAACAGACAATATCACGCGGCGCGAAGCGAAACTTGTGGCCTCCCTTCGGCGCCGGATGATGAGGAGGGTGAAGCAGGTAGAGCAGTGTTCGATGGCAGCGCCCGTGAAGCAATTACGCCGGCGATGGTCCATCTCGTGGGTGCGAACGATATGAGGGACAAGCAGCTGCAATTCTTGATCCCTGGTGTGTGCGGAGCGAAGTTTGGCCATCTGCTGATTAAAGGTTCTGACAAAACCTTCCGCTTCTCCGTTTGACTGTGGGTGGGACGGTGCACTAGTTACATGTTGGATGCCATTGTGATGACAGAATATTTCAAATTCATTTGACGTGAACGGAGTGCCGTTGTCTGACACCATGACTTCAGGCAAACCTTCGAGGCAAAAACTTTATGGCAACACCTTTGCGCTACCTGACGTTGACTTCTTTGGCACAGCAAAAGGAAACTTGCTACACGAATCAACCACTATCAACTAACGTGTGTTTCAAAAAGCTCCCATGAAAGTCTATGTGCACACGTTGCCGTGGTGATTGGAACTTAGGCCAAGCATAGAATTTTTGTGGTGGAGTGGACTGATTTTCTGCACATGCGTGACACTGCGCCGTCATCTGTTCTGTTTGCGCGTCAATGCCCTTCGAAGTACAGCGTCGACGCACGAACTGTTTCGTACGAACAATCGCCCAGTGTCCTCGGTGAAGTAACTGCAACAGTTCTTCTTGCAAAGCTTTAGGGGTCGACGAACGTGACTGTCTACTGTCATTTTCAACAAGAATCACTCCTTTCTGTGCAGCGAGGCTATGCCGACGGGCGCACTACAGGATTCTTTATGCTATGCAAGGAACGAGACCAAGATGTGCGAATGTATTTTAGCAAAATGTTCAAATCTGAATCAGCGTCAGTGGCCTGTGCAATTTTCCTATAGTTCAGCGGAAAAGATTGAAGCAATTAAGAATCATGACCATCGATGTGACAACAAGATGCAGCAGAATCGTCAAAGTCTGTACCAGGGCCAATAGGAATACGTGAAAGCTCGTCTGCATTACCATCTTGAGCTGTCGGACGATACACAATCTCGTACTGGTATTGAGACAACAACAAAGCCCAACGTTGCAATTTTTGGGCAGTTCGTACAGGAAAAGGTTTCATCAGATGAAACAAGGACTGAAAAGGCTTGTGATCCGTTACTAAGTAGAATTTTCTACCACACAAATAGTGATGAAATTTGTTGACACCATACACAATAGCCAAAGCGTCTTTATCAATTTGTGAGAAGTTACACTGGGCTCTGGACAACACTTTTGATGCGAAAGCAATACGCCTATCTATATCACCAATTCTGTGCGAACGCACTGCACCGATTCCGTAAGAGGAAGCGTCAACCTGCAATACAACTGGTTTGTCAAAATCAAAGCGAACCAAGCGTCGATCACTGAGCAACGCATCTTTACGGTTTTGAAAAGCTGCTTGGCATTCATCTGTCCAAACAAAGGGGAAATTCTTGCGATGCAAGCGAAGCAATGCAGCTGCGACTTGTGCAGCATTCGGTATGAACCGAATAATATAGTTCATTTTCCCTAAGACTCACTACAGTTCTGTGATATTGCGAGGCGGCCGGCGTGGCCGTACGGTTCTAGGCACTGCTGTCTGGAACCGAGCGACCGCTACGATCGCAGGTGAGAATCCTGCCTCGGGCATGGATGTGTGTGATGTCCTTGGGTTAGTTAGGTTTAATTAGTTCTAAGTTCTAGGCGACTGATGACTTTAGAAGCTAAGTCGCATAGTGCTCAGAGCCATTTTGTGATATTGCGAGGAAGTGGAAAGTCTCGTATGTCTAACAAATTCGGTTGAAGAGGATGTACACCTTGACTATTTATGACATGACCAAGAAACTGCAACTCAGGTTTACAAAAAATAGTTCAAATAGCTCTGAGCACTACGGGACTTAACATCTGAGGTCATCAGTCCCCTAGAACTATTTTTTTTTTTTTTTTTTTTTGGTCATCGGTGTACTGATTGGTTTGATGCGGCCCGCCACGAATCCTTTCCTGTGCTAACCTCTTCATCTCAGAGTAGCACTTGCAACCTACGTCCTCAATTATTTGCTTGACGTATTCCAATCTCTGTCTTCCTCTACAGTTTTTGCCCTCTACAGCTCCCTCTAGTACCATGGAAGTCATTCCCTCATGTCTTAGCAGATGTCCTATCATCCTGTCCCTTCTCCTTATCAGTGTTTTCCACATATTCCTTTCCTCTCCGAATCTGCGTAGAACCTCCTCATTCCTTAACTTATCAGTCCACCTAATTTTCAACATTCGTCTATAGCACCACATCTCAAATGCTTCGATTCTTTTCTGTTCCGGTTTTCCCACAGTCCATGTTTCACTACCATTCAATGCTGTACTCAAGACGTACATCCTCAGAAATTTCTTCCTCAAATTAAGGCCGGTATTTGATATTAGTAGACTTCTCTTGGCCACAAATGCCTTCTTTGCCATAGCGAGTCTGCTTTTGATGTCCTCCTTGCTCCGTCCGTCATTGGTTTTTTTACTGCCTAGGTAGCAGAATTCCTTAACTTCATTGACTTCGTGACCATCAATCCTGATTTTAAGTTTCTCGCTGTTCTCATTTCTACTACTTCTCATTACCTTCGTCTTTCTCCGATTTACTCTCAAACCATACTGTGTACTCATTAGACTGTTCATTCCGTTCAGCAGGTCATTTAATTCTTCTTCACTTTCACTCAGGATAGCAATATCATCAGCGAATCGTATCATTGATATCCTTTCACCCTGTATTTTAATTCCACTCCTGAACCTTTCTTTTATTTCCATCATTGCTTCCTCGATGCACAGATTGAAGAGTAGAGGCGAAAGGCTACAGCCTTGTCTTACACCCTTCTTAATACGAGCACTTCGTTCTTGATGGTCCACTCTTATTATTCCCTCTTGGTTGTTGTACATATTGTATATGACCCGTCTCTCCCTATAGCTTACCCCTACTTTTTTCAGAATCTCGAACAGCTTGCACCATTTTATATTGTCGAACGCTTTTTCCAGGTCGACAAATCCTATGAAAGTGTCTTGATTTTTCTTTAGCCTTGCTTCCATTATTAGCCGTAACGTCAGAATTGCCTCTCTTGTCCCTTTACTTTTCCTAA
Organism: Schistocerca americana; assembly: GCF_021461395.2. Taxonomy (NCBI): domain Eukaryota; kingdom Metazoa; phylum Arthropoda; class Insecta; order Orthoptera; family Acrididae; genus Schistocerca; species Schistocerca americana. The sequence goes on from NC_060124.1 coordinate 26,044,081, forward strand.
AGCCAAACTGATCGTCACCTAGCGCATTCTCAATTTTCTTTTCCATTCTTCTGTATATGATTCTTGTAAGCAGCTTCGATGCATGAGCTGCTAAGCTGATTGTGCGATAATTCTCGCACTTGTCAGCTCTTGCTGTCTTCGGAACTGTGTGGATGATGCTTTTCCGAAAGTCAGATGGTATGTCGCCAGACTTATAACTAAGAACTACTTAACCCTAACTAACCTAAGGACATCATACACATCAATGCCTGAGGCACGATTCGAACCTGAGACCGTGGCTGTCGCGCGGTTCCAGACTGAAGCGCCCAGAACCGCTCGGCCACGTTTACAAAAATCACACTTGTCCAGTCTACACTTAAGTCCTGCATCAGACAACACACGAAACAAAGAACTTAAATTTGTAATATGTTCTTCAGGTGAACGAACTGCTACGACAATATCGTCCAAATAGTTTGGTACTTGTGCAGTCAGCTGTTCTAAATACCACTGGAAAATGGCGGATGCCGAAAGGCAAACGCAAATATTTAAAGAAGCCCATATGAGTATTTACTACACACACTTTTTGAGATTCTTCATCGAGCGGTATTTGAAGATATGCGTCGCGCAAATCAATTTTTGAAAAGTAGCGTCCAGCGCCTAATCTGTCCACGAGATCCGCTTGGCGTGGCTATGGTTAAGTATCAACGACAGTTTGTGGGTTGACTGTAGACTTGAAGTCAACACAGAGGCAAATGCGATCAGAAGGTTTGGGGAGCTAAACTTGCTCACTGACTAGCATATATAAGTGCAACAACTGCATTACTTTGCAATTCTTTACGTTTAGCCGTGACTTTGTCTCCAATGCAATGGGAACGGTTCTGACCCGGCAAAATTTCGGCTGAGTTTTGTCTTTCAGCGTAATACGTGCAACAAAATTGTTAGCTTTGCCTAAACCTTCAGAAAAGAGTTCCGGGAATTCCTTTAGCAAACACTGTCTTTTGCATTGAATGCAGACACAACACATTGTCCTGAACGTTAAAGCCAAACAAATCAAAAGAATGAAGACCAAATATGTTCTCACATTCGCGTGATTGTAGCACTGTAAAAGTAACTGTTCAGGAAAGCGAGTGATACATAGCAGGCAAAGTACATTCGGTTGCGTGCTAGTTTTAGACAGGCATGGGGAGCCTAACGGTTCATATGTGTGAGGATTTAGCAATGTGACAGAGGCACCCATGTCCAAGTGAAATTTCGCATGTTTCCCACAAATAAGTAAATGAACAAAAAGTTTGTTTGACTGGCGTATCACTGTAAAAACTGGACGCTTGCTAGTTTTTCTAATGCCTGTTGCACACTTTGAATATACTGCATTAATGATATGGGCATTGTGACTACAGTTTTGTGAGTGGGCCGAATTCTTATGTTTGTTCCGTTGCAAACATAGGACTGTACATGTCCTTTCCTACCGTAAGCATAACGCTGATGCTATCGGGAGGGGCAGTCTTGGCGTTTGTGCCGTGAATAACACCTAGAGCAAGACTCAATTCTGTTCGCTTGTGTAGCCACCTGTTTAGCAAGCAGCTTACGCGGCGTGGGACGTTGTTTACTCGGGATGGCTAGCGCAAGCCGCCGGTGTGGAATGGGGCGATCGGAAGCACGGGACTCAACTCGGCATATAGCTGGCTGCTCAAATTTATGAGCCGACGAGGCACCTCAGTCGTACTGATCTAGTATTTGCACTACCTGCTGAAATGATGGATCGGACTGTTGCAAAATCTGCCGGCCGGTGTGGCCGTGCGGTTCTAGGCGCGTCAGTCTGGAACCGCGTGACCGCTACGGTCGCAGGTTCGAATCCTGCCTCGAGCATGGATGTGTGCGATGTCCTTAGGTTAGTTAGGTTTAAGTAGTTCTAAGTTCTAGGGGACTGATGACCACAGATGTTGAATCCCATAGTGCTCAGAGACATTTTTTTGTTGCAAAATCTGTTCTCTGAGTTTGACATTAGGTATATTGCACACGATCACTTCCCACAACATAACATCTGAATACAAAGCACTGCAAGCACATTTGAATTTGCTTTTCATTGTCGTACCGTGCGAATCTGTTACCCACTCGTTCTGACCGTTTTTTGCAATTAAAGAATTAAACCTAGCTGCTACCACATTCACTTGTTGGCCATAATAGTTAGTTAACGAAGGGAGGATTACTTGTTCATAAAACAGTTCACTCGGAGTGACGTTAGGAAAATGTTTTTGTAGAAGCCCAAACAGTACACTTCCTGCTGTTGATAATAGATATGGAAGTTTCACAGTCCCTGGTACATTGTGAGCTAGTAGGTGCGCCTCAAATCGGGGCAACGACTCGAGCCATTTCTCTTCTTGTTCAAGAAACTGTCGAAACGTGGTTAGCAACTATAGTAGGCAATGCTTGTTCCGTCGAGCGCGCAGCATTGGCCAGAAGCTGCTGCACCGTGTTGAGTAACGTAGAGATCTGCTGCGTGTGGAAGTGAAACACCTGCATTAGCTGTGTAGCATCTAACGCTTGCGGCTGTGGCGCCTGAGCAGAGGGCGGGCATGTTGGAAGACACACATGCAACAAACAAACAAGACAAGAAGCAAAGAAATTTTTTGGAACGCCCACCTGAAAACACTGATTAGCAAAAACGACAAGAAACTGTTAAAGCAAGTGAGCGCCACTGCAAAGTAAAGACAAGACAGAATTAAGGCGCTAGAAAAAAAAAAAAAAAACTGAAAATTCTGTGGTCGCCAGGCACGGAGTTCGATTGGAAGACCTCGTCGCCAAATGTGGGGTCCTGCCCACTCGTCTCGTATACGGTGCCTAAAGAATGCTGCATTCTCGGAATGCTATACAACAATTCAAGCAAATCACATAAAGCAGATTGACAATACTTTAAATTTGCTGTATACAAGGACCAGGTAAGCAATTGGTATGGATCACACGTGACTGCTATCGTAGAGCACTCCTAGTGCTGTCCGAATACTGTCCGGCCGAAGCTGGCAGGAGCGGCGCTTATATCCACTTCGTCTAGATGTCGCTCCCATCGTAGTGACGTCCAGGTCAGTGTGCTATTGGCGGACATCGCCTCACTGCCTTCTTTGCTCTTGCGATCTTCGTCTTCGTGCCGGCGCTTGTCGATACGCCGGAGTATTTTCAAAATACGTTTACCGGAGATAGCTGATCTGTATATCCGCATGCATCATTTGGTATTAAAAGGAATACTGTCACATCAACAAAATTGTTCAAATGGCTCTGAGCACTATGGGACTTAACATCTATGGTCATCAGTCCCCTAGAACTTAGAACTACTTAAACCTAACTAACCTAAAGACATCACACAACACCCAGTCATCACGAGGCAGAGAAAATCCCTGACCCCGCCGGGAATCGAACCCGGGAACCCGTGCGTGGGAAGCGAGAACGCTACCGCACGACCACGAGCTGCGGACTCACATCAACAGAAGCAGTCGTTAGACGGGTACTAAGAGAAGGGACCATGCCCAGAGGTGACTCGTCAGTGAAGTTTCAGGTACGAATGCACAGCCACTTCATTTTCCTTGGCGATTCTACTGGATTTATTGAAGCCGGTCCGGTCATTGACAGAGTCACCGCTTTCCAGTTTCCACTGCTCAAAGGATTACGTAAGGGATATCTTCCAGATAAACAAACATAAAGTGGACATGTCCTAGTAACAAAACAAGAAACTAGGTTCGGTAAAGAAAATTCTACACTGCGTATCTGACGAGCAGAAACTACACTCATGGAAATTGAAATAAGAACACCGTGAATTCATTGTCCCAGGAAGGGAAAACTTTATTGACACATTCCTGGGGTCAGATACATCACATGATCACACTGACAGAACCACAGGCACATAGACACAGGCAACAGAGCATGCACAATGTCGGCACTAGTACAGTGTATATCCACCTTTCGCAGCAATGCAGGCTGCTATTCTCCCATGGAGACGATCGTAGAGATGCTGGATGTAGTCCTGTGGAACGGCTTGCCATGCCATTTCCACCTGGCGCCTCAGTTGGACCAGCGTTCGTGCTGGACGTGCAGACCGCGTGAGACGACGCTTCATCCAGTCCCAAACATGCTCAATGGGGGACAGATCCGGAGATCTTGCTGGCCAGGGTAGTTGACTTACACCTTCTAGAGCACGTTGGGTGGCACGGGATACATGCGGACGTGCATTGTCCTGTTGGAACAGCAAGTTCCCTTGCCGGTCTAGGAATGGTAGAACGATGGGTTCGATGACGGTTTGGATGTACCGTGCACTATTCAGTGTCCCCTCGACGATCACCAGTGGTGTACGGTCAGTGTAGGAGATCGCTCCCCACACCATGATGCCGGGTGTTGGCCCTGTGTGCCTCGGTCGTATGCAGTCCTGATTGTGGCGCTCACCTGCACGGCGCCAAACACGCATACGACCATCATTGGCACCAAGGCAGAAGCGACTCTCATCGCTGAAGACGACACGTCTCCATTCGTCCCTCCATTCACGCCTGTCGCGACACCACTGGAGGCGGGCTGCACGATGTTGGGGCGTGAGCGGAAGACGGCCTAACGGTGTGCGGGACCGTAGCCCAGCTTCATGGAGACGGTTGCGAATGGTCCTCGCCGATACCCCAGGAGCAACAGTGTCCCTAATTTGCTGGGAAGTGGCGGTGCGGTCCCCTACGGCACTGCGTAGGATCCTACGGTCTTGGCGTGCATCCGTGCGTCGCTGCGGTCCGGTCCCAGGTCGACGGGCACGTGCACCTTCCGCCGACCACTGGCGACAACATCGATGTACTGTGGAGACCTCACGCCCCACGTGTTGAGCAATTCGGCGGTACGTCCACCCGGCCTCCCGCATGCCCACTATACGCCCTCGCTCAAAGTCCGTCAACTGCACATACGGTTCACGTCCACGCTGTCGCGGCATGCTACCAGTGTTAAAGACTGCGATGGAGCTCCGTATGCCACGGCAAACTGGCTGACACTGACGGCGGCGGTGCACAAATGCTGCGCAGCTAGCGCCATTCGACGGCCAACACCGCGGTTCCTGGTGTGTCCGCTGTGCCGTGCGTGTGATCATTGCTTGTACAGCCCTCTCGCAGTGTCCGGAGCAAGTATGGTGGGTCTGACACACCGGTGTCAATGTGTTCTTTTTTCCATTTCCAGGAGTGTATTTTACAACAGTATCTGCCAGTGGGCAGTGAAGAATGAACAACATGAAGATGAGTGGGGCGACCTTGGTTGGTCGTTCGGTCGGTCGTCTCATTGGACGACGTGTATTTGGTCGCCGACATCTTCTGGGTTCTCCGTGTGTGTCGACTTGTGATTCGTCCTTTTGTTCCACAGTCACTGGTTTTCGTATTGATCGAGTTGTTGTGGAAGTGTTTCCATGGAACCTTGTGTAGCTTGGGTGGTTTTGACTGAGCAGGTATTTTAATGCTGTCGGCGTGCTGCATGTAGTGAGTCGGTTGGGATGGAGCAGCAAGCAAGTCTCTGCAGCCCGAGACGGGGCCGTGACCGCTGGCGGCGTGCACGCACTGTCGGATGGTGAGGCGCTAGCTGCGAGAGCGACAACTTCGTTGCCCAGCGAACCTGGACGCTGAAGTTGAGCGATCAGTTAATCTGTTACGAAACCTCAACTATTGTGACATCTCTTCGTTCATTTGCGGGTTGTTGCCCCCTTGGCCGTTCGGGCTAGCAGCATCGTATGATGTGTTGCAGTCGGCGAAATCTCGCGGCGTCTTCCTATGTTGGGATTAATTATTAATTTGGCTGTTAACTTATCAGTGAAGTGCACCAGCGGTATTTTCAGCCCTGTGGCCGTCAACGCTCCAGTTACCTGCCCTGGTCGTTAGCGTAGTTTGTAGGCAATGTGCCTTTTCCTCCTCGTGTTGTTGCTGTCCAGCAGTTTTCTTTAACTAGGCCTTCAGCCGTATTGTTTAGTTGTGATCCTTAAGCCAGCTTGTTAATAAGTGGTTCTTAGAAAAATAAAGTTGTGTGTTTGATTGTGCAACTCACAGTAACTGTTTAGGGCCCCATCCACAACCTTATCTGTATCCTGTGCGGTCTCTGACTACCTGCCAAACAGGTCTCAGTTTGGGTACGTTATGAATAAAGCTTTATGATCACCACAGCCTCTTATTGTTATAAAAATGTGGATAATATCAACTTTCATAACACAATCATTCCTCCGCAAACAGATCGCTAGATGCCTCATCAACATCATCAGGTTCGAACAAGGGATACCTCCAGAACTGATGACTAAATTATGTTGAAAGCCATTATATTTTTTCACCCTCAGCCAGTTACTACATAGCAACACCACGATACCGCATTTAAACCCATTGTGTAGTAAAATAGCTTTCTTCTCTTCTGAATAATTTACATTCTGAGACTTTACCGCTTTCCCAACTCACCGATTCATATACATTTATATACGACAGTGACACCACTTTGTGAATGAAAATGTGCAACAATTTTTAGATACGTGACGATGCTACCAGAGTGGTTTCTGACAAAGACTGTCCATCAAATGATGGAAAAGTGATATGAATATATTATGTTTGTACACCACGTCATTGTAGATTAACAGGCTTCTGATAGCGTTAAAATGATAAAAACTGCATCAGACACTGGATATGGAATTTCCGTATAAACTAATCAGACTGCTAAAAATGACCCTCACGAGCACGAAACGCAAAGTGAAAGTAGAAGGAAAGCTCACTAAGAATTCAGCTAGCTGAAGGTTACGACAGGGCCGGCGTGATGAGAAAGGTGCAGATCAGTAACACAGCTGGTACTCGTTGACGTTATGAACCGAAATCTGACATGTTTGTATGCTGCCTGGAAGACTGAAAGAGCCGAAAGAAGGATTTGGCAGACCAGAAACCGAGACAGAAGAGTTGCGCTTCGAGTAAACGCCACCAAAAGACGGTATCTCTTCACTTCCAGGAGAAACGTTGCTGTTAAAAAGAAATATATCATAAATGCAGTCAAGTAAGAGAAATGTGAGAGTACTTCGAAGCGCTGGTAACTAACGATAGCAGCATAACTGAAGAAATAACAGCAAGGATTGCCGCGGGAAATAGTGCTTTCTGGGCCCTGATTAAGATTGTTCAGTCACGAATCCTGAGCAGCAAATCGAAGGTGACTGTCTACCGAACGGTCTACCGAACGCTTAAAAAAACATGGACAATGACCGTGACAAAATAGGTGCTCCCATGAAAATAAGAAAGTAAAACATCAACAAGATTTTTTGGAGCAGTGAGCAAGGAGGGGCAATGGATAACATGGAAAAACCAGGCATTGGAAGAACTAGGCAGTTATGCTGACCTAGTTTCGGAAATCAAGAGAAACAGATTAAGATGGATGGGCCATGTAGAGCGAATGTCAGAGGATATATATGTCAAGAAGATCTACAGAGGAAAGCCAGGTAGCAGACAGTGCAAAGGGAGACCAAGGAAACGTTGGCTGGACGATGTAGAGACGGACTTGACAAAGGTGGGAATAAGAAGATGAGCAGAAGATCGTCAAGGTTGGACTGCGATCGTCAAGGAAACCAAGGCTCTGCATGCGCTGTAGCGCCAACGAGTAAGTAAGTAAGTTTGTACAGAATGTGCTGGGCGGTTTTAATTAAACTTTCGCTACTTGAGAGTGCCGAGTGAAAGACCAGTGTTCGTATATAACTAAACTAGTGGAAACATTTGAAAAGACACACAAAAGAGAAACAACGAATAAACCATTGAAAGAAACACATTTTAATTTCCACACGAGAGTATAACATTTGTTAATACCGTACCTTGTTTACGTTCCAGATTAGAAACGTTGCTCAAAGTGACGTGCCTTGCACCCACGACAGCTTGGAACCGCACTAGAGGTAACATTTTACAACTGTTCGCAGCAATTTTCGAACGATGGGCCATGGTATGTTTAACTGTCATGGCACAGCTGGTGCATAGAAAAAAAATCATACATTGCATCCAACATTCTCAGCCATGGCAACAGTAAGTCATCAAAAATTTGTGGTGCAACTGGCTGTCTGCCTCTCCCAGGAGTAATTCCCCAACACCCAGTTAATTAGAACTCCCGAATCATGTTCATCACCACCGTTGCGGAAACAGGACCTCTCGGAGTTCTGTTAGAACAGGGCTTAACAACTGGCCGGTTTTGAGCGCGAGTACTCGCGTCTGCTCAGGCAGGTGCTCGCGAGCAGGTGCAAGGTCGCGGAGTAGGGAGGGAGGGGAGGGAGGGGAAATACGCGCGCACGTTTGAACGTGATCTCGCGTTCTTGGCAGATTTAACTAGCCATCTGAATGCTTTGAACATTTTACTACAAGGTAAAGATCTGCTAATTACTCATTTCATAGATCGAATACGAGCTTTTAAAATGAAATTGACACTTTGGGTGAGTCAGCTGTAAACAGGAAACCTAGCTCATTTTCCTAAATTATCATCCATGCAAGATGTTCACAAAGACTGTGAACGTTATTCACATAGTTTAGTTGATCAGCGCTTTCAAGATCTGACAGCACTAGACAGTGATTTTGATCTGTTCTCTCCATATTCAGCGAATATTTAAGAGATTCGTCCTGAGCTGCAGCAAGAAATTATTGACCTGCAGTGTGACAGAGAATACAGAGACAAATTTCAGAACAAGAAAAACATTTTGGAATTCTACAGACACTTCCCTCAGGATAGATTTCCTCGTTTGCACAAACTGGCGGCTACAATAATATCAATGTTCGGTTCCACGTATGTTTGTGAACAACTGTTCTCTGCAATGAAATGTAACAAGACGCGCCTGAGAAACGCATTGTCTGATCGAAATTTAAACTGCACGCTGCGCCTAAAATGCACAAGAACAATTACTCCGAACATAGACGCAATTGTAAAGGGCAAAAAGTACAAGATAACCGAGAATCCCACACTTCAGTGACACCTTTTATTGTGTAACAGTTCACAAATTAATGCGAATGTAGAGGCATACACTAAGCTAATAAAATTATGTGGCATGTGTACATTCTCCTTTATTTGTTTCATTTGTCGCAGAAATAATTCGTGAGTGATATCCCTGCAGGTGGCCGCGGATTTACATTGACTGGCGGCAGCTGTTGTGTGCCCCACGTGACTCTCCCCACTCTCCGCTCTGGTCCGGTAGTGGGGGTAGCGTGCTCGCGCTGCTCCGTGCTCGCGCCTTGCTGCTCACAGCTTGCTCCGCGAGCACGTATGTTGTGAAGCCCTGTGTTAGAGCGACGATACTCGCTAAGAGCGGCAGCATCACTGCTGTTGTTTCCACAAAACAGCTTTACGAGAAGAGTGGGTTCACCTCACCCAGACCCATGCTGGCTGACTGCAGCCGCAATGGGCACTGACGCTTGCGTTTCAAACCCACACGGCAGTACCAATACTGGCGCCTAACGGCAAGTCATGAACAAATCCCGTCCAGCCCACAATCTGAACATCATTCGTACATAGTTCAGTATGCATCGGGTTAATAGCTTTCCAACGGTCTGACGTGAAGTATCTTAAAAGGTATGCTTCCACTTTTAAGTAATTTGAAGGTTATATCAGTGCTATAATGAGCGACATAAAAAATACTTGGAAGTCACAAGTTGTGGGGTGACTACACACTCTTTAATGACCCGTCTTGATTTATACAATGTCTGATCAATCCAGGTAAAGAAGAACACATCATACTTAGGTATGGAGAAGGTATTTGACTCCGCACGTATGTATGAAATGTTCTCCTTTACCTTGATTAATCTCATTATGTGTAAATCCAAACGTGTCATTAAAGAGAGTAGTCACCACACGAGTTGTGACACAAGCATCCATTATGGCATAGATACAACCTTCAAATATTTTTCCATCTACAATGGTTAAAGTAGTGAAAATGTAATTACAACCACCCTGTAGATGGCTTCTTCCTACCCAATTCGTGGGATTGTGCTGAAATGCTAACCATTTGCATTTTAGAGCAAGTAGTACACACCATGGCGGTTTGAGGTGTGTTGCATGCCGCCTTCATGATGTTAAATTTTTTATAATGTGTATATATATTTATATCCGATAGGCCTAATTATATTATTTTGTGAATGACAATGTGTAACATTATTTAGCTCTGTGGTGTTTTGTCGAAAACTGACATTCTGAGCCCGTGTCTGTGTGCAAAATATAGGTTGACTCTTACGAAGAGGATAACAGCAACGAACCACTTTTTACAACGCCATTCATTTATTTATATAGCTCCGTTACCGGTTTCGACCCGACACGTTCATCTTCACACGGCTAGTTCACGTTAAGATACGTTTTATATTAGCTTTCGCTTTTTATTTTCCCATCTGAGGAAATCTCCTTGAGGCAGCAGCGCAGCCAAAAAATCCGCGCCATTACGTTCCACTGCAAACTGCTTGTGACCTTGCAGCATCGAAAACTATATGATGCACTTTTTTATATATGTGCACGTAATCTGAAGCACCACTCACACACGAAAAAGTTTCACCACATGGAAGTATGTATAAAAAGATGGCGATATAGCAACCATAAGATATTGTAGTATGTAAGAGTCAACCTATATTTTTTAGCTCTTTGTAGATATGTGAGGATCCGATCAGTTATGGCCTGTGGACTGAAAATTACATGCAATCATATGAATCCTTGTGTAAAAAATTATTCTATATTTCTGATATGTTACGAATTCACGAGACTGAGTAGTGAGCTGTGAAGCTTCGTATGTGAGGCAAAACTTGACAGTACATTCTCTAGACAGAATTCGGACCTGTTGTTGTCACCTGCGGCTACCTCGGAGAACGCGCTTGGTTTTCCCCGAACGAGTTAGCACCTGCATGAAGACTGAGCGTAACTTGTCGCACAAATACGCCAAATGGCGTTCCCTATTTGGAGATGTTAGCCTCTCTACCCGAAAATCTCCAAGAGGAACTAGTCTCTCACGTTCTGCAATAACAACCTGAAACTTTCAACTCGCACGTAAAAGAAGCCGGGGACGCCTTACCTGCCGTCCTGTGTTGTTTTTCTCCCGGTGTCCGCAGACCCTTCCGGTGTATAGTGGGGATGGTACCTCTAGCGAGACCATAACAGATTCCATTTCCTACGATTGCACAACTTAGTTAGTAATCCATTTCTGAAAACGTCGTTGTAGACAAACCATTTAGGCTTCTTTCCATGAATGTGAACATTTCACATTTGACCAAATGGCGCCTGTTACCGACACCAACACGAATATACAAGCATCTGTCATTTTATTTCCGATTCCGCGACTTGGAGAATTACATTAATCTTACAGAACGAGTCACTAAGAATTACCGTTTAATCAGAGATTCATAGATTTTCGGAAAGCTTTTGACAGTTTCAAATAAATCTGTGACGACAGTCCTTGAGAGGTAAGGCATACATTCGACCTACGCCAATATACAGAAGGAGATAAACATCAATGATAAAGGTTCCGTCGGACTTCCTCAAACTAGGGACAACTTGAAAACTGAGATAGTAGTCTCAAAGAAAAGTTAATATCTACATCAATACTACTCATGCCACCGTACGATGTGTGGCAGAGGGTACTCTGTGTAACTCTGCCACATCCCCCTTCTTCCTGTTTCAGTCGCGTATGCTACGGATAGAACATCGAGTGACATTATACTGAGTGGACTATCCGAAAATTAAACAGAGAACCGACTCGTGGAGATAACATCTTGGACCTACTGATAACAAACAGACCCGAATTTTTCGACTCTGTAAGCGCAGAACAGGGAATCAGCGATCATAAGGCCGTTGCAGCATCCCTGAATATGGAAGTAAATAGTGTAAGACGTGTATATTTCTATTGTTTATTGTCAAATCACAATTTACGAAAGATGTTTATATTTTATTAATAGAATTAAGTAGGAATAATTAATATTTGTCATGTTGGAAATAATTGTGGTAGCAGGAAAAGTCTGCACCAAAGTATTGTTGACAAGAGAGACCGTAAATTGATATAATCTTTAAAAGGGCGGGAGAGACCGCGTATGGATACATTTTAAGAAAAGAGCGGGAAAGACCGCGCATTGATACATTTTGTAATGGTAGCAGGGATTGTCTGCACCAGAAAGCATTGTTGGCAGGAGAAACGGCACTTTAGCGTTCGTAGGAAGTCAGTAGTAAGCGAGAAGTGAAGCGAGTCGGTAGCAGGTCTGAAGCGAGAGGTTGAGAGGAGCGGTGTGCCTGCCAGCCACTAGTTATGATTTACAAGAGATTATAAACGGATGTACAGAGACATCAGCTAACTATTATAATAAGAGGAACTAATATTATTGAATTAATTTTTTGAGAAACTCAAGACTACTGAAGGTATGTTTGCGCATTGCTAGTTGTAAGATTATTGTAAAAAAATAAGTCCCATTTGAACGTTTGTAAAATCATTTCATTCAGAATATAATTAATTTTTGCCAGCAATATTGCATTTCTAATTATAATCCATCCCAAAAACCATCAACGTAAAACTTTGCAAAATTTTATTGTTGTCAAGAAAAAAGTTTAACTATGAATTACGTAATTTCAGTCAAATTAATTAAAGAATAACGTCAGCTTTGGTAATAAATACAACCACTTATTATGAAAGCCCACCAGCAGCTAATAGATTATAGTAAAACAGAGTAAGTATATTCATGTCGCAGTTTGATGTAGCAGTCAGATGGCGATCCAGTAACAGTAAAAAAAGGTAAGGAACAGTTTTGGGTTATTGCAGGTAACGACTGAGGGCCACGACGACGACACATTCTATGTTTCGTCTAAATAATCAGAAAATCACTTTTAATAAGCAGCAATTAAATTTGTGTGAGAAGATAAAGAGAATAAATTTCAAAGGGAAGATTTCATTTGTTATTATTAAGCAAGAGATAGAAATCCTAAGGGAAGGTTTCATAGTTTATTGTAAAAGGGAATGTTATCATTAACAGAAGAGATATAGAGGAGACGACAGGAAGGTTTCAATAGGAATATAAAAAAAGGGAGGAAGGTTTATCTGTTTAGCAAGAGTAATAGAAGGCAGATTTCAGACTACCTAATAGATCAATACGAAAATTTCTGTTCCGACACTGACAATGATGAGTGTTTATGGAAAAAGTTCAAGGCAATCGTAAAATGCGTTTTAGACAGGTACGTGCCGAGTAAAACTGTGAAGGACGAGAAAAACCCACCGTGGTTCAACAACAAAGTTAGGAAACTACTGCGAAAGCAAAGAGAGCATCACTGCAAGTTTAAACGCAGCCAAAACCTCTCAGACAAACAGAACAAACAGAAGCTAAACGATGTCAAAGTTAGCGTAAGGAGGGCTATGCGTGAAGCGTTCAGTGAATTCGAAAGTAAATTCCATTTACCGACTTGACAGAAAATTCTAGGAAGTTCTGGTCTTACGTTAAATCAGTAAGTGGCTCGAAACAGCATATCCAGACACTCCGGAATGATGATGGCATTGAAACAGAGGATGACACGCGTAAAACTGAAATACTAAACACCTTTTTCCAAAGCTGTTTCACAGAGGAAGAGCGCACTGCAGTTCCTTCTCTAAATCCTCGCGCAAACGAAAACATGGCTGACATCGAAATAAGTGTCCAAGGAATAGAAAAGCAACTGGAATCACTCAACAGAGGAAAGTCCACTGGATCTGACGGGATACTAGTTCGATTCTACACAGAGTACGCGGAAGAACTTGCCCCCCTTCTAACAGCCGTGTACCCCAAGTCTCTAGAGGAACGGAAGGTTCCAAATGATTGGAAAAGAGCACCCTTCAAGAAGGGTCGTCGAGCAGATGCGCAAAACTATAGACCTGTATCTCTGACGTCGATCTGTTGTAGAATTTTATAACATGTTTTTTGCTCGCGTATCATGTCGTTTCTGGAAACCCAGAATCAACTTTGTCGGAATCAACATGGATCCCGGAAACGGCGATAGTGTGAGACCCCACTCGCTTTATTTGTTCATGAGACCCAGAAAATATTAGATACAGGCTCCCAGGTAGATGCTATTTTCCTTGACTTCCGGAAGGCGTTCGATACAGTTCCGCACTGTCGCCTGATAAACAAAGTAAGAGCCTACGGAATATCAGACCAGCTGTGTGGCTGGATTGAAGAGTTTTTAGCAAACAGAACACAGCATGTTGTTCTCAATGGAGAGACGTCTACAGACGTTAAAGTAACCACTGGCGTGCCACAGGGGAGTGTTATGGGACCATTGCTTTTCACAATATATATATATATATATATACACTCCTGGAAATGGAAAAATGAACACATTGACACCGGTGTGTCAACCCACCATACTTGCTCCGGAAACTGCGAGAGGGCTGTACAAGCAATGATCACACGCACGGCACAGCGGACACACCAGGAACCACGGTGTTGGCCGTCGAATGGCGCTGGCTGCGCAGCATTTGTGCACCGCCGCCGTCAGTGTCAGCCAGTTTGCCGTGGCATACGGAGCTCCATCGCAGTCTTTAACACTGGTAGCATGCCGCGACAGCGTGGACGTGAACCGTATGTGCAGTTGACGGACTTTGAGCGAGGGCGTATAGTGGGCATGCGGGAGGCCGGGTGGACGTACCGCCGAATTGCTCAACACGTGGGGCGTGAGGTCTCCACAGTACATCGATGTTGTCGCCAGTGGTCGGCGGAAGGTGCACGTGCCCGTCGACCTGGGACCGGACCGCAGCGACGCACAGATGCACGCCAAGACCGTAGGATCCTACGCAGTGCCGTAGGGGACCCCACCGCCACTTCCCAGCAAATTAGGGACACTGTTGCTCCTGGGGTATCGGCGAGGACCATTCGCAACCGTCTCCATGAAGCTGGGCTACGGTCCCGCACACCGTTAGGCCGTCTTCCGCTCACGCCCCAACATCGTGCAGCCCGCCTCCAGTGGTGTCGCGACAGGCGTGAATGGAGGGACGAATGGAGACGTGTCGTCTTCAGCGATGAGAATCGCTTCTGCCTTGGTGCCAATGATGGTCGTATGCGTGTTTGGCGCCGTGCAGGTGAGCGCCACAATCAGGAGAGCATACGACCGAGGCACACAGGGCCAACACCCGGCATCATGGTGTGGGGAGCGATCTCCTACACTGGCCGTACACCACTGGTGATCGTCGAGGGGACACTGAATTGTGCACGGTACATCCAAACCGTCATCGAACCCATCGTTTTACCATTCCTAGACCGGCAAGGAAACTTGCTGTTCCAACAGGACAATGCACGTCCGCATGTATCCCGTGCCACCCAACGTGCTCTAGAAGGTGTAAGTCAACTACCCTGGCCAGCAAGAACTCCGGATCTGTCCCCCATTGAGCATGTTTGGGACTGGATGAAGCGTTGTCTCACGCGGTCTGCACGTCCAGCACGAACGCTGGTCCAACTGAGGCGCCAGGTGGAAATGGCATGGCAAGCCGTTCCACAGGACTACATCCAGCATCTCTACGATCGTCTCCATGGGAGAATAGCAGCCTGCATTGCTGCGAAAGGTGGATATACACTGTACTAGTGCCGACATTGTGCATGCTCTGTTGCCTGTGTCTATGTGCCTGTGGTTCTGTCAGTGTGATCATGTGATGTATCTGACCCCAGGAATGTGTCAATAATATTTCCGCTTCCTGGGACAATGAATTCACGGTGTTCTTATTTCAATTTCCAGGAGTGTATATATATATATATATATATATATATATATATATATATATATATATATATATATATATATATATATATATGACCTAGTAGATAGTGTTGGAAGTTCCATGCGGCTTTTCGCGGATGATGCTGTACTATACAGAGAAGTTGCAGCATTAGAAAATTGTAGCGAAATGCAGAAAGATCTGCAGCGGATAGGCACTTGGTGCAGGGACTGGCAACTGACCCTTAACATAGACAAATGTAATGTATTGCGAATACATAGAAAGAAGGATCCTTTATTGTATGATTATATGATAGCGGAACAAACACTGTAAAATATCTGGGAGTATGCGTGCGGAACGATTTGAAGTGGAATGATCATATAAAATTAATTGTTGGTAAGGCGGGTACCAGGCTGAGATTCATTGGGAGAGTCCTTAGAAAATATAGTCAGTCAACAAAGGAGGTGGCTTACAAAACACTCGTTCGACCTATACTTGAGTATTGCTCATCAGTGTGGGATCCGTACCAGATCAGGTTGACGGAGGAGATAGAGAAGATCCAAAGAAGAGCGGCGCGTTTCGTCACAGGGTTATTTGGCAAGCGTGACAGCGTTACGGAGATGTTTAGCAAACTCAAGTGGCAGACTCTGCAAGAGAGGCGCTCTGCATCGCGGTGTAGCTCGCTGTCCAGGTTTCGAGAGGGTGCGTTTCTGGATGAGGTATCGAATATATTGCTTCCCCCTACTTATACCTCCCGAGGAGATGACGAATGTAAAATTAGAGAGATTCGAGCGCGCATGGAGGCTTTCCGGCAGTCTTTCTTCCCGCGAAACATACGCGACTGGAACAGAAAATGGAGGTAATGACAGTGGCACGTATTGTGCCCTCCGCCACACACCGTTGGGTGGCTTGCGGAGTATAAATGTAGATGTAGATGGTTCGCAGGAAGAACGTTTGCTGGAAAGCCTCAGTGTGGACTCGAATCTCTGCAATTTTATGTCCATAGTCTTTTTGCGATATTCGCGTATGAAGAAACAGTGTATTGGTTGACTCTTCTAGGAACTTAAAATCGTCGAAAAGACAACAGTAGACCATATCGTAATGCACAACGCGTCTCGTGCAGCGTCTGCCTCTGGAGCTGACTAAGCATGTCCGAGTCGCTTTCGCGTTCACTAAATGAACCTGCAACGAAACGTGCTGCACTTCTTTGTATATTCTGATATTTCCTCTATCAGTCCTTTCTGCTACGAATCCTTGACTGACGAGAAATATTCAAGTTTTGTCGAACGAGTATTTAACTGGCCTGGAGGTTTGTCATCGCCAGAATATTTGTGCCACTTGCACAAGGTGTTTTAAGTTTTTAAATATTTTAGCGGACACAAACCTTTTATTATGTGTTGATTTTTATCAACTTGACATCTTGTGCGTGAGGATCAGCGTAAAATGAACATGTTTCACAGCAAAAAGTTCAAAGTATCTAAATGTACAGGTCCACTTCCAGTTTTTACAATACCAAACTAATACATTTATAACAAATGTTACATCTTAACTTATGAGACATATTCCATATCTTTAGTCTTTCGTACAGAACTGAAGATGACAGCAGTGTCTACTGAAAACGATTGTCTTGAATAAAGAAATATTTATGAGATCTTGGCTGCCGAATGGCTGTTAACAGTTAAAACAGTGCTCTAAAAATGAGAAAATTCACTTAAGTCCCAACTACTGTATTTTTCGCTACCAGCTCTGTGTTGGATGGAATTTACAATCTGGGATTCTTATAGCAGTCCACACTTCAGTCCCGCTTTCATAATGCTTTCTTCAAAGCCTGAAAACATAATGGACAGATATTTTCAGTCCTAGATTATCACATTGTCAACAACTGCTGAAAAGACATGATGATAAGATGAAGGTTTCATATCATTCAACAAAGAAAAAACGTTGAAATGTTATGTCTATTAACAAGACGTTGGATCTTAAATAGCTGCCAAAAATCCTTTGTGCAATACATGAAAATTACGTCAACGTATATTTTGTGGTTTTCAGGTTTTCAGCTTCACAGAATATTATAACGTTCTTGTCAGCATCATTATGTAGCAACAAATTCGCTCCTCTGTAGTTTTCACACTTAATTTCTTCAGAGCAATATGAACCGCCTGAATACTTGTAGGTAATTTCGATAAAATTTTCCGCCTAGCTTTGTAGATGAATTTACGAAAGCTGTCGACATGTTTAATGGTTACCTCTACCTTGTGTTCACCTTTCATTTGGTTATATACAAGTTTTGATGATGTCCGACATATATCTTGTGTAGATTCCCCCTTCAGATCTCCCATTGCTTTCTGCCTTTATCACCAGCTATTTCTGCTTGGTTATGGCCGTTGAGACTCTTGAGCACATTGATGTCTTCAATGGAGGTGGTTTTAATAAAACTTTTGCAATTATTAATTATGCACGTCCATCGCACTACATAATCTTTTAACAATTTTTCGAATACGAAAGTGTAATCTTCCTGAAGTAGCACTTCCCTTCCCATTCTTCTCACACTAACTGCAACGGAATGGGAGGACATGTTCGCTATGAAGCGATCTGCCGTAGACTGAAACCTGAGCCCACAAAATACCATTACTAATACTGATCGACACTCTCCAACAGAATCTGCAAGTCTTCTTAACACTTTTCACTGTGCTTATCATCCGCCAATCTATACAATCTGATACAGAGTGGCATTGCAGTATCTATTACACAATACTCTGCTTATTGTTGAACCTTGGGCTCTGACCTTAATTTAATTTTATATCACTTTCATTGCTACAGATAAGTACCAAATGTGAACGTGAACGTCGCTTTACATGCTTTCGTAGAACCTCATTACTTCTGTTCATCGTTTCCTTTACAACAAGTGCTCAGCAAGTACTGCTGCACCCTCTTACGTGATTCGAGTAAAACTGTTCAATCTATGGCCTTCTAACTATAGAAATCAATTTCACACAATATATTGAAAAGCGACTGCGGTGATGACTGAACACCACAGCAGTTTGTTTCAGTGGAAGTGAATTCATTGGTTCCACATGCATTAGACCGCTTACACCAAAAGATTTGAATTGATCAGTTCAGAGAGGGTTTATCTAGATCATGACCGCATGTTTTGAAGATTAATTTTGTATGCACGCACTTTCAAAAAGAAGCAGCAGCGAAAATTAGAGTAACTGAAAAAGAGTGTAAGACATACGAGGGCTTTGAATGTACTTTCCTGCATGAGTATTGGCCCAAGGCAAAACAAGAGCAAGTTATGCTGTGAATACGGGTGATGGAACGCTATGCAAATTCGAGGTGGCGGGACCCAAAACAATATTTCAAGGAGATGATCGACAGAAACCATTGCTTAGGCATATATTATGAACCAGCAGAACTAATACAAATTTGTCTGATGATACTTTCGCATTAAATCCAGAGGGAAATTACAATCACAGGTAGGAACATGCATGATGTATGTGGATTCCAACTTTTGTTGCAAGAGCTAGGATACAGTCGAAGTATGGGAGCAAGGGAACCTTTCCACCTGAAAATCAGCAAGAAGTAATCAAAACTGGAGAGAAAGACGCCTACCGCGAAGGAATGGAAGTGTATAGGATACGTAAAGTGAGCACAGGGCAATAGGGACCACAGTACCAGCAAGACGATAGGAGAAATATCTGACGACATGGTGATCGGCGAGATAAGTGGATACATGAAAATTAGGAAGAAGGAAGAGTCGGAATTGTGGAAGTTCATGGATCGGACCTATGACATAACCAAAGAAACAAGAAGCAAAGAAATGATTCCCAGAACGGACAAGATCCACCTGCTTTGGGAAGGAGTATTCGAGGTGCTAGGAAGCAGGAGTATTGTACACAGATTTCGTGGAGCTCCGAAGCACATTATTAGGAGAGGGTGACAAGACTGATCATTTGAATATTCCATCGTCAACAGAGATTTAAATGGTAGAATAGTTCGATGTGTGCTAGATACAGCTAGCCAAGTATCAGTTTTAGTTAAGTGTATACGTGATGGTTGCAACAGGGAACGGAGATGGCCAGCATTCAAAACACCAAATCTTAAGATTAGTGGTGCCCTGATTGGCAAGAGTGCTGATCTTAAAGAGCAAGTGAGGGTAGATTTTTCGTACCAAACATCAAAGCAGATTCTATGGTTATACCGGCGTTAACAGTTCAAGTAATATTGGTACTCGACTTTTCGAAGATGTGTAACATGGTTTTGCAACTTGCAAAAATTTGTCACTGCAAAAGTTGCAAATAGGCTAGTGAATCTGTGCTTTAACAATTATGTAGAGACAGACAGAAGTCAAGGTTTCGTGATGCTGAGGCTTTTGGAGGCAAATAAAAGTGAAATAGAAGCGATTTACGGTGAGATAGATGCAAAACTTCGGCACATTGAATCCACAGATGCAAGAGTGAGACTGCAATATGTATTAAAGTACTAACCAACCAGCTGGAGACGAATAAGAGAAATTGTAGACTGACCATCTGTCAGCTGGAAAAGCTACCAGCAACTTGTTAAATTTAGCATTGGAGAGGATAAGTACAAAAGCAGAGAAGAAGAAGGAAAATCAGAGAGTACTAATAGAGGCGATGAAGGTTACTGTAGGTTACAAAGTTCTGTTACGAGCATGGAAACTATCAAACCTTTTATGTATTTTGTGGACCCTATAGTGTGTGGAATATTGTTCCACACAGCACCATAGAATAAGACACTCTACAGAGCCACAAATCAATTGGAAGTCACCGCATTTCAATTGTCGAGTTGTTTAGGGAATGAGAAGACATGACGCCCAGTCTCAGTACTGTTGTAAGGTCATATAATAATAACACGAAGTAAACCAACGTAAAAGTAAAGGTGTCATCAGGTTGTACAAGAGAGTTTACACGAGCCCAGGGGTAATCAGGAGAAGTCAGAAGGACGATGTAGGAGCTACTGGGAGGAGAAGTACTAAACATATCATTCATTGTAGTTGCCCATTGATGAAGATGTGCATTTTGATAGAGGTTAATTTCTACATGTTCGCCAGACGTGAAGGAGCACTGAGAAAGAAGCTATGGACCTTGATAATTTGAGTTTAGGTGAGTGACGTTAGTTAGCTATGATATGACGAGAATTTGAGGAAAGCAGACGTGAGGGTTTAGCAGATGTGAAGGAATGTTGCAATTTGAAAGTTGGTAAGTAGGACAAAATGCTGATTTATATGATTATTTGCTTGTTTGATGACAGTATGACGCAATACTGTATGTGTATCTCCATGTTCAATAGACAGGGCAGATAGTTCAACTATTGGAGGCAAACCATGGTGAAAGCAAAACAGTAAGAGATGATAAAAGATTGAACTTGACATGACCTGGATTGAAGGGACGAGCAAGTTAGTTATGGATAAGGGAGGAGTAAGTTATTTATGGATCTTCAATAAAAGAGAGGCAGGCCATGACCCATTACAAATGCGAAATAAGGTAACAGTTAAAGATAAGAGACGACAAGGTAAGGAATGACCAAAGCAAACAACATGTAAAGCAGGATAACTCTGTATTGCAATTTTCAGGTGTGAGTCGAGAACCGTATTTGCATGCAGATTTTAGGGAACCTACAGTACAAACGTTAAATGAATTCTTAAGATGGAAGGTGACTGATGTATCGGGGATTTTACTTGTCAGATGGAAAGCAATGAATGAGGAGAACTGAAGATCGGTGAAACTGTGAAATAATAAAATATATTGGTTTGCCACAGTAGACATGAGTGAGTATCCAAGTAATTGTGAAGAACCTACTAAGTATCAGTAGACTTTTGTGGGTTAGCTAGCATTGTGTGTGAACAATAAATAACTACATCAAAACAATTAAACACTAACATAAACTAACTCTAAACCGAAATAAGCATTGAAGTAAATGTCATTATGCAAATAAGAGAAAGAGTTTAAAAATTTTAAGTAAGACAGTTGTATTACAATTTAACTCTCATGATGTTAATTAAATTTGTGAAGACGAATCTTTTAAAGAATAGAAATTCATTTAGGACTTAACAGTCACGAATAGTAAAAACTGGTAAAGTAATTGAGAAGGTTCATTTGTAATATTATTAAATTGGAAAGGAATTTAAATTATTTTATTACTTATGGAAGTGCTATTGCTAAATAAAGAAGGAATTGCAAAAGTTTTATTCTTGGAGGAAGTATAATAGGAATAGACTACATTTGTATTTTATTTTTCGAATTGTAGTACTAATGTGTTATAAACTGTTTGAGGTCACTCCAGCCACACACTGGAGGCAGGCACGAGACAGATGCAGATGGAGGTAGGCACGAGAGAGTTGGCATGAGTAGCTGAGGCATTATGGCCCTGCAGCTGGGCTGACATATCAGTTATACAAGAAACCAGTGTGGCAGGTTGTTCAGCTTTGGCATATGCCTTGAGAACCAGTGGCTGCCTGCCAACACAGACAAGCCTCTGTGAGGAAAATACACTCACCATCTGCCTGTTTGCCGCTGAGTAAGCCCATCGCACAAGCAGAGCCCCATGGGCATTCCAGAAACCCATCACTGCCTCTCTGTGAGCAAATGCACAGCTGGTCGTTCTGAAACTTAACTACTACAAAATAAGTGTGTTCTAGCGGCTCTGTTCATATATGCAAAATGACGATGACTCCACAAACCTGCTGCCAATGCCATTTGCCCATGTGATAAATGTATTGTATTTTCGTACATAATGAACACCAAGAAATTCACAACCATACTCACGATTTCAAAGTGAATGTGCACAAGGGACACATATGATTAAGTCAAATGCAGAACCTTGTGGATGGAGTGGAATGTTTCGTCAAGTGAGAGAGGATGGCTGACCACTTCTCAAGTGGTTTGGTGAGTGAAAAGATACTCAATTTTGATGTATCTTATGAGAATATCAAGGAAGGAGAGAGATTATTAAGACATTGTTCATACCCCTGTACCTAAAGCAAATGCGAACAGCTGTGATTATATTGAGAATTCGAATTTTTCATACGATATGTTATGGTTACAAGTATTGTGAACACTTGAACTTATGACTTCATACGTATGTGTTACAAGGACAATAGGGAGAAACTTTATATTTCAAACGAATGTTAGTATGCCATGACAGAATAAACTCATTACCATGAACCTTGAGCATAAAAACCATTTCTGTACCTCTTGTACCAAGTCATTGATAATGCCAGTCTTGTTTGATGAACTAGTTTTGTGCCTCAAACTGACATCAATGCTTCTTTTTCTTTCAGGAACAATTTAATGTTTTTTGCATACCAGAGACTAACCTATACATCTTGATTATAAAGTATATGAACTATATTGAGATAGTAAAATCTTGTTTTAACTTGTTTGAATATGTTCTGAACAGAGAACAAATGCATGACACAATGTTCGGTTCCACCATTTTTGTACTACTACTTACTTATTGTCTGGCCACGCCAATCATATCACTATTTACAGACATAACCACAATTTTATACACAGTGACACCAATGTGAACTCTGTATGAAAAAAATTGAGTCCATATGTTGTGAATGCCCTGAGTTGTACTTCTGTTTTGTGCCAACTATATATATATATATATATATATATTGTTTTTATGGCCTCGCTGAACTACTTTAATCAATCATTTCCTGGTCCTCTTCGTCAGTAAGCGCATGTTTCGTTCTTTCTTAATTGCCCAGTATCTTTTCATTCGTTCTCATTTTTCCGATCTTTCCTCATCTCCAAATACCCTTTTTATTGTGTGTCGTTTGCCTACTTTTGGTTGATCCATCCTACTTGTCGCTTCCAATTCCACAGTTTCTGCATAATTTGTCTTTGCTAATCTGGTTTCTGGTGTCCTCATTTTGTGGCCAAAGAAAGAAATCCTCTTTTTACGTACAGTATCTGTGATGAGCTCGAGTTTCCTGTACAGTACTTCATTCGGCACTATCCGCCATTGTCCTTCCTTCTGGTGTTTTTTATTTTTGCATGTCGTTTGCTATTCTTCTCTCTACCTGTAGTATTTTGCCGACTCTGTTTCTCTGAGTGACTTTAAAAAGAGTCTCGCTTGCGTATGTTAGCCCTGGCGGAACCGCCGTCTTGTAGTGTTTTAATTTTGTTTCAATTGATAGACATTTCTTATTGTATGTAGACCATGTTAGTTTAGAGCTTTTGTCATTTTATTCGTTCTTTATTGCCAAGCAGGTTTTTCATCCAACCTGTGTTATAATCTCTCCAAGATATTTAAATTGATTCACTCTTTTAATTTTTCTGTTGTCTGCTGTTAGGTGGTCTATTACTAGCGGGTCTGTTACCATCACCTCGGTCCTTTCGAAAGATATCTGGAGTCCTTCTTGTTGTGCTATATTTTGCAGGCTTATTATTTTATTTCTAGCTTCTTGTAAGTTACTAGTAATGCCAAGTCATCTGCAAATCCCAAACAATTTAGGTTTATATCATCTTTTTGGTTCCAATTGTTATGTATTTTAGCATTCTCTTTGTACCATTTTCTCATCAAGTTTCAAGACCACAGTTGAACAGCTGCGGTGATAGACCATCTCCTTGTCTTAATCCTGTTGAAATCGTAAATGGCTCAGATAGTTATCCTCTGAATTTTACTTCGGGCTTGGTGTTTGTAAGGGTTAATTTTATCATTTTTATAAACGTCTACAACTTCTTAATATTTCCAGCATAGAAGATCAGTGGATGCAATCATAAGCTTTTTTGAAGTCTACAAAGATATGACTATTTGCTTCTGTCACATTTTGTAGACATCCATTATTAATTTCAATGTGATGATCTGTTCTGGGCAGCTTCTCCAGGGTCTACACCCTCCTTGATATTCTCCTAGCTTCTTTTCACGTTGATCTTTACAGCGATTGTAGAGAATTCTGGACAATATTTTGTATGTGCAATCCAATAGTGAAATCCCTCTGTAGTGGTCCGGATTTGATTTCTCTCCTTTTTGTGTAATGGGTGTATAATATCTGTAATCCAATGTTCTGGTAGCTCTTCTCTGATACAGATTTTAACTATGCATTGATGTAATGGTATCTTCACGGGTTCTGCTGCGTATTTCCAGAGTTCTGTCAATGTTTGATCTTCTCCACTTGCTTTGTAGTTCTTGAGCAGGCTCAAAGCTTCGTAGACTTCCTGAATTGTTGGTGAGTTTATATATTCTTGTGGGGTTTTTGTTGGAGTTTCTGTGTTTATTTCAAGAAGCTCAGGAGGATCCTCGCAATTTAGTAGTTCGTTAAATGTTTCTCATAAATTTTCTGAATTTTTATCACTTTGGGCCATCTTATTGTTTTTAATCTTTTAGCATTAGTGTTGTGTGAGTTGCCTGCTAAATGTTTCGTAGTAATCTCGTGAGTTGGTTTCCTTACTATTTGTTTCTATCATAGAAAGTATATCTTTTTGATATTGACGTTTAACCCTCCTTAATATTTTTGAGTCATCTTCCTTTGTTTTGTGAGTTACAAGAAAATTTTTTCTGTTTCTTGACTCCGACGTTTTTCTGGAGGAAGGAAAATTTTTCTTTGTTTGGTATCGTAGGCGATTTTCAATGATTTCAAATGCAAGATTTGTACAAAAATGTCATTTTCAAAACTTACATTGTACAAATGGTTTCATTTTATTGACTAAAATAAGTAATTAAAAAATTCTCTATTGTAATAAATAGTAAAATGATGAAAAGGTTGAACATTCTCAAATGTGTTCTCAGGTTTCCATTGGTAATAAATATTTCTGTTGCAGCTAAGACACAGTAAGAGTTAATGTACACAATTATAGCCAGAGGGTCTGATAGGGTTAAGACACCTTACCGTTCAGCACTTGCAATATTTATCATTCAGCTTATCAAAATTACGTGACACTGGAAAAACACAGAGAACTGTGTCTTCCTAGTCGGAAGCGTGCTGCAGAAAGTTATTTCTTATATTCAGCACCTTGACAGACGGACTTCTCCAGCAGACTTAACTGGCACACAGGTGACTCTATACATACACATTACTTCAGAGCTGAGAGACTCCCATTTGGCTGGTTTGAACTTGGACGCAAGTTGTTGGTATAGAGCCAATGACTGATATTGGAACCACTTGAACCACCATTTGCAGATTATGAGTATTGTGAGATCCAGCTGCAACAGCGAGGTAAACAGCAGTGAAGGTCGAGTCAGTTTTAACTTCAGTCTCTACTCAGAATATTTGTTTGCAGTCACAAGTTGCAGTTAGAAGTTCAACATGCTTTCAGCCCTGGCCACAGATGCAAACGCATACCTTTCCGTAGCATTTTCTATCTTTATAAACTAACCTTTCGACAATCACGATACAATTCACGAGCATATAACTGTTTTATCCAGATGCAGGTCATCTGAAACCAATTCCAGATCGCCTGTTCAGGTTTGCCAAGGCATTAGATTATTATTGTCAAATTATTGAAGTCCCTCTTTAACTTCTTAGTAAAATTAACTCGTTTGTCATTGTTTTGGTGAGTAGCAATTTACTTATGTCCGAAATACAGGTTAAGGTGATCGACATCTATGACTTTTGAGTCAAACGAACTGTGGATTGAGTGCTCCAAAAATCGAATTCGTTGGTAGAAGAGCCTACAGGACGTTCTGTATCGCATCAAACTGTTAAGAGCCAACTGCATGACGCGAATCTGCATTCCCGATAGCCATGGCTAGCACCATTTTGTAGGCGACAACACCACGGACTTCACTACAGCAATTCAGACGTGGTCTGCTACATCAGTTACCAGTTACCAGAGATGTTTCGGGAATGCCAACAGGAATCCCTGGAGGGAAGGCAACGTTGTTTACGAGGAAAGCTACCCAGGAAATTTAGAAGACGGATATTTGAATCTGACTGAGAACGATTTTATTGCGCCAACGTACATTTCGCGTATGGACCACAAAGATAATAGAAATTTGGGCTCATACAGATGCATATAGACAGTCGTCTTTTCCTCGCTCTGTTTGCTAGTGGAAGAGGAGAGGCAAAGACTGATAGTGGTAAAAGATACCCTCCGCCAGAAGCATGTATGTATATGTAGATACAGGTAATGAAACGTGCTGTTTTTAGACATCGAAAATGACCACGTGTTCTGCACGCAGAATCGCCATTGAAGAATGACACAATTTGGACTAGAGGATGATCTTGCCGGTGGTATGCCATAACGGATTCAAGCCTGCATTCGAGCAGGGTTGCGTTCCACCACGTACTGACGTTGCCCGAGAGTGCTGTGAAAAATTGCATGGCCGCTGTATGGTTGCTAGTTTATTTTTGACGTTCAGGGAAAGTGATGTGAGCTCTGTATCTTTGTTGGATGTATCACAGTTCATATTTGCACGGTAAACATTTCTCAAACAGTAGTTTTCAATGATCGATATGTTAGGCCGTAGAGAATCCGAGTACAAGCACTATAATCTTTGGTTGTCAGTGGCATTGTCGTTACAGCAGAATTCTAAGAGAAGATAGTCAGTGAGCTGGGTGTTGGCTACACTACTGACCGATCTGAAACAGCTTGCAGAGAGCTGAACAAGGATACTGAGAACGAATTTTGGAACATTATTTGATAAAAAATAAATTTGACGAGTGAAGATATGAGATAATATTGCTGCTGCATAGCTCGCTTGAACGTAGTTATGAAGTGTTTCAATAACGGTAGGCTTTAATGGAATTTTTCCTTATTGGTTTGGGTTGGTTTACTTCATTGTTCAAACATGATTAAATGAAGTTATCAGTTCACATGGCTTGCACTCAGAGGTTAAAGTTTTACCACTCCTCTACCATTTTCAGCAATTAATTTCATGACGGAAAATTTTTTGTTATAAAGGTATATTGTTTCGTTAAACGAATGAGGGGGGAAATATCTTAAACTTATGCAGTGTGTAAAGACGGCTTCTTTTCGTAAATTCTGAACATGAATTGTATAAATGGAAAAGAGATTTACATGAAGTACGAAATATGCACCAAAATGGAACTCACAATAGTATGAAATAAGAGCTACTTGAAAAATTTAGAACTTCTCGTGAGAACCAATGCACTGTTCCAGGGATACACACAAAATTTGGTGCCCTCAGTTGCAAGTGAGGTGAACTTAACTGATTTTTTTTTCGGCCTGGTTAAACAGACTCAAGAAATTATACAGAAAAGGAAGTAGTAAAATTACGAAGTTTACCCCACGTAAATGTGTAGAGAAGATGTCATTAATAGGTAATATTATAGGGAAATTCGCAGCTGACGTGAAGGCGAAGTTACTTGTTATCCCTAAGGCCTGAGTATAAAGCCAATCAGTCAGCATTGGTGTGAATTACGCTTTATCATTCGAGCGAAAAAAAAAAAAAAAAAACCAGAACCACTTGTGCAGTCGGTGAGTGCTATGGCACATTCGTATACAGCAATGCCAGTGATAAGTATCAGTGGATTACTGTTTCCGCAGCTTTATCGCTATCTCCAGGAACATCAGGGCAAGTTAGGACCAATTTTTTTTTTAAAAAAAAGGACTTTACTTACAAAAGTGTTGTAATCGATGTCCCAAAAACTGGAAAAATCGGAGAGAATAATTTTCAGTGTTACATCTGAAATGACTTCCTACCATCGGCAGAAAATAATTCATTGCTTTTGTCGACATAACGACACCTCTGTCTTTAGGAGGACGACAAAATATAATTCGGATTCCACCGGGAGCTAATAGTCTGATTCAGCCTCTCGACAAAAATAATTTTCAGTATTGTAAAGCACCTTTTTAGAATTTTGCTGGACATTACAATTTCATTTCAGGTTCATTGTTAAACTTCAGTCATTTCTGCATTGTCATTTTGCATCACCACATTTTTACGAAGTTGATCGGTCATGCCTGGTACGCAGTATACTGTGCAGAACAACGGCCATGACCATTTCCTACTCCATTTCAGTTCTGTCTAAATAAAACTAGTAATTACTGTGAAGTTGCTGAATGCATTGATTTTCCTTTTATCACTATGTCTGTTGTTGTTGTTGAGACCACAACAACAACACTATGTCTGATGTAGGAGATTGTTTATTTTCGTCATCCAATAGATATTTCGCATTTTTGTCAAGACTATAGGAAATAAACACAGGACTGTCTCATTGTTAGTAAAATTTTCGTTATTCAAAAATTATAAGAAATGTGCTACAGGAATTGTTATAAAAATTTGATATCAACAAATTGAAGTCATCTGTGATGAAATATTATACACTGCCTTGATTTTCTTTCCTCTGCTGGTCACCTGCGTAACAATTACACGTCTGTAACAGTTTAGCTGTCAATATGAACCGCAAGTTATTAAAACAGTAATGATTTGAGACTTTTTTCGTATTGTTTCATGTATGCGTACTTTGGACTCCGCAGTGCGCGCCATTGCGTCCTCTAGTCACGGATGCGTCTGCTTGTTCGCTGATTCCCGCGCTGGGCAGGACGGGCTGTACAACCACTGTCATAAGCGCTTATTCGTGCGGCAGTAATGAGTGACTGTAACATATTTTTTAAATGCTTTCAGTTCACCTGAGCAGCAAAAATTTTGACGGTCTGTTTCTTTCGATATACTCTTCCTGGGTGAAAAAATTTAGTGTAGGTTTCAACCTGTCGGATAGGATCATTCCCTTCTAAATTGCTTTTTAACTTAACCACTTCACGTTATAACTCACTTCTTATTTTAAAGGATTGTAGATGATACGATTATGACTCTGCTACTGTGAAAAGTATACAGGGTGTTCTGAACTATTTGTTCAAATTAATACTGGAGGTAGACCACATCAAAATAAATACATTTAGAAATTGGACGTAAAGTCTCTCAAGTCAAATTGTAATGTTAGGAAACATTTTATTAGTGATGCAGATGTAAGTTGTGTCGGTGTCGCCGGCCGCAGTGGTCTCGCGGTTCTAGGCGCGCAGTCCGGAACCGTGCGACTGCTACGGTCGCAGGTTCGAATCCTGCCACGGGCATGGATGTGTGTGATGTCCTTAGGTTAGTTAGGTTTAAGTAGTTCTAAGTTCTAGGGGACTGATGACCATAGCAGTTGAGTCCCATAGTGCTCAGAACCATTTGAACCATTTTTTTGTGTCGGCGTCGCTAAATGGGAGTGTGTACTGACATTCAGTACTGCTCTGTGTATGGATGACTGGCTCTGACATCTCCTTGGAAACACATTGATTCTTTCACAAGCATCACTGTTATTTGACAACTACGGCGACTTTCTTGTAAACACTTCGATTCAGTCGCAATCATTACCACCTTATGACAACAACAGTGAGCATGAAGTGGTTCATATATGCTGAAATGGCTGACATTCACCTGGTATACGAGTCTGTAAATGCAAAAGGTTCAGTGAGAGAATATCGACAGCGCTTTCGCAAGCGATGGGTTCCACAGCCTCAAATATTCTGACGTGTGCTATGTGAAACTGGTACTTTCCGTGCAAGTATGGTCGGATGGTTGATTTGGGGGAAGGAACAAAACAGTGAGGTCATTGGTCCCATCGGATCAGGGAAGGATGGGGAAAGACGTCGGCCGAGTCCTTTCAAAGGAACCATTCCCGCATTTTCCTGAAGCGATTTAGGGAAATCACGGAAAACCTGAATCAAGATGGCCCGATGTGGGTTTGAACCGTCATCCTCCCTAATGAAAGTCCAGAGCGCTAACCGCTGCGCCACCTCGCTCGGTTGCAAGGATGTGTGTTACAAGTGGGAATCGAAGAGCGCGAACTCCCAAAATCAAAGACGAGATTTTGCAACATTTTGAATACACTCCATCCACAAGTACACATCGTTGGTGTCAGACATAGCCTTGGGTGGAATCTGTTACATGGCCAGCAGCTTCATCCTTTCCATTCTTTGTGCGTGGTAACACTGGCACCTGAAGATTTTCGCCACTGAATAGAACAACAGTTTTTACAGCAGACTGCCCACCACTCCTTAGCTCCTGCTGAGATCCGGTACTCCGTCGAGAATTCGTTTGCTCGTGATCCGGAACCGCGCTGCTGCTACGGTAGCAGGTTCGAATCGTGCCTCGGGCATGGATGGGTTTGATGTCCTTAGGTTAGTTAGGTTTTAAGTAGTTCCAAGTTCTGGGGGACTGATGACCTCAGATGTTAAGGCCTATCGTGCTTAGAGCCATTTTTTAATATGTGAGCCGGCATTCTCAGTGATATATACGCTATTGCAGTGCCTGCCTGTGTTATTCCTTTGGACACGAACAGCCACTGTGGCGACTACAGCCGTTATGAAATACATTAAATGAATTCGTAATTGTGAATGAATTTCCCGCTTATCGCGGACGTCTGGCCGTGAGTGGTGCACCGATGGCCAAATGGTAAGGCGATCGCTCGCGATAAGTGGGAAACCCCGGTTCGAATCCCAGCCCGATACAAATTTTCGCTGTTGTCATTCCATTCTACCGCTGATGGTTGTCCTCATTCGCAATTGCGAATAAATTTAATGTATTCTTGGTGTTAGGTTGACTGGAGCATACAGTCTTCCACTTCGCCTCATCGGTCAGAGATATCTTCGTGGAAAATGTGTTGTCAAAACTGCTGGAGAACGTAGTTCTCAATGTTAGACTTCCAGTATGATGGGACGCCATCCCATTTCAGCATTCCTATGGGCAATCATCTGGCAGCCAGCTTCAGGAATTGATGGATCGGCCGAGGCGGCCCGTGGCCTGACCGAACAGGCCAAGTGACCTCACATGTCTGGTTATTACACTCCTGTCTGCTACTGCTATACCATAACCTTAAAGTAGGAGGCAGGTCGTGAAATGAAACTATCTAGTTAAAACAATTATGGTATAAAGCAACAGAGCAGTGTTACCCTCTGAGAGGAATTTTGTTATGTTGACCGTGTTGTACCTAACGGGGGTGGCTTATCGGAAATGAAAGTCAGAATTACGTAAATATTTGAACAGTACAAACAATATTTTACCTATCTACACTGTTCAAAGAACAAGGAAAACGGTCGTCAGCCTAATTAGGCAAGAGGATGATTGACATTCCTGTTCAAGAAATTAAGTATGAATAACCTTAACGAACAAACACAACCTATACTTTGCTACACGTAAGTCCAATGAACTCACGGTAAGATTTGCGCTGACAGAGCTGAACATACTACTGGCATAAATCTAACAGATAACGAAACACACTATTATTTTCAGGGCTTATTCAAACTGAATGGTCTTTATAACAATACTATTAATATTCACTGCAGAATCATTTATTGGACATAGGTTCAGTGTTACTGTTCAAACATTTTCCTAGCTGACTTTTTTTTTTTTTTTTTTGGTCATCAGTCTACTGACTGGTTTGATGCGGCCCGCCACAAATTCCTTACCTGTGCTAACCTCTTCATCTCAGAGTAGCACTTGCAACCTATGTCCTCAATTATTTGCTTGACGTATTCCAATCTCTGTCTTCCTCTACAGTTTTTGCCCTCTACAGCTCCCTCTAGTACCATGGAAGTCATTCCCTCATGTCTTAGCAGATGTCCTTTCATCCTGTCCCTTCTCCTTATCAGTGTTTTCCACATATTCCTTTCCTCTCCGATTCTGCGTAGAACCTCCTCATTCCTTACCTTATCAGTCCACCTAATTTTCAACATTCGTCTATAGCACCACATCTCAAATGCTTCGATTCTCTTCTGTTCCGGTTTTCCCACAGTCCATGTTTCACTACCATACAATGCTGTACTCCAGACGTACATCCTCAGAAATTTCTTCCTCAAATTAAGGCCGGTATTTGATATTAGTAGACTTCTCTTGGCCAGAAATGCCTTTTTTTGCCATAGCGAGTCTGCTTTTAATGTCCTCCTTGCTCCGTCCGTCATTGGTTATTTTACTGCCTAAGTAGCAGAATTCCTTAACTTCATTGACTTCGTGACCATCAATCCTGATGTTAAGTTTCTCGCTGTTCTCATTTCTACTACTTCTCATTACCTTCGTCTTTCTCCGATTTACTCTCAAACCATACTGTGTACTCATTAGACTGTTCATTCCGTTCAGCAGATCATTTAATTCTTTCACTCAGAATAGCAATGTCATCAGCGAATCGTATCACTGATATCCTTTCACCTTGTATTTTAATTCTACTCCTGAACCTTTCTTTTATTTCCATCATTGCTTCCTCGATGTACAGATTGAAGAGTAGGGGCGAAAGGCTACAGCCTTGTCTTACACCCTTCTTAATACGAGCACTTCGTTCTTGATCGTCCACTCTTATTATTCCCTCTTGGTTGTTGTACATATTGTATATGACCCGTCTCTCCCTATAGCTTATCCCTACTTTTTTCAGAATCTAGAACAGCTTGCACCATTTTATATTGTCGAACGCTTTTTCCAGGTCGACAAATCCTATGAAAGTGTCTTGATTTTTCTTTAGCCTTGTTTCCATTATTAGCCGTAACGTCAGAATTGCCTCTCTCGTCCATTTACTTTTCCTAAAGCCGAACTGATCTTCACCTAGCGCATTCTCAATTTTCTTTTCCATTCTTCTGTATATTATTCTTGTAACCAGCTTCGATGCATGAGCTGTTAAGCTGATTGTGCGATAGTTCTCGCACTTGTCAGCTCTTTCCGTCTTCGGAATTGTGTGGATGATGCTTTTCCGAAAGTCAGATGGTATATCGCCAGACTCATATATTCTACACACCAACGTGAATAGTCGTTTTGTTGCCACTTCCCCCAATGATTTTAGAAATTCTGATGGAATGTTATCTATCCCTTCTGCCTTATTTGACCGTAATTCCTCCAAAGCTCTTTTAAATTCCGATTCTAATACTGGATCCCCTACCTTTTCTAAATCGACTCCTGTTTCTTCTTCTATCACGTCAGACAAATCTTCACCTTCATAGAGGCTTTCAATGTATTCTTTCCACCTATCTGCTCTCTCCTCTGCATTTAACAGTGGAATTCCCGTTGCACTTTTAATGTTACCACCGTTGCTTTTAATGTCACCAAAGGTTGTTTTGACTTTCCTGTATGCTGAGTCTGTCCTTCCGACAATCATATCTTTTTCGATGTCTTCACATTTTTCCTGCAGCCATTCTGTCTTAGCTTCCCTGCACTTCCTATTTATTTCATTCCTCAGCGACTTGTATTTCTGTATTCCTGATTTTCCCGGAACATGTTTGTACTTCCTCCTTTCATCAATAAACTGAAGTATTTCTCCTGTTACCCATGGTTTCTTCGCAGCAACCTTCTTTGTACCTATGTTTTCCTTCCCAACTTTCGTGATGGCCCTTTTTGGAGACGTCCATTCCTCTTCAACTGTACTGCCTACTGCGCTATTCCTTATTGCTGTATCTATAGCGTTAGAGAACTTCAAACGTAGCTCGTCATTCCTTAGTACTTCCGTATCCCACTTCTTTGCGTATTGATTCTTCCTGACTAATGTCTTTAACTTCAGCCTACTCTTCATCACTACTATATTGTGATCTGAGTCTATATCTGCTCCTGGGTACACCTTACAATCCAGTATCTGATTTCGGAATCTCTGTCTGACCATGATGTAATCTAATTGAAATCTTCCCGTATCTCCCGGCCTTTCCCATGTATACCTCCTCCTCTTGTGATTCTTGAACAGGGTATTCGCTATACTAGCTGAAACTTGTTACAGAACTCAATTAGTCTTTCTTCTCTTTCATTCCTTGTCCCAAGCCCATATTCTCCTGTAACCTTTTCTTCTACTCCTTCCCCTACAACTGCACTCCAGTCGCCCATGACTATTAGATTTTCGTCCCCCTTTACATACTGCATTACCCTTTCAATATCCTCATACACTTTCTCTATCTGTTCATCTTCAGCTTGCGACGTCGGCATGTATACGTGAACTATCGTTGTCGGTGTTTGTCTGCTGTCGATTTTGATTAGAACAACCCGGTCACTGAACTGTTCACAGTAACACACCCTCTCCCCTACCTTCCTATTCATAACGAATCCTACACCTGTTATACGATTTTCTGCTGCTGTTGATATTACCCGATAATCATCTGACCAGAAATCCTTTTCTTCCTTCCACTTCACTTCACTGACCTCTACTACATCTAGATTGAGCCTTTGCATTTCCCTTTTCAGATTTTCTAGTTTCCCTACCACGTTCAAGCTTCTGACATTCCACACCCCGACTCGTAGAACGTTATCCTTTCGTTGATTATTCGATCTTTTTCTCATGGTAACCTCCCCCTTGGCAGTCCCCTCCCGGAGATCCGAATGGGGGACTATTCCGGAACCTTTTGCCAATGGAGAGATCATCATGACATTTCTTCAATTACAGGCCACATGTCCTATGGATACACGTTACGTGTCTTTAATGCAGAGGTTTCCATTGCCTTCTGCATCCTCATGTCGTTGATCATTGCTGATTCTTCCGCCTTTAGGGGCAATTTCCCACCCCTAGGACAAGAGAGTGCCCTGAACCTCTATCCGCTCCTCCGCCCTCTTTGACAAGGCCGTTGGCAGAATGAGGCTGACTTCTTATGCCGGAAGTCTTCGGCCGCCAATGCTGATTATTTATCAAAATTGAGACAGTGGCGGGGATCGAACGCGGGACCGAAGACGTATTGATTATGAATCAAAGACGCTACCCCTAGACCACGGGTATCATAAAATTATAGATGTAGTTCACTGCAAAATTATGAACTGGTCACAGATTAAATATCTCTTAACTAAATACTATTCTATTTAGAATGAAAGTTAAATGGAATTCACCAACAGGTTACTTCTCACTATCTTTTGAATAAAGAAATTATTCTTTTCATAAATAGTGGTAAAGGATAACCTGTGGATCTTATTACATTATTAATATGCACTTTCAATACCCAAAAGAAACAAGTGCTTAGCAAGCATCCAACTTTCCACAACTGCAATTCACGACTTTTACTGCAGTGAGACACAATGTTGACAAATTTAAAAGAAACTGAATCACCTTTTAAAATTTACTACAGGCAGCACTATGACCACTAACTAAGAAAAACTTTATAAGGCTCAGTTTTAAGAACTTTTAATTTTTAAAAGAACCAGCAAATTGTCTTTATTACCACAGTCTTCTACTTTGAAGTAAATGATTAAATAAGTGACTTTGAAACTTCAAAAAAAACTTGGACTGTTGGACTGGTTCCATCACTGGGAGGCTTTCACAAGACTACATTTACTACCCCCCACAATTTCACTAAATCCACAGTAAATCTGAATACGCCCTTCTTACCAAAGATTAAACAACATTATTTAATTAGCTCTTTGGCTTTGAGGCTTTCATTTCTTCCACAAACCAGGACACTCGGTAATCATAGTTCAAATGGAGAGGAACCTGAGAGGTGTTGTGATAGGGAAAAAATCAAGGTAGGTACATGAATTCAGTTATAAGTTACCTTATATTTGTGCACACTAAAACATTCAATAAGCTGATCCTTCACTGTACATTATTATAGTATTCCGTTACAATGATTGCGCGATGTGGTGGCAACTGCATGTTGGTAGGTGGATTTGCAGGCGTAATTGCTGGACTCTGTCCCTTCTTGGTGGCGATGATAGATACCAATTCCAGAATAGGTCCAGCTATTTATCCATCCATCCGAGGCATTGGTAAGCGGCAGGAAAAGCCTCTCTCGGAACCAGCACAATATACAACTTTTACATGGGCAGTGCACAGTTTGGTAGCTCGTCCCCGACTGACTCTTGATTCCACCTTTTCTACCTAGTCCAACCACAATTTGTGCGCGCTACACAGTTCCGTTCCCGAGGGGAACCACTACACCTTTAACATACACACTAAATAAGAACCCTAAGTGAAGACCAGCAGTTTACATAACAGCAAACAAACATTTTAAATAAAACAGAATATTTAAACATATTAGTATTTCTACAAAAAATTATTCACCCAAATTCCAAATTTATACGGTAAGTTTTGTCTCCCTCCAATTGAGACAAAGAATTTAAATGACAGATATACTACATTGCATAGAATCAAACCGTGACATCAAAGTTTTTTACACAGAAAAGAATAAACACTCTCATGACATCGATTCAATCCAACAACATTTACAGATGCTCAGTGTTATGACATTTAACCAAAACAAAAAGGCAAAATAAATCAGTAGAGCATTAGAGCTATGGTATTACATGGTGTATGAAACAGCTGTGGAAACAGAAGACCTCGTCGCTAGAATTGCCGTCGTTGCTGGTACCATTGCGGACATGTCAATCGTCGAACGGAGACGACAGTGTTTGGTCTCACTATGTACTGTGTACATTTAGGTCAGTGGTCGCGCATTTTAGCAGTTCCTGTGAATGCCACTTCTGTCATTAGCATGCTAAACATCCTTCTGTGTAAATTGTCCCTAGCACCACAAACCGGTTTCGTGGAAAATGTGTACCATAACTAAATATATTTGTTTGGATTTTCTCTACCTCCTGTATAAATTTAAACGAAAGTTTCGGAACTAACTGTATGCTGTTTTGTCCTGGAAAGTTGCATTGGGCCCCCTGGCGCCCCTTTCGGCTTCAGAGTCCCAAGTGGTGGCTTGTGCCTTAAACCAGCACTGCCTATAAGACGTGAATGCTGCTAAGATTTGGAGCAGCGTTTAGAAATCGCCGGACTGTAGGTCGAGAGAAAGATAGAAGGCAAGAAAAAATAAAGTATAGAGGTAGTGTGAAAAGTAACTGACGAAATTCTGATACTAACGAGTCACGTGTAAGCAATAAAACTGGGTGGGGCATTAGATGTGAACAGACTGTATAATAACGATTGTTGTGCAAAAACTGCGAATAGATGAAGTTGTGGAAGTGGTGGGTGGAAGTGAGTGGAAGTAGCACGCTACAGACACCAGAATTGATGACCTTGTGTCCGCAATCTATGAGGACATTGTGATTGCCAAGTACTTGGTTATTGTCATTTTCCTCTTAATTTCTTTCGTACTACCTTCTCGACAAACACCGATTTAGACTATATTCTGGCACTTTTTATCTACTTTTGAAAGAAATGAGCATGTTCCACATCCCAAAATCGACCAGCAGTCGATTTGTATAGCACAGAGAACCAACATCGTCTGCGGGATAAATCTGTGCTGCTGCCTATATTGTAACATGTTTCATTCAAGAATGTACCCCTGCGCTTATGCTGTATCGACATATGAATGCTGCTAAGATTTGGAGCAGCGTTTAGAAGGCATGAAAAGATAAAACAACAAAAAAAGAGATACTGTAAAATCTAAATGATGAAATTCAGTTAGTAACGAGTCAAGAGAAGGAATGAAACTAGGTGGAGCATTAGACGATCACAGACTGTGTAATAAACTTGTTGTAGAAGGAACTTGTAGTGCACCAATTTGGATGCCCACTGCCCTCATTTATATGCTTATGCGATCTCAAGTAAGGCCTGCATATGTGAATAATTTTTGTAATAAGTTTATGTTAAAAATGTATACTAAAATTTGTTTCTTTTCTTTTTTTGTTACATGCATTCCAGGAAGTTACCGACAATGTGTTCCAGTGGTGTTTCTAAAATTGCTGAAGACATTTCTCATAATTAAAACCGCAGTTCAGGAAGTTGAAGCAGATTGAATCTTTTTCTCATGAATTTGATTCTGAGACAGTTTTGAGGAAAGTGCCTTAATAAGAGTGACTTCACTAATTTCAGAAAGGCAAAGAGCATGTCTTGATATAAAATTCAACAAAACCTGTCTATACGAAAACATAATACCTAAATACGTGAACATTAAGACTAACTGTAAATCTATCTCAACACAACTTGCTAAAGCTAGAGGTGAGAAGTTCTGGCTAAGATGTGAAGTAAAACAGTTATATAAAAAGAAAGAAGGCCTAAACCGATTAGCTTACAGCACCTATCTGGAGTTAATGTTATTAGCACATCCAGCACAGATCCCATTACTCCAAGATATCCTTGGAAACATAATAAAAAACACATACAACAAAATAAACAGCGCTCATCAAAAGAAGCTTGGCAATTTGAGAAAGAGAAACAAGCTGCCTATCGATAAATACGTAAATAAGAATAGTAATCCCCATAAATTTTTCCCAAGAGTTGTAAATTCAACCAACATTGAATTCAGTCAGACAGAAATGAGACTACTAAATAATGGTTTGAATCATAATATAAATCCAGGCATCAATCACAATAACATAAAAGACACCATATGTTCACTAAAGATAGCCAGTGATCTTGCAAAACTTAATGACACGGAACAAACGGTAATAGGCCACAAGGCTAATAAAATTGTACAGTAACACATAACCACTAAAGCAACAAAAACAAACAACTTTGAAATAAATGTACTCCAGTCAATCAATAAGTAACTACAAAACCATAATGCCCTGGCAGTAAAATCTGATAAAGGTTCCACAACTCTATTATGTTTAAAGATGATTATATACACAAAACACTCGAATTCTTTGCAAACAACCACATACCGGAAGTCCAAGTTGACCCCACACCAAAGTTTAAAGCTAAAATAAGAAAATGCCTCAACAACAGTAACTTTCTTTTCACTAAGAATGATGTACGAGACCTTATTGAGACGAACCCAACAGCCCCCAAACTCAGAGCACAACCAAACGTCCATAAAACCAACACACCTATCAGGCCTGTTGTGAACTCAATTAATAGCCCAGCCTACAAATTAATGAGAGAACTAAATGACTACTTGTAGAAAAATATACATTTGAAAAATCATATTCCATAAAGAACAGCTATGAACTTATTAACAGTTTGAAAGATTTGACAGTACCACCTCAAGCCAAGCTTCTATCCCTAGATATTGTTAACCTTTACAACAGTATACCTGTAGATGAAACAGTTGAGATAATAAGAATGAACCTATTGAGAAACAAGACAATGAGCAAACCAGAAATCATAGATCTTGTAGATGTACTTCTCTTTTAACAATAAAATTTACAAGCAGGACCAGGGTCTAGCAATGGGAAGCTCTCTCAGTGGCCTATTAGCTGAAACATTTATCAACCATATAGAAAATAAAATTCTAACACTAAATGATAACATCACAAGCAAAGTTAAATTCTACAAGAGATATGTACATGACACCCTAATTCTATTTGATGGCACAGATGATGAAGAGACAAACCTCTTTACAAATTCAGTAGCTTACATAAAATATTCAATTCGCCCTTGAACAGGAAGAAGACAACACCATACCTTTTCTTGACACAAAAATATCAAAACAGAACAAAAAGGTAGCTTTCAATGTTTACAGAAAACCTACTGGCACTGACACCACTATACCAAACTCCTCAGTACATCCCTTCTCCCACAAAAAAGCTGCTTATAAATCAATGTTATACAGAGCACACAAATTTCCACTTGGACATACAGAACTCCAACAAGAAATAGAAACCATAACATATACTGCAATACACAATGGATATGACCCTTCTCTAATTAATACCATGTCACAGAAGATAAAAAAATAAACTGAACAAACAACATGAAACTACACTCACAACTGGCAGTGCCCCAGCAGTCAAATATGAAAAAATGCCATATCTTGGAATAGTATCTGACAAATTAGCAAGACTATTCAAAAACACAGAAGTAAAAATTAGCCTCAGCACCAACAATAATCTAAGTAGGAAGCTTATTCACAATATAAAACCACCAGATACAAGTCCTGATGCATCTGGCATTTACAAAATTACCTGTAGCCAATGTAATAAACATTGTATCGGCCAAACAGGCAGAAATTTCAGAACCCGATTCAAAGATCATTTAGACTGCTACGGGTATGATAAATGTAACAAATCAGCAGTAGCAACTCACATTAAAGACACAGGCCACCCTTTGAAAATCGAAGACAACCTCGAAATTTTACACAAAATAAGAAAAAGTAAAAGAATGGATATCATCAAAGAAATGGAAATTTTCATACATAACACAAAGCATGGAGATAACATTGTTAATGAAATAACCGTATTCAAAAACTCAAAATTCTTCAACAGTCTTAAGCCAGTTCTAATTCAATAGATTCAAGAAATGTCAACGTAAATAATTGTCTAGAACCAAGAATATCGATACAAAACCTCGATAATCGATACAGACTCTCATTCTACAGTCTGCCATCTTGTGTTGTGTGTATAACAGCGAAGCAATTTGTGCAGTGGCAATAAGTGACATAATATAATGTGCAATAGTGTAATGTCAGTCAACAGCTCCGCCATTACACCAGTGATACAAGTGAAGCAGCAAGATGATGAAATTGTAAGTGATCAACTGTCATATAAAAACCTTTCACACTATTTGCGTAACACATAACTGATGCAAATCTATCTACATCCGATACAGGCTGTAATATACATAGTCAACAAAGAAGAAAACTAGCAGAAGACATCACTGATTTCGATTTCTAGATATACATTGCCCCCCTTCTTCCCCCCCCCCCCCCAAATGCCACTCCAGCAGCTACATTAAAAAAATTAAAAAACAATGGACAAAGTGTTCTAGACTAATCTAGTTTAAGACTGTTTATTTTTAAGTAACATTTCTCTATGTATGTACGTATGTATTAACGCTTGAAAATGAACAGAACATGTTCGAAACACGTTGCATTGTGTTAGATTAAGCATAAAATAAAATAAAAAGTGACCGGTAGCAGAAACTTGAAATAAATAATTATCCTACACCGTCACGGTCCACAAACATAGCCATTATGGCTGAAAATAGCTTAAGTGATAATTTTTTAAAGTGCTTTGTGACAAATAAGTGATGTGCTTAATTATCAAAAGATGTTCGAGTTCAACTTTCATATACATAGTGGCTAATTATCGACCTCTTATAAGCTACGTACAAGAACTTTATCGTTCGTTTCGCAAGATTTTAACTATTTCAGCAAATCAGAAGGGACTTTCAAAACTAATTTTAGGCATAAACCGCTATTTAATCAAGTTACACTGACTAAATATTTACGATAAACTACATTTGAACATTGGGACTTAATCGTTAAACTACAGTGCAGTTAAACCAACATCAGCGGTTGCCAGAATTTCGCTACCTCGACTCTGCATTGTTTCAAGTGACATACAGCTACAGACTTAACGGCGACTCAGTGTATGCCGCAGTTTGAACCTCTCCTTCTCTGTAGATCAGAAAGACCATCCTGCAAAGTTTAATCAGCTCAGTCCAATGAAATTTATCCACAAGCAAGGATAAAAACCTCAAGTGAGTCCTCATACCACTTCGGTGCACAGGGTCACCATTCTATGCAGAGGAGTATTTCACGAAAGAGGACAGTTTCTTAACGTTGTAATCCTGCATTTAACGGGGCGGGTTACCTCAAACCATGAATAGCTGGAACGTCAAAACTGGGCGGAAATATCACGCAACAGACATAAGAATAAATTCGTCATGCTACAAAACTAGAAAAGTGGAGAAGTAATTGGAACTACTGAGATTTCAGAAGACAACCTTCATCTATTGCAGAGAGCAATTTATAACATTCATTCTTGTCTCTTATCACATACGCATTATTACGGATTTGCTAATGTATAGCACGTGAGGCAATACTGACCTTACGATTTATCTTAGACGAAAGATTGAGGAAAGGCAAACCTACGTTTCTAGCATTTGTAGACTTAGGGAAAGCTTTTGACAATGTCGACTGGAATACTCTCTTTCAAATTGTAAAGTTGCCAGGGGTAAAATACAGGGAGCGAAAGGCTATTTACAATTTGTATAGAAACCAGATGGCAGTTATAAGAGTCGAGGGACATGAAAGGGAAGCAGTTGTTGGGAAGGGATTAAGACAGGGTTGTAGCCTCTCCCCGATGTTATTCAATCTGTATATTGAGCAAGCAGTAAAGGAAACAAAAGAAAAATTCGGAGTAGGTATTAAAATGCATGGAGAAGAAATAAAAACTTTGAGGTTCGCCGATGACATGGTAATTCTGTCAGAGACAGCAAAGGACTTGGAAGAGCAGTTGAATGGAATGGATAGCGTCTTGAAAGGAGGATATAAGATGAACATCAACAAAAGCAAAACGAGGATAATGGAATGTTGTCGAATTAAGTCGGGTGATGCTGAGGGAATTAGATAAGGAAATGAGACACTTAAAGTAGTAAAGGAGTTTTGCTATTTAGGGAGCAAAATAACTGACGATAGTCGAAGTAGAGAGGATATAAAATGTAGACTGGCAATGGCAAGGAAAGCGTTTCTGAAGAAGAGAAATTTGTTAACATCGAGTATAGATTTAAGTGTCAGGAAGTCATTTCTGAAGGTATTTGTATGGAGTGTAGCCATGTATGGAAGTGAAACATGGACAATAAATAGTTTGGACAAGAAGAGAATAGAAGCTTTCGAAATGTGGTGCTACAGAAGAATCCTGAAGATTAGATGAGTAGATCACATAACTAATGAGGAGGTATTGAATAGGATTGGGGAGAAGTTTGTGGCACAGCTTGACCAGAAGAAGTGATCGGTTGGTAGGACATGTTCTGAGGCATCAAGGGATCACCAATTTAGTATTGGGGGCAGCG
Organism: Schistocerca americana; assembly: GCF_021461395.2. Lineage (NCBI taxonomy): Eukaryota > Metazoa > Arthropoda > Insecta > Orthoptera > Acrididae > Schistocerca > Schistocerca americana. The sequence goes on from NC_060124.1 coordinate 26,087,280, forward strand.
TGGAGGGTAAAAATTGTAGAGGGAGACCAAGAGATGAATACACTAAGCAGATTCAGAAGGATGTAGGTTGCAGTAGGTACTGGGAGATAAAGAAGCTTGCACAGGATAGAGTAGCATGGAGAGCTGCATCAAATCAGTCTCAGGACTGAAGACCACAACAACAACAATGTATAGAATCAGCCACAGCAGTAGAAAATGGATTCCTAGTAAATTTTCTTCCGATAGTAAAATAATTTGCGATAAAAGGAGACAAGGTAACACACTTGGATCAGCAGGAACATCGTCGACACTCCAAAGCATCTCCTATGGTACAATATCTGCAAAATAATTAAACCCTGCGATAATTTAACGTAAATGTGAAGGGAATCAATATGAAAACTGTTCACTTCCGCAGATGCTCAAAGTTGCACATGCAAAATGACCACTGTTCTCTAGTTGATGCGAACTCGTTACAACTTTTGATTCATTCGTAGTACTAAATAGAGTTCTCAGCCGAAAAGGCCTAGAAGTACCACACGGTGCTCCACGCGGCCACCGAACGACGCAAAGAAACCGCGAGTGGAAAGAGAGATAAGCACCGCACAGACGTAAAACCATTATTTCCGTCGAGGAAAGACCGCATGTTGATTCAGTAGGGCAGGAAATCCCTCTGCCTCAACTCACGCGGAGTAAACAAGTGACGCACTTCGAGTTGGTTACTTACCAGCAAAAATACGAGTGGCCCTCATATTTCGTCTGTGGACATAAACCAAAATAACCATCTACTTTGTGAGTCGCAAAGGCCTCTGAGCCATGACTTGTGCTTCATGATGAATGCACTAATGCATGGAAAGTGTGTAATGAAAAATTTGGTTTAAGTTTGAAGCTGAGGTGATGAGACATTGGCTAACGGAGGATACCGACATGCTAAGAAATTTGCAAAAGCAACTAGAGAAGAACAGTCCGAGAAGCGTTATGCTATACAACATGCTCAAAAATTAAGTGAGCAGCGATAGCACGAAGTGAAGTTTGTAGCGTCTGTGTAGTTGTGGCAATACTTGAGAAGATCCAGGTCTGTGTAGTTTTGTGGGGAACTATCTCGTTGAGTGGTCATTCTTCTTGATAAGGTTGACTGAAAAGATGGAGTGCGATTGATCAAAATTGTACTTCCAGCTCGGCAACTCCTTTCCATAATTTCACAGATAAATCAGACCTTATCAAAACTAGACATGGTTGTCTCACTGGGTATTCCGCGATCGTTCATTAAATAAAATATGGCGTTTCAGTCTTCGATCGCTATTCTTTATTTTCAATTACCGGTTTCGGGCTAGCTGCCCATCTTCAGATCTGTTAGACAATGTTAAAAATGTAATTAATAAGAGGGATACAGTTAGTGATAAAAATATCTTAGTTTACAAAAAGAAATTTTGGAACGTATTAAATGCCAACATACCATATGTTGTAGTTACAGAGTAACTTGTCCGTACAGAACACAAAGTTCACTGTCATAAGTAAAGTAATTTCAAGCTGTTGAAACGCCATATTTTATTTAATCAGACCTTACTTGTAAAAGCGCCTGTCGCCTTCACCGTTAACACTGAACCTCGCAAATGAAACCGGGTGTTTCAGTTGCAGAGTGATCTCAATTGTTTATGGGCAGAAGTAACTGGGATACTGCAAACAGAATTTACATCAGAGTGTTGCTGTCAATAAAAATTTTTAAAAAATGGCCAGGAGCGAGCAGAACTCGCGCACTATGGGTTTCGTACAAATTTAATTATGTATAGAGAGAGGTCATCCATTCCTGGAATCGAGAATCTCGACCATATTTGCCTGTCATTGACGATCATATTGGCAAGATACCGGTCGCAGGTATTCCTAGATTTTTGAGAATATTTTACTTTCAGTAATATAAATATGACATAATGTCATTCAGGAGGCAGGCGACCAGTATTATAATAATCAGTAGTTCTGCATTCAGGTTGACTCGCATGGTGAAAATGAAACATCAGGCAGGGAGTGGCCTTATTGTTCATACGACACGGTTCGGAATTTATATATCATCAGATTTACAGGAACGATTGCTGATGTGATGGTGGATGAATTCCGAAACGTGTCATATGAGCCGTTTGACTTTTACCAACGCGACCCAGTCAGCCTGAATGCAGAACTGCTGATCGTTTTAATTCCAAGTTTGACGTCGGATAACGAATGAAAAAACAAATATTTGTCGAGTGAAACAACTGTAAATCAACAATTGTCGGATCTTTGCTTTACTTGTGCTGTGAAACCTTCATAGCTGACAAAGTTCCTGATCGTAGGTCAACAGGAAGTACCCTCTCGTTTTAGATGACTGAGTCTGCGAGTATCAAAATACGTCACGTAAATGGCCGTATCTTTTGACTGCACTGACTTGTTACATAGCCAAGCCACTGTAGAGCTCAATATATAGCATAAAAATAAACTTGATACCTCAATCCGTTCCTGAGAGAATGGGTTTCTGAAGACAGACAAACAGACGGACGGACAACAAACTGACCCTTATGGGATCCGTTTGTACCACTTGGCGGTACGGAAGCCTAAAAAACGAGGCAGCTAAAGTGGGAAAGACCAAGAATCCACATTTCCAGAATACAAATGGTCCCTGCAACCTATCAGCGGAAAATTAATAGATGAATTACAGAAATAAATAGTGGTAGTTCGTCCATACTTTCGGGAAGCATACACATTGTGTCAACAGGGAACCGATACAGGCTGGATACATTCATTATCAATGAGCTATGAGGGAGGTTTAGACGAGGAAACGAGATAGAAAGCAGCTCAGCTCATTGTTTACCACCAGTGCATCGAAGAGTAGTCGGTTGACCGCCCGCAGGTCCAGTAACGAGTGCATTTTATCTCGATACGATCCTAGCGTGCATTATTGAAAAATGTAATTGGGTTCTACTCAAGTATTTACTGGACACGTATGGGTTCATATTAATTAAGTACAGAATACGTTGCCACCAACAAAGGGGCCGTGCCTATACGCCACTACCGATTTCGTCTAAATTTATGATATAAGCTGGTCTTGGCCACAAACGAAAGTGACGGAAGTGGGAGCTCCAGATGGCCAATCATTTAGAAAAAAATATAGCATTTCTGACGCGGAAAGAGCGAGGGATCAGCAATTTACCTGTATGTTAGCGTGGAGCCCAGGCTTGGTTCAAAACCTGAACAGAACAGAAACAGAAAAAAGCACATGTTCCGACTGTAGTCCGACGTAACCTCTTGTAGATTGCACGGGTGGTTACTTGTCCATTGTTGCGATGGCACTCCAGTCGCAAGTTGATATGACACGTACGTGACAGTTGCCGGTAAACAGTGAACTGGGCGACGACACACTTTTCAGATATTGTTTGTGTGGCCTATTTAATTTATGACAGCGAACTTGCTCAGCTCTCAGTGTCAAATACAGTGGACAGCACTCCAGAAGGTACGTTTATTTCGACTTACACTGAGATAACAAGTCATGGGTCAGCGATACGCACGTATGCAGATGGCGATAGTATCGTGTATACAAAATATAAAGGGGCAATGTATTGGCGGAGCTGTCGTTTGTACTCAAGTGATTCATGTAAAAAGGTATCCGACGTAATTACGGCCGTCGACGGGATTTAACAGACTTTGAACTCGGAGTGGTAGTTGCAAATAGACGCACGGAGGATGCTAAGTTCACTGGACTTGGATACGATGTGACGTCATTATGACGTATACACGCTACATCGAAAACGATAGAAACCGTATATCGACTATTCGACTTTTGTGAACTTTCGAGAGGTAGTGACAGGGTAGCGCTGTGCTCTGCGCCACTCGTTTAAATGTGTTTTGCGTTCCTTGCGTTTAAATCGTGTATTGTACTGTGTTTGTGTCCTGTGCGTAGTTTTTCGTTTGCTCGTCTCTAATTATGTGTTCAGCATTCGAGAGACTAATGAGAGAAAATCTGAAAGAGTTCAGCATCGATGACGACGGGCAATTGCGTGGTTATTGTGAATCTCAAGCAGAAATTGATGTACTTCTGACCCAACTGAAGTGCGTCGGTTATTCGTACTCGGTGAGAAGAAGCACTCAGCAGCCAAAATCTTTAGATGCGTCAAGACACTAACCTTTGGTTAAGATTACATTGAGAAATCTACTTCCCCTCATATTTCATCTCCGGTCGACGATTTTTCTTCAACAATGCCTCATATTTTTCTTTTTAAGTTCGAAATTCAATGATTCTACACACCAGTCATTACTGGACACTAAGGTACCTGTCTCTGCGGTCCGAGTGTAAAATTACTTGGAATTATGGTTGAGAAAAGAGTATCTTGAGATGGACATATAAATTACTTAGCTAACAAACTTGCACAAGTTCTCTTTCAGCTATATAAATTAAGAAAAAAAGTCAGCAAGAGTATGCTGCTACAATGTAATATGTACTGACAAGACCAATTGTATGAAACCATACTAAAATATTGATAATAAATAAATATTATTTTCGGCGTAAGCGTTCAACACAACAATCACACAATCAAATCTGGTCGGGACGTAAGAAGACTTCACTTTTTTACGAAACATATTGTCTGTGGTGTTTTCAAGGCCACAGTCAGGAATAGTTCTATTAATAACCAGCTCTTTTATTTTGGCGAAATACATATACGCTGCCACACTGAGCTGTTATCAGAATCGCACGTGTCAAAACAAACCACTAGCTGACGACAGTTTAGAATCTCGAACGTTCGTAAAAGTCGATAGGTGTGTTAATCGACTAAAGCGTATATACGTCATAATGACGTCACATCATATCCAGGTTGGGTGAACTTAGCATCCTCCTAGACGCACGGGGCATTCCATTTCGGAAATCGTAAGGAATTCAATATTCCACGATCCATGGTGTCAAGAGTGTGCCGAGAACACCAATATTCACGCATAACTCTCACCACGGACAACGCCGACGGCCTTCACGTAGCCGACAACAGTAGCGTTTGCGTAGAGTTGTCGGTGCTAACAGACAAGTAGCACTGCGTCAAGCAATCGCAGAAATCAAAATGGGGCGTACGACGAACGAATCCGTTAGGACAGTCGGGGAAAATTTTGCGTTAATGGGCTATGGCAGCAGACGACCGACTCGAGTGCCTTTGCTGACAGCACGACATCGCCTGTAGCGCCTCTCCATTGCTCGTGACCATGTCGGTTGGACCCTAGACGACTGGGAAACCGTGGCCTGGTCAGGTGAGTCGGATGGCAGGGTTCGAGTGTGGAGTAGACCCAACGAAACGATGGACCCAAGTTGTCAACAAGGCACTGTCCAAGGTGATAGTAGCTCCATAATGCCGCGCGTACTGTTTACGTGGAATCGACTCGGTCCAACTCAACCGATCATTGACATGAAATCGTTATGTTTGGCTACTTGCAGACCATTTGGAGCTATTCACGGACTTCATGTTCGCAAATAACGTTGAAATTTGTATGGATGACAATGTGCCATGTCACCGTTTCACAGTTGTTCGCGATTGGTTTGAAGAATGTTCTTGACAATTCGAGCGAATGATTTGGCCACCCAAGTCGGCCGAGACGAATCTCATCTAACATTAGTTGGGAATAATTGAGAAGTTAGTTAGTTCACAAAATCCTGACCAGCAACACTTTCGAAATTATAGGCGACTGTAAAGGTAGCACGGCTCAATATTTAATGACTTGGTGAGTCCCTGCCACATCTAGTTGCTGCAACATGCCAAGCAAACGGAGGTCCAACACGATACTTGTCACCTCATCGAAAAACTAAGCTACAGCCGCTATTACCCGAAATCGTTAGCTTCGAAATTTACTCTGTGTGCCTCCACTTTCGTAAATGGCTCTCCTACTAGCTTAATAGTTGTCGAGTTCAAATGTCTTTGCGTGCACACATTGAAAGGTGGCTACACTGAGCCACAGCGCCAGAGATTGCGCCAAAGAGTGTTATTCAGCCGCCTCCACTGGCAGTGTTGGTTGAGATGTGGTAGTGGAGAGTTCTTGTCGAGAAGTCGTGGTGGAGAGTGCTTATTGAGAAGTAACAGTAGGCAGTGTTTGTTGAGATGTGGTAGTGGAGAGTGCTTATTGAGAAGTAGCAGTAGGCAGTGCTTGTTGAGATGTTGCAGTAGCGAGTTGTAGTTGAGAAGTTGCGGTAGTGAGTGCTTGTTCAGAACTTGTAGTATTGTTTTGATGGGTTAGACACCAGATGTTGTTGGATTGGGGATGCTGTAATGATCAGAGTGTGCTTTTCGTCAATATATATGAAGGTAATAAATTCCTTTTTTTATTATTTCAATGTCTTAAACAATAATGCCTCTTGGTCACAGGTTCAGTCAACAAAGCATCTGGCTCGTGTTCTTGTATTAGACTGTATTTCTGGTTTCTATGTGCAATTATAGTATTTCTGGTTTTTTTTAATTACTTCAGTATAAATGGTGTTTAAATTATCTGGTCGTATTGAGGAAGAACCGTGCCAGATGTGTACATTGAATCACACTTCCACACACAGAACAGCTACACTTGTGTTTTGTTGTTTCGTAGGTTTTATAGTTGCTGGGGACTTAATTAATTGTGTTAACGGAAATTTCGTTTCATTCTTTGTTGTTATTCTATGCAGTCAGATTGCGTACAAATGCCAGTCAGGGCCAACCGGTTACGAGACTTCGTAACCGGACAGTCAGCTACTGAAAATTAAAAAATATTTGCATTATAGGTAATTAAGCCCCCGTGCAACATCTGCACGTTTTTAGTGGACGGTCATTTTTCTGTAGTGCGGCAGTGCCCCTGGTCGACAATTATTCTGCAGTAATGCACAATATTCTGCAATAATGCCCGATATCGGCATCAATCCTCATAGTTTTGATGCACGGATATCCCACAATCGCAGCTACTCCGTTACCGGTTGGCTGTCTATGTGAAGAGGCACAGGAAGCCCGAAATAATATCTGTCGTGGCCGAGATTTTGTGAGGCAATATTCCCATTATAAAACGATACATGTATTCCATCGGCTTCTGGCACCTTTGGGCCCGCTCACCTCGACATTCCAGAAAGAAAAAAAAAAACATGTTTTCCGAAGCATCTCCCAGTGTGCAACCAGAATAGGACCATCCTGATAGTGACGAATGTCACTACGATTTCGATTGAAAAACGTAAAATATCGAATAAAACATTTCAATACAGTAATTTTGACTTATAGTTCGTTATCAGCGACTTTAAAATACTTTTATTTAAGTTTATTTAAGTTTTACTCGAATCCGCTAGATTTATAATTATTGATCCGCCAAATTGCACCCGCCATTTTGATTTTCATAATTCGGAATTCGGATTCGTAATCAACGACCCCAAAAATCTAAAAGGAGTACAGTTTTGTAGGATTGTATGTCCATTTTCCTATAACGTCCAGGTTCCGAAACGAGTTGGTAAACTGTACGTTGGGAAGAGTACACAACGGAGACTCGAGGGTCGTGAATTCGAGTCCCTATACGAGAACTTTTATTAGTTATTTTCAATTATTACGCTACTTGCGCTGCAAATAAACCGAAATATGAACAAGGTAACCCACTTGTATACGGTGATGAGGACGAAGATATGGACAACAAATAGAAATTCAAAGCCGTCGTTCAATATTCCCTAGACAAGCATGTTCCGAATAAGGTTTTAAGGGATGGGAAAGATCCGCCATAGTTTAATAGCCGTGTTAGAAAAGCGCTACGTAAACAAAGAGCACTTCATCTCAGATTCAAGAGAAGTAAAAACCTAGCCGACAAACAAAAGCTGAACAAAGCAAAAATGAGCGTAAGGAGAGCAATGAGAGAAGCATTCAGTGATTTCGAAAGTAAGACGTTGTCAACAGACCTGAGTAAAAACCCTAAGAGATTTTGGTCGTATGTAACATCAGTAAGTGGGTCAAAATCATCTACTCATTCTCTCAGCGACCACACCGGCACTGAAACGGAAGGTAACTGAGATAAGGACGAAATCTTGGATTCAGTCTTCCGCAGTTGTTTCACCGCGGTAGATCGTAACACTGTCCTTCCTTTCAATCGACGTGCGAACGTCGAAATGGCAGATATTGAGATAACCGATCGCGGAATTGAAAAGCAGCTACAATCGCTTAGTAGTGGAAAGGCTTCAGGACCACTTTCTTGCACTTTCTTGCAGACAGAACACGTCGCTCTTAACGGAACTAAATCGACAGATGTAAAGGTAATATCCGGAGTAACGCAGGGAAGTGTGATCGGACCGTTGCTGTTTACAATATATATAAATCATCTAGTAGAAAGTGTCGGATGCTCTTTAAGGCTGTTCGCAGATGATGCAGTTGTTTATACCAAAGTAGCAACGCCAAAAGATAGTAAGAATTTGCAGAACGACCTGTAGGTAATTGATGAATGGTGCAGGCTCTGGCAGTTGACCGTGAACGTAAATAAATGTAACATATTACGCATACATAGGAAAAGAAATCCACTACTGTACAGCTACACTATTGATGACAAACAGCTGGAGACAGCGTCTGCCGTAAAATATCTATGAGTAACTATCCAGAGAGACTTTAATTGGAATGGCCAAATAAAACAGATCTCGCGTATTGACCACGAGGAGAAAATTCGAGAAATTAAATACAGAGGCTTACCGACAATCAGTCTTCCCAAGCGCCATTAGGTGGCTTGCGGAGTATGATGTAGATGTTGATGTAGTGCAATATGCCATGACCCTTGCTGCAAAATCTCTGCCAAAAATGGTTCAAATGGCTCTGAGCACTATGGGACTTAACATCTGTGGTCATCAGTCCCCTAGAACTTAGAACTGCTTAAACCTAACTAACCTAAGGACATCACATACACCCATGCCCGAGGCAGGATTCGAACCTGCGACCGTAGCGGTCACGCGGTTCTAGACTGAAGCGCCTATAACCGCACGGCCACACCGGCCGGCAAAATCTCTGCAAGTAGTACATATGCTTACCAGAGAGCACTGGCCCTTTTGGACCGAGGATTCAAGAATCGGTGGACGAGTACGTGCAAAATATATAAATGTCATTAGTTCGTCAAAATCTGGAAACTTACAACAGTACTTACAACAAAAACTTTTGACTGATGTGATAAAACCCTACATGTAGGAGAACGAAAGGTTTTATCGTCAGGTAAGAGTTTGACCAAGAAGCTTCGAAACTGCTCTTATCTCATCAAGAGACAAAAAGAAATCACATCCTGAGAAGAATGTACCACGTTCCATTGCCATCACCAACTCTCCTCGTAAATACGAGGGCCGTTCAGAAAGTAACCTCCAGTTGATTTAAAAAAATACACCAAGTTAAATAAAAATATTTTAATATATACATCTTACAACTACATCTTTGCACTATTTTTCTACATAGTCTCCATAGCGATTGAGGCACTTATCGTATCTCTTCACAAGCTTTGAAATTCCTTCTGCATAAAAATCACCCGCTTGTGCCTGGAGCCAGCCTGTGACCGCATCTTTGAGCTCTTCGTCGTCATCAAACCGCTGTGACCCGAGCCATTTCTTCAAATGCATGAAGAGATGATAATCACTTGGCGCCAGGTCTGGGCTGTAAGGTGGATGGTTGATAACTTCCCACTTGAAGGACTCAAGAAGGGCCGTTGTTCTGCGAGCAGAGTGAGGACGGGCATTATCGTGCAAAAAAACGATACCGGAAGTCAGCATACCACGGCGTTTGTTCTGTATAGCCCGTCGTAACTTTTTTATTGTTTCACAGTACACGTCTTGATTAATGGTCGTACCACGTTCCATGAATTCAACCAACAACACCCCTTTGGCATCCCAAAACACCGTTGCCATCAGTTTTCTGGCAGAAAAATCTTGCGAGGCTTTTCTTGGTTTGGTAGGCGAATTTGAATGTGCCCACATCTTTGATTGTTCTTTTGTCTCAGGGTTCACGTACTTAATCCAGGTTTCGTCACCGGTCACGATTCTGTTTAACAATGGTTCTCCTTCATCTTCATAACGTGACAGAAAGTCTTATGCAGAGGCCATTCTTTGAGTTTGGTGGCGGTCGGTAAGAATTTTGGGCACCCATCGTGCACAGAACTTACGGTAACCCAATCTTGCTGTCACTACCTCGTACAAGAGAGTCTTAGAAATCTGTGGAAAACCAGTAGACAACTCCGACATTGAGAAACGTCGATTTTCACGAACTTTTGCATCAACTGTCTGAACGAGTTCGTCAGTCACCAATGATGGTCTACCACTCCTCTCTTCATCATGAACGTTTTCTCGTCCACTTTTAAATAAACGTACCCATTCACGGACAACTCCTTCACTCATAACTCTTGGTCCGTACACGGCACAAAGCTCATGATGAATAGCTGCTGCAGAATATCCTTTGGCTGTAAAAAACCTTATGACAGCACGCACTTCACATTTGGCGGGGTTTTCTATTGCAGCACACATTTCAAACTGCCACAAAAACAAAACTAGCGCAGGTACGACGTTCACTCGACCACGGCTTGATGCCGACTAACCTGTTGAGTGCGTGAACGCACAGATGGCGTCGCTACTCCCCCCACAACCCGCACTGTGACCAATCGGAGGTTACTTTCTGAACCGCCCTCGTATTTTGCGAAATGATGTCATGCATGGTTTTGCTGCCAACCTTTTACGTATTAAACAGAGTTTGCATTTATAGAACCTTCAAAACAACCATGTAATTGTAAAAAAAAAGTGGCGTTTATAACACATACAAGTTGTCTAGAAAATTATTGGTTCTCCTGTTTTTACGATGAATGTCGCCCCAGCACGTGTAAATCATCAACTGTAAAATAAGAAAAGTAATTTTATATGCCAAGTTCTCGTGCACACCTTCTAATCCCTTCCTGGAAATTTATTTCCAATCCCCAATTTTCCTTTGCTCTTTCTTATGAGGCCAATTATGAAGATGTTAGTAAGTAGAATATATTGAACATTATTTTGGTTTATGTGCAGTGTATGTAACGTAAAAATTGAAAATGAAAAAATAACTTTCGGCACAGGGACTCCATCCCAAGATCCTCCACGGTGAAAAATTCATTCAGGAGACAATACCCAGGCTGTGGCTAGGCCATGTCTCCGCAATAGTCTCTTTCTTTCAGGAGTGCTCGTCCCGCAAAGTATGAGAATTTCTGTGAAGTTTGGAAGTTAGGAGATGAGGCGCTGCCGGAAGTGACGGTGGGAAGGGGAAGGTCAGTTTGTGTCCTGGAGAAATGCAGGAAAACGCCAGGCACTACTGACCAGACAACTTGTCTTAGATTATAGGTTACGGAAAGGCAAACCTACCGTTACAGTATTTGCCAATTTGGAGAAAGCTTTTGACGGTACTGACTGGAATACAGTCTATGAAATTCTGAAGTTAGTGGAAAAAAACATAGGGAGCGAAAGTATATATATCTTTATATTATTCGTACATCGATGAACATGAAAATGAAGCAGTGGTTGAGAAGGGAATGAGGCAGTACAGAATATTGTTAGACCCGTTCTTTTGCCGTTCTTGCAACAGAAAGGTGATACGTTGTTCCGACAGGATAACGATTGCCCACTCACTCTCTGTGAAACTCCACGTGCTCTGCAAGACGAGCAGCAACTTCCACGGCCAGCACGATTTTCAGACTTGTTTCCAATTGGGCATGTGTGTGATATGATGGGACGAACAGTGGCTTGTGTGATTCATCAGTCACCAACTCTTACATAACTACGCGAACAGGTCGAGCAGTTGTGGGCTACCATGTCCCAGTGCAGTATTGGCCATCTGCACGACCGACTGGAAGCTGGAGTCAGCGCCCGCGTTACCTCCCGTAGACGCTACAACACTTACTACATATACATCTACGTGGATACTCTGCAGCTCACACTTAAGTGACTGGCAAAAGTTTAATCAAACCACCTTCACAATAATTTTCTATTATTCCAGTATCAAACAGCGAGAAGAAACGAACACCGATGTTTTTCCGTGCGAGATATGATGTCCGTCATTTTATTGCGATGACCTTTTCTCCCTAAGTAGGTCAGCGTCGACAAAATATTTTCGTAATCGGAGGAGGGTGTTACTGATTGGAATTTTGTGAAAAGATACCGCCGCAACGACAAACGCGTTTGTTTTAATGATGTCCCCCCCCCCTCCCGAAATCTTGTATAATATCTGTGACTAATATGAGTTTCAGCGTGGCTCGATACCCGGTGCTATTGGTTTGCAATTGCAATCATTTCTTGTACTCCGATGCACTGTTGCAACAATAAATCCTGAGTGAATCGGAGACCTATTTGTAGGATGATGGTTGTAGTGTTTTAAATGCTCTGCAAATGTGGAATGGTTTGTTTCATACTTCCAACATCTTTGTATCTTGTTTGAAAATTCCTGCATGTCATGCCTATGTACACTGCATCACAACTTTGACATTCAAGTTTATATATTCCTGATTGTTGGAATTTGTCTCTCTTGGTAGCTGGCTGGCTTAGGTGTGATTGAAGGGTTTGCCCAGGCTTATATGCTATTTTGAAGCCCTGTCTCTTTAGGATGTTTGCAACTCTGTGTGTTAGTTTATGTGTGTAGGTCATGGTGTACCATCTGGTTCTTGTCTGTGTGGTGTTGTCATTGTGTGTGTTTGTTGAGTGTGTTTGTAAGTTTTCAGCTTGTGAGTTCTTTTGTATTGTGGAACTGTTGTGTTTGTTTTTTACTTGTGTTTTTATTTTTTGATTGAGCTTGTGTACCACATGTTTGTCATACCCGTTGTTCCTAGCTATTTGTATGATTGTACTCATTTCTTGTTCATAGTTTCTCTTGCTGAGTGGGGTTCTGTTTAATCTATGTAACATGTGTCTTAGTGCTGCAAGTTTCTGGCTGTGGGGGTGGTTGGATGTGGAATGTATTATTGTGTCTGTGGCTGTTGGTTTTCTAAAGGTGTTAAATGTATGTTTACCGTTCTCTTTTTTAATTGTAATGTCAAGAAAATTTATTTGATTTTCTTTCTCTTTTTCAAGTGTGAATTTTATGTTCTGATGAGCTTTGTTTATTTCTGAATGGAGTTCATCTATTTTTTCACTTGGCTCATCTACCAGACAAATAATGTCATCCACGTATCTGTACCAATATATGATTTTGAAACTTTCATTTGTGGTTATCTTATCAAATATCTGATTTCCTAGGTGACTGATGAAAATGTTTGCTAGTGTTCCTGATATTGGGGATCCCATGGGCAGTCCATCAGTTTGTAGATAATATTCTTTCTCAAACTGAAAGTAGTTTTGTTCAGTTGTCAGTCTGAGCATTTTTGTTATTTCTTTTATTGCATCTGTGGTGAGGTTGCTGTGGGATGAGGGATTTTGTTCTATGATTTCTATTGTTTCTGTGATAGGGATGGAGGTGTAGATATTTTCTATATCGAATGAAATCAGTGATGCTGTGTGTGGTACCTGTATGTTCTGTATGTTTTCTATTAGGTTTCCTGTGTTTATCACTGTTCTGTTGTTTTCTACTTTATAGTGTTTTGTGACTAACTTTTGGAGGTGTTTGGCTATGTGGTATGCTGGAGCTTTCTTGAAGTTGATAACAGCTCTCATTGGCATTCCACTTGAGAAGGAAAAAGAAAATCAAATAAATTTTCTTGACATTACAATTAAAAAAGAAAACGGTAAACATACATTTAACATCTTTAGAAAACCAACAGCCACAGACACAATAATACATTCCACATCCAACCACCCCCAGAGCCAGAAACTTGCGGCACTAAGACACATGTTACATAGATTAAACAGAATCCCACTCAGCAAGAGAAACTATGAACAAGAAATGAGTACAATCATACAAATAGCTAGGAACAACGGGTATGACACACATGTGGTACACAAGCTCAATCAAAAAATAAAAACACTAATAAAAAACAAACACAACAGTTCCACAATACAAAAGAACTCACAAGCTGAAAACTTACAAACACACTCAACAAACACACACAATGGCAACACCACACAGAAAAGAACCAGATGGTACACCATGACCTACACACATAAACTAACACACAGAGTTGCAAACATCCTAAAGAGACAGGGCTTCAAAATAGCATATAAGCCTGGGCAAACCCTTCAATCACACCTAAGCCAGCCAGCTACCGAGAGAGACAAATTCCAACAATCAGGAATATATAAACTTGAATGTCAAAGTTGTGATGCAGTATACATAGGCATGACATGTAGGAATTTTCAAACAAGATACAAAGAACATATCAGATGTTGGAAGTATGAAACAAACCATTCCACATTTGCAGAGCATTTAAAACACTACAACCATCATCCCACAAACATGGAACAAGAAATGAAAATAATGAGAATAAGCAACCATGACAAACATCTTATACAAATGCAAGAAAACTTGCACATCCAGAAAGCCATAGCAGAAAACAAACATGTGATAAATGAACAAACACACATCAGCACAGGCTCCCTACTACACATAGTAAAGGAAATGATAACATAAAACAAAAAATAAAAAAAAAAATAAAACTCTTCCCCACATCATCTGGAGACACGCACACACACACACACACACACACACACACAGCACAAAAAAATATATATCACACCAAAACACACACACACACACACACACACACACACATACACAAACGCACACACAAATGCACACACGAACAGACCACAGATACTTCAATAGTTACACTCATAAGTTTGGCAATAACATTCGATCTTTGGCAAAAACGTTTGACAGTCGGCAACAGAAACCAAAACATTGCTTTAAAAGAAGCGTTCAGTGCATAGTGTTGTGGAATGGGGAAAGAAACCGCGAATTGGCGTTCATAAGAAGAAGAACAACACCAAAAATGGAACAGGAGCGTAATATGTAGGAAATTGTCCACGCAACCTGTAAGTACAGTTCAAAACATTACTACTTAATAGGAAATAACCACCAGAACTGTTTATAACCTATAGGCACAATGACAAAAATGTAAATAAAATAGCTAACATATGTACATATTCCAGGCCACTGATGATGCCTTGCAGAAAATAAAGGCGAAACGCGTATGGCACTAAAATTGTGTTTTATTCAGTTGCTGTCAGACGGTCCATAAGTAAAAATTATTAATATACCGTAATATTACACGCAACTGAGGAAGACAGGATTATAAAAGTTGAAAAAGGTCTCTGCGTTCCATGAGGGGTGACATGTGCGTTGTGGACGTGCATTCGTTTCTCTTTGTTATGAGCAGACTTTTTGGTGGCGTTTTCCGCAGGGTCTCTGGTACGGCGCGCCGCGGAATTTGAATCCCCCCGGCAGGTGTCATGGACGTCGAAGACCCCTAGAGGTCTCTGCAGCATCGTGACGTAAGCTGTGGCGTCGCGCGCCTCCTGGCCCGCATTTAGAGTGAGGGCGCCACAGTGGAACACGAGGTTGCAGCGGCCGATAGCGGCGCCCCCGCTGGAATATTTAAGCGCCTGCCTCTCGCTCAGCCAGCGAGTCTAATCGTTGCGTGAGTCTCGACACATCGCCTCGACATCAGACAACGTGTTTATCGTTCTTTGATTTCATTACTCGTGGACGTCTTGGATTCGTTTGGTTGTCTCTGTCACTCCGTTGTTTCTTGCGTGTTGTCGTAGTAAGGTCTCTCTCCATCGTCCGTCGTTGTTTCGTGTCCGTGCTTTCCGTTCGTTTGTCTGTTCGCGGGCCGCTTTCCGTTTGGTCCCGCCGCGCTTTCTCGGCCACCCCGCGACCGTTCCAGTCACGGTCACAACAGGTTACAACAGGGTCAATAACCTCTGGCCTAAAAATTTGTGAGAGGGTTCCTCATTGGTTAACTTAAGAGAACAGCAGAGTGGGAGTTGTCAGGACCCCAATGGCCGAGAAAAGTATGTGTTTGTGGAGATGAGCGCACTGTTTGAAATAGAGAACTATGGGCATGGAATGTAATGACTGGCTAATGTTGTAAAACATTCTTTTTAGCAAGAATTTCACTGGTCAGCAATTTGCAGAGCCTTTATTCATTGACATACGGGAATTGTGCAGACTTGTATGGAGGAGACACGATGGAGAACAGTCCTTCTGGGGGTCGTGGGGAGAGCACTTCGACCCGGGATGTGAAACAGAACACACTTTGTATGGAGATCTGATAGAGAGCTGATGTGTTGCAGTCCGTAGCTCATCACAAATGCTCACTACTTTCTGCACACGTTATAACGAGTGAGCGGTCAGTATGGTGAGAAAGCGCAGCTTGGGAGACCAGGGTATAGAAATTATCGTGCTTTTTTAGAAACATTGGTAGTATTAGGTACATTTCGAAAAACTAGTACTTCTATGCATTCTCGGGTGATTGAAACCTCATTCACGACTCGATCAGAAACGTTATTTGCATGTGTAGTTTTTTTTATTCTGCTGGTGGATTCAGGCAATCGCTGTACGTATACCATGGATTTATCTTCCCACAATTCATGCGTATATTACAATTTTGTCTTATTCACGTAAACTTTCGAATATTTCAGTACATCTATTAGGGATGATGAACTGCAACTGTTATTTAAATTGGCGATTTGTCTCGGCATAAATTTGTAACCAGTTAGTGAAATCCCTGGTCTAGCAGGGCAGAGCGGGTGAGGTTATATTTGTGGAAAGCGGCCAAAACAAGTTGCTGTCAGTTAGACTCAACACATAAATTTTATTAGTTAAACACACAATAACATAAGAAAGAATTAAAAACTCTCGAGGTCTTAACGAAAGAGCTCCTTTGATTTGATTTTAATCGGCTGAAAACCACATACGAAAATCCAGGGCCCAAGGCCTAAGCAAGGAATTGAGGTACAGGAGTTCTCCTGGAAGTTTCACTTCTTTCAAAAAAACTTTTTTTTTCTTCAATAAAAGTAGGCTGAAGGCCACACACTAAGCAAGAACAGTGTTACGGCTTAAGGCCAAAACAAGAACTTTCAATGGTAATTCTAAATAGGCTGATAAATCGGCTGAAAGCCGCATATCAACAAACAATTTAATGGCTTAAGGCCTAGGAAGAAGAGCTTCCAATTTGAAAAGGCTGAAGGCTTTATCTGAAAATATTTCGTGTAAAGCTCGGCTGAAGGTCTCATACTAAAGAATAACAATCTTATGACTTAAGGTCAAGAAAAAGATCTTTAACTTATAATTTAAGAGAGATTAAAATCCGGCTGAAGGCCACACACACCATGCAGAAAACACTTTTACGGCTTAAGGCCTAAAAGAACAGCCATGCTATTTAAAAAATCTTAAAACTCGGCTGAAGGCCATACACAGTACTTAAAAATAAAAGGGAATCACTATGTAAAACTGAAGGAGCGGCGCTCAGAAGGTTCCAAGAGTCGGCCTGGGAAGTAACAGTAAGGCACGTGAGGTGAGACAGGCAGCCAGACCGACAACCTCTTAATCGGAAGGGAACACAACCAAGGGACGATTCACGACCGACCCACAATCTGACCGATTTCCAACGGTCAAATCCAACTGCACAGATAATGGAAAATATCGGCCGATGAAGAGTAATCCGAGATACCAATAACTTCAAACTGGGTCTCACCAAGATCAAGGCATCAAGCATCATTGAAGACGAATTTAAGAGAATCCGAAAACACAAGTCACAGCTGTCAAGTTGTAACCTCCCCCTCACTTATCGACCTTAATGACAGTGAAAAATGAAACCGCGTGTACCTAATGGGAATTTTGGAAAAGCAATCGTCACCGAAGTTAACCTGTCGGTAAAGAGGGAGGAAAGGCTTACATCTAAATGAATGGAAAAATGCAAGTGAAACTGGTGGAAATTAATTTTGAAATAGGGATAAGTTAATAAAGAAAGTAAATGTGCGGCCGTTACGTTAACAATCAACTAGCGGTAATTAGATATTTGAGATTTGGGGGAAATTACGGTCGCCAGTCCTATGGACAATTACTATAATAACTGAAAAAGAAAGGTTATTACACATATAATTAGCACTAGAAGCGTGGCAACTGAAGGTTGACACGTGTAGTGTGAAAACTGAAAGTTTGTCAGAAGTAATAAATTTCGCTACACTTAATTTAGCAAAAGAATTAATGAAACCGGAAAATCGAAAGTTAATTTAGTGACTGAAGTTAATAGTGAGCTTTCTTTCTGAAGCACATCTAAATACATGGACTACCTCAACAATCATTTCTAAAGCTACTTGAATCTACGCAATTTAGAAAGAAGAGATTTAACTATGAACTTGAACTAAACGATTCTGAACAATTAACAATAGTAAAATTTAGTACGTACCAAGCTGAGCTGCAGTCACAGGTAAGCTAAAACACGGTAACAAAACTCGCACTCTTAATTTGTGCTTGTGTAATCTGAATATTGTAGCCAGCTATGAATACTTTAACTGAACTTTGAAATTAAAGCAGTGAAATGGAATTATGCTGGCGTTTGAATTTCAACGACGCTCGGGTTCATTTCGGAAAAGGAAGGGACCCTGCTTGGCAATGCAATTGGGACAATGAGCAACAAAGGTTCATCCCATGTTGCTGTAATTTTGCGAGGCAAATGGAACAATTTGAAAAGCTGAGGTCTGCCATACAGTTCTGAAACTTTACGTGCTTTTAGTCTTCCTTGTTGGTTGATTGAAGGTTTGAAGCCGTCGATCGAGGAGGTGGCGACAGTCACTCATTGTCGGCCGTCGCTGTTGCAGAAGCTGGATGTTGGCGCGCCTTCTTCTCGACACGGTCACCAGGCGAAACGGGCTCTTGATGTGCGCCAGCTAATGCTTCCCGTCCGCGACACCATGTCAGAAACTATCATCGCGAGTCGAGCGCAATTACATGCTGCCAAACCCCGAAAGCGCGGCAACTCGCGGGAGCTTCACACAACACACCTGCTCCACTGCACCACCCCAGCCAGACCCTCTCTGCTCGGCCCGCGCTCCACGCGGCAGAGTTAACACTACCAAAGATCCTACACACTTTGGTTCTTCACACGACCTATCGATGTAATCGTTCGATAGCAGTTTTCCCTAGGCAAGACCCAGCGTAAAAATACAAATAATATTTACGAAACAAACCAATTATACATCGACATAAATGCATAAATATATATATACAAATAGTAAAACAATTACAATATGTAAAGACACAGAAATGTCATATATTCAGGTAACAAAAATAAGGAAAACAAATTATAGTACAATAGATGGAAATAGGAGGATATGCATTTCCGGCGTTACAAAGTCACCACCAGAGGCTGCAGATGGTGGGCAAGAAAACACCACTTGTTATCACACGCGTCATGGGATGAGCAAACGACAATCCACAAATAACGAACAAATCGTAACTGGAGAGTTTTAAGAACAGATAACTAATTACTCAACTTGAGGATCCTGCTTCGGAAGAAAGCGAAAAGTCGCTCACACAGCTAGGGCCTCCACATACAACAGCGCGTGCCCGCCACCGAAAACCCAAGCCTGGCTTCGCACTGTGGAGACTACGTCGCTGCTCAGTTGCAGCGAACCCACAAGGTCCAACCACATCCCGACTTGGAAAATGGTGTTCGTCGTCGACTGAGACGACCGGACGAGCAAACAACCAACGGCAGCCCACCTTCGCCAACAGCAGTCCCGGTGAATACTAGCACCATACGGACGCAGCTGTTGCTGGCTGACAACTCGTCCCCGACTGATACTGGTGTCGGTGCTCAGCAGCCCGCATGTCGCCATCCGACGACCAGCCGACCGACCGACCAACGGCCTTCCGTCTGCGTCGGCCACGGTCCCGGCGCATACTTGCACCGTGCGGATCAGCCTGCTACGGACTGCCAGCTCGGTGCCCGACTGCTGCTCCCAACTGAACTGACTTCCTTCGGACTGCCGACGTCCCGGAGACACTGGCTCGGACCCAACCATGCAGAGGGTACACAACCGATATCTCTGCGCAGGATCAAATGGTTCAAATGGCTCTGACAAGGGAACCTCCCCATCGCACCCCCCTCAGATTTAGTTATAATTTGGCACAGTGGATAGGCCTTGAAAAATTGAATACAGACCAATCGAGAAAACAGGAAGAAGTTGTGTGGAACTATGATAAAAATAAGCAAAATATACAAACTGAGTAGTCCATCGGCAGCATAGGCAATATCGAGGAGGATGTAAGCGCACGGTCGCCGTGGTCCCGTGGTCAGCGTGAGCAGCTGCAGAGCGAGAGGTCTTTGGTTCAAGTCTTCACTCTAGCGAAAATTTTACTTCCTTTATTTTTGCAAAGTTATGATCTGTCCGTTCGTTCATTGACGTCTCTGTTCACTGTAACAAGTTTAGTGTCTGTGTTTTGCGACCGCACCGCAAAACCGTGCGATTAGTAGACGAAAGGACGTGCCTGTGCAATGGGAACCGAAAACATTTGATCCAGTAAAACACGTCTTATACACTCCTGGAAATGGAAAAAAGAACACATTGACACCGGTGTGCCAGACCCACCATACTTGCTCCGGACACTGCGAGAGGGCTGTACAAGCAATGATCACACGCACGGCACAGCGGACACACCAGGAACCGCGGTGTTGGCCGTCGAATGGCGCTAGCTGCGCAGCATTTGTGCCTCGCCGCCGTCAGTGTCAGCCAGTTTGCCGTGGCATACGGAGCTCCATCGCAGTCTTTAACACTGGTAGCATGCCGCGACAGCGTGGACGTGAACCGTATGTGCAGTTGACGGACTTTGAGCGAGGGCGTATAGTGGGCATGCGGGAGGCCGGGTGGACGTACCGCCGAATTGCTCAACACGTGGGGCGTGAGGTCTCCACAGTACATCGATGTTATCGCCAGTGGTCGGCGGAAGGTGCACGTGCCCGTCGACCTGGGACCGGACCGCAGCGACGCACGGATGCACGCCAAGACCGTAGGATCCTACGCAGTGCCGTAGGGGACCGCACCGCCACTTCCCAGCAAATTAGGGACACTGTTGCTCCTGGGGTATCGGCGAGGACCATTCGCAACCGTCTCCATGAAGCTGGGCTACGGTCCCGCACACCGTTAGGCCGTCTTCCGCTCACGCCCCAACATCGTGCAGCCCGCCTCCAGTGGTGTCGCGACAGACGTGAATGGAGGGACGAATGGTGACGTGTCGTCTTCAGCGATGAGAGTCGCTTCTGCCTTGGTGCCAATGATGGTCGTATGCGTGTTTGGCGCCGTGCAGGTGAGCGCCACAATCAGGACTGCATACAACCAAGGCACACAGGGCCAACACCCGGCATCATGGTGTGGGGAGCGATCTCCTACACTGGCCGTACACCACTGGTGATCGTCGAGAGGACACTGAATAGTGCACGGTACATCCAAACCGTCATCGAACCCATCGTTCTACCATTCCTAGACCGGCAAGGGAACTTGCTGTTCCAACAGGACAATGCACGTCCGCATGTATCCCGTGCCACCCAACGTGCTCTAGAAGGTGTAAGTCAACTACCCTGGCCAGCAAGATCTCCGGATCTGTCCCCCATTGAGCATGTTTGGAACTGGATGAAGCGTCGTCTCACGCGGTCTGCACGTCCAGCACGAACGCTGGCGCCAGGTGAAAATGGCATGGCAAGCCGTTCCACAGGACCACATCCAGCATCTCTACGATCGTCTCCATGGGAGAATAGCAGCCTGCATTGCTGCGAAAGGTGGATATACACTGTACTAGTGCCGACATTGTGCATGCTCTGTTGCCTGTGTCTATGTGCCTGTGGTTCTGTCAGTGTGATCATGTGATGTATCTGACCCCAGGAATGTGTCAATAAAGTTTCCCCTTCCTGGGACAATGAATTCACGGCGTTCTTATTTCAATTTCCAGGAGTGTATATTCCATACGACACTGGTGACGGCATGTGCGTCACATGACAGGAATACGTTGTCGACCCACCTAACTTGCACACTTGGCGAATGGGTAAAAAGATTCTTCTACCTTGCCCGATTTAGGTTTTCTTGTGGATGTGATAATCACTCCCAAAAAAGTGATGAAAACATAAGAGTGTGTCACATAAACTGCAACAAATGAATGCAACATTTTCACAGTCGCACAGTTTCCTCAGTGCGCTCTCAAAAAATATGTTTTTAACGTTTTCAAATTTTTTCGTGTGTAGACCTGTATATGTCCAAGGAAATCTGAACATGTCCTGGAATTTTGGAGAGCGAAGTTGATTATGTTTGAGTGCCTGAACTCTGATAATTGCCTGAAAATAAAAATTTTCAGTTGATGGAAGACTTGAACCAAGGACCTCTCGATCCGCAGCTGCTCACGCTAACCACGGGACCACGGCGCTACTGAGCTCGCGTCATCCAAAAAGTTGCGTATCTCCACATGGACTACTCAGTTTGTATATTTTGATTATTTTTTCATAGTTACACACAACTTCTAACTGTTTTCTCGACTGATCTGTGTTCAGTTTTTCAAGGTCTATCCACTGTGCCAACTTATAACCAAATCTGAGGGGGGTGCGATGGGGAGGTTCCCTTGTGAGCACTATGGAACTTAACTTCTGAGGTCATCAGTCCCCTAGAACTTAGAACTACTTAAACCTAACTAACCTAAGCACATCACACACATCCAGGTACGTGGCAGGATTCGAACCTGCGACCGTAGCGGTCGCGCGGTTCCAGACTGTAGCGCCTAGAGTCCAATAAGATTTCACACACATTTTTTGTAGCGCCTAGAACCCCTCGGCCACTCCGGCCGGCGTGACGCCAGTAAATGGAATAAGAAAACGATGCGGCAGTACCGTAACGGAAGATGACAAACAATAAATGGCATGAACAAGAGCCGCGCACGGCACAGTCGGTCTTTTGGATTTTAGATACGATTTATTGTACCTAGTGATAATGGAAAAGCATCACGCTACAAAATGCCGCTTGTTGGTTGGTTGGTTTGTGGGATTGAAGGGACCAGACTGCTACGGTCATCGGTCCCGTGCCGCTTCTCAAACAAGTTTATGAGAGGTTATGTAGTCACAGTGTTGCATACTCTTTGTTTTTACTTTTGGTCGCTGTGTGTAACCATAGATGTACAGGGCTATTACAAATGATTGAAGCGATTTCATAAATTCACTGTAGCTCCATTCATTGACATATGGTCACGACACACTACAGATACGTAGAAAAACTCATAAAGTTTTGTTCGGCTGAAGCCGCACTTCAGGTTTCTGCCGTCAGAGCGCTCGAGAGCGCAGTGAGACAAAATGGCGACAGGAGCCGAGAAAGCGTATGTCGTGCTTGAAATGCACTCACATCAGTCAGTCATAACAGTGCAACGACACTTCAGGACGAAGTTCAACAAAGATCTACCAACTGCTAACTCCATTCGGCGATGGTATGCGCAGTTTAAAGCTTCTGGATGCCTCTGTAAGGGGAAATCAACGGGTCGGCCTGCAGTGAGCGAAGAAACGGTTGAACGCGTGCGGGCAAGTTTCACGCGTAGCCCGCGGAAGTCGACGAATAAAGCAAGCAGGGAGCTAAACGTACCACAGCCGACGGTTTGGAAAGTCTTATGGAAAAGGCTAAAGCAGAAGCCTTACCGTTTACAATTGCTACAAGCCCTGACACCCGATGACAAAGTCAAACGCTTTGAATTTTCGGAGCGGTTGCAACAGCTCATGGAAGAGGATGCGTTCAGTGCGAAACTTGTTTTCAGTGAAGAAGCAACATTTTTTCTTAATGGTGAAGTGAACAGACACAATGTGCGAATCTGGGCGGTAGAGAATCCTCACGCATTCGTGCAGCAAAATCGCAATTCACCAACAGTTAACGTGTTTTGTGCAATTTCACGGTTTAAAGTTCTTCTGCGAATAAAACGTTACAGGACACGTGTACCTGGACATGCCGGAAAATTGGGTCATGCCACAACTGGAGACCGACAGCGCCGACTTCATCTATCAACAGGATGGTGCTCCACCGCACTTCCATCATGATGTTCGGCATTTCTTAAACAGGAGATTGGAAAAGCGATGGATCGGTCGTGGTGGAGATCACGATCAGCAATTCGTGTCATGGCCTCCATGCTCTCCCCACTTAACCCCATGCGATTTCTTTCTGTGGGGTTATATGAAAGATTCAGTGTTTAAACCTCCTCTACCAAGAAACGTGCCAGAGCTGCGAGCTCGCATCAACGATGCTTTCGAACTCATCGATGGGGACATGCTGCGCCGAGTGTGGGAGGAACTTGATTATCGGCTTCAAGTCTGCCGAATCACTAAAGGGGCACATATCGAACATTTGTGAATGCTTAAAAAAACTTTTTGAGTTTTTGTATGTGTGTGCAAAGCATTGTGAAAATATCTCACGTAATAAAGTTATTGTAGAGCTGTGAAATCGCTTCAATCATTTCTAATAACCCTGTACTTTAGGTATTGTCTCCGTAGTTATGCTTCGTAGATGTTGGGATAAATCTCGTCAAATACCCAATATTTAGTGGTGACCCCATCGTGATCGCGCAGCCTAACGAGTTGAACGACTGCGTCGGCTACAGCGTATGCGTAAACCTTCCGTGGCGCGAAGTACACGCGAACAACTACGCCAGCCGCGCGGCGTACTTCTCTTGCAGCTTAACAGAGGAGCCAAGACTGTACTCACGTCAGAACCAGCAGTCCCAAACGAGATGCCAGCGACCCCGGCAGTCGGCCGCGCATCCGTGAAACCGCCTCGCTTTTGGCAACAACGCCCAGTGCTTTGGTTTGCTCGACTGTAGACCCAGCGTGTGTTGGCGCATGTCACCGCCGACGAGACGAAATACAGCTACGTCGTCGCGGCACTAAACGAAGAGATGGCCAGCGAAGTACAGGATATCTTTAGCCGCGTCCCCAGCCACGGTGTGGTACTGAACAGTTAAAAGTGCACTAACCGAAACGACTGTCACAGAGACCAAGAGACTGGAGAAACTGCTGCGCACAGAAGAGCTTGGAGATCGCAATTGTTACATCGTCTGCGCACTCAGGCAAATAGTGCAGTCAGTTATGAGCAGCTGGGCACACTGAAGGTACTTAACGGTGTGTGCGGCAGATTTTCACGCGCTCACGCAGACGGCCGACTGTACACTGGAAATGTATCCGTCTGCAAATGAGGCAGCTGTCGCACCACAGCAACATTTGCATCGCTGCGGGCACAACTGGCACAGCTTACAGCGCA
Source organism: Schistocerca americana (assembly GCF_021461395.2). Classification (NCBI taxonomy): domain Eukaryota; kingdom Metazoa; phylum Arthropoda; class Insecta; order Orthoptera; family Acrididae; genus Schistocerca; species Schistocerca americana. The sequence continues at coordinate 26,112,424 of NC_060124.1, forward strand.
GGTCGCGGCTCTGAATGCAAGTACCAACCGACGGATCTCAACACGGGGTCGCAGCCGCTCGCCGCCAGCTACGAGGGTATGTTGGTAACACGAATGATTCGGTGATTCGGCACGGAGTCCAAGCAGTGTAGCCCGCCATGGGAAATGGGAAACAACGAGAAGGGCTCGGTGATGGCGGCAACTGATTCAACAGGCCTTTTCGTCACCAAGCAATACACGAAGCAGCCGTTCCTGGTAGACACGGGAGCGGATGTGTTTGCCTACTCCCCCAGATGCCTATTACATTACATTTATCGTTTTCCTAGGATCCCCTCTGGCATGGATGTGTGTGATGTCCTTAGGTTAGTTAGGTTTAAGTAGTTCTAGGGGACTGATGACCTCTGATGTTAAGTCCCATAGTGCTCAGAGCCATTTGAACCATTTTCTTCCTAGGATCTCTTGTAGAAGAGTCTCTGGGATTTGGAAAGAGTCAAAGGTTTTTTTTAAAAAGAAACTGGCTCTGAGCACTACGGGACTTAACTTCTGAGGTCATCAGTGCCCTAGGATGTAGAACTACTTAAACCTAACTAACCCAAGGACATCACGCACATCCATGCCCGAGGCAGGATTCGAACCTGCGACCGTAGCGGTCGCGCGGCTCCAGAACCGCTCTGCGATAAATGTAATATAATGCGCATACATAGGGGCAGAAATCCATTCCAGTACGATTATGCCATAGGTGGTAAATCATTGGAAGCGGTAACGACCGTAAAATACTTAGGAGTTACTATCCGGAGCGACCTGAAGTGGAATGATCACATAAAACAAATAGTGGGAAAAGCAGGCGCCAGGTTGAGATTCATAGGAAGAATTCTAAGAAAATGTGACTCATCGACGAAAGAAGTAGCTTACAAAACGCTTGTTCGTCCGATTCTTGAGTATTGCTCATCAGTATGGGACCCTTACCAGGTTGGATTAATAGAAGAGATAGACATGATCCAGCGAAAAGCAGCGCGATTCGTCATGGGGACATTTAGTCAGCGCGAGAGCGTTACGGAGATGCTGAACAAGCTCCAGTGGCGGACACTTCAAGAAAGGCGTTACGCAATACGGAGAGGTTTATTATCGAAATTACGAGAGAGCACATTCCGGGAAGAGATGGGCAACATATTACTACCGCCCACATATATCTCGCGTAATGATCACAACGAAAAGATCCGAGAAATTAGAGCAAATACGGAGACTTACAAGCAGTCGTTCTTCCCACGCACAATTCGTGAATGGAACAGGGAAGGGGGGATCAGATAGTGGTACAATAAGTACCCTCCGCCACACGCCGTAAGGTGGCTCGCGGAGTATAGATGTAGATGTAGATGTAGATGCCACTCCGGCAGCCTTTTTTCTTTTAGATACTTTTTTACTCGGGTACATGGATATTGTACAATTCTAATGCAGACAGAGTTATCAGCTACAATCAATCCTTATGAAGATCATCGATGGAGTAGAAGGACTTGGCCAACAGGAAGTTATTTAATTCACTCTGAAACCGATCTTCATCACTTGCAACACCTTTCATATTCTCTGGTAAGTTACTGAATATATGAGTACCCCTGTATTTGACTCCTTTTTGTGCTAATGTTAAGCTTTTATAGTCCTTATACAGATTGTTTTTGGTTCCGGTGTTATAATCATGTTTTGCACTATTTTGTGGAAAAAAGAGACGTGTTGGAAATGACAAAGGCCATCATTGAGTATATGTATTCGAACCTGCGACCGTAGTGGTCACGCGGTTCCAGACTGTAGCGCCTAGAACGGCTCGGCCACTCCGGCCGGCTATAATTCTAATGACTCGTTTCTGAATTTTGAAAATGTTCTCTTTGTGAGAGGAGTTTCCCCAAAAGATGATTCCATAAATCATTAGTGAATGGAAGTAGGCTGAATAAACTAACTTCATTTTTAAATTACCTATTTCTGCTATCATGCGTACTGAAAATGTTGCTCAACTAAGACGTTTCATTAAGTCTGAGTTTTCGAATTTATTTTGTGGTCAATTTGTAGCCCTAAACATTTGACACTGTCTACAGCTTTAATTTCATTGTTTGAATACATTATACTTACAGGGTCAGGTATTCTTTGTGAGGTTCAAATGGCTCTGAGCACTATGGGACTTAACATCTATGGTCATCAGTCCCCTAGAACTTAGAACTACTTAAACCTAACTAACCTAAGGACAGCACACAACACCCAGTCATCACGAGGCAGAGAAAATCCCTGACCCCGCCGGGAATCGAACCCGGGAACTTTGTGAGGTACTAAAGTGTATGTACTGGGTCTTGTCAAAACTCACTGACAATCCATTTGCTGTCTCGTCGTAGTCGTCACGATTGTCACCTGTTTGCCGCCAGTAGCTCCACCATTCAGACATATGGACGGGTTTCACAAGCTGCGACATCGTCCCGAAAAAACAGTGACCCGTATATGTAATAAGTTTCCTTTAATTTACATTTATGGACACAAACTTTTTGTTAACAGATTACCGGTTTCGGTCTTAAATGACCACCATCAGATCTGTTTCATAAAAACAAAGTCCTAATGAACTGCGCCATAGTGGCATTGGCAAATGTTAAATGCGGAATCAGCAGCAGCATCGTCAAATACATATAAACAACATCACACGCACGAGTCATGTAGTCAGTAGTAGCAGACTTTTTGCCACGCTTTGGACTACATGCAGACCTCAGACATCGCCGTCTTCTGCACGCGACAACTGACCTGAGCAGCTAGGGTCGATTTCACCACAGCGACTGTGCCGGAGTACGAACAGTAACGGGTGATTCACAGTACATCGCACTCCTCCAGCAGTATCCAGAGATTACACGGCAGTCACTCACGTTTGCACAAGTGTAACAAATACGGTGCGCCACATATTAACAACTCCTGGTCCACCGATCCACGTACGACTACGGCGTTTGAAATCGGATGAGTTTAAAACAGAAAAACAGGAGTTGGCCTTTATGCTGGCGCAGGTAATCTGCCAACCATCTAATAGAGGCTGGTCTTCGCCTCTCCACATCGTGTCAAAGAAAACGAATGGATGGCACGCCTGTGGCGATTATCGTCAGCTCAACAAACGGACTATTCCCGACCGATACCCTGCGCTGCACACCGAGGATTTCACCCACAACACAGACCGTAAATGCATAGAGCTAGTGCGTGCTTATTACAAAATACCAGTTCCACCAGAGGATACCCCAAAGTGACAGTGTGTACTCCATTAGGAATTCCTGAATTTACCAGGATGCCATTTGGCCTATGCAACGCTGCCCAAATTTTTCGAACGTTTATGGATGAAGTGACATGTGGTCTTGATTTCTGTTTCGTTTATATCCACGTTTTAGTTATGTCCAGATCAGAGACAGGGTACCTACAACATTTACGCTAGCTTTTCGATCGCCTTCATGCTCACGGTTTGCTTATAAATCCAGTGAAGTGTGTTTTCGGAGCACCAGATGTGCAGTTCCTGGGCCACACCATCAGCACTCATGGAACGCAGTGACCTTGCGTTACCCACAACCGATAACAATACGTGATTAACGTCGATATCTAGGTGTCACGAATTTTTATAGGCGTTTCGTTCGTAACCATGCTTTACTGCCGGCACCTTTAAACGAGTGAGGAAGCGAAGTGGACTGGTGGAATGCTAGAGGCTTTTGCGAAACAGGAATCTGCCGTCTCACACGTCACACTGTTTGCTCACCCAGCTCTATTAGCACCTCTCGCCCCCATGGTCTGTGCCATGTTGCAAAAACAGACGAACCAGTGCTGGCAACCATTAGCATTTTTCAGCAAGAAACTTTCGCCGGCACAACACTGGTCCACGTACGACCGGGAGCTGTGTGCTGCGTACGCCGCTGTTGAGAAGTTCCGGTAGATGCTCGAGGGGCAACAACTCACCCTGTTTACGGACCACAAACCTCTCACGTACGCATTTCAACAAAAACCTGACAAGGATCGCCATGCCACTCCGCCATTTAGATTTCATTGGATAATTCACAACCAAGATTGCACACGTCGACGATGAGAAGAATGTGCTGTCTGGTGCCCCATCGCGTATTCAAGAGATCACGAGCGCTGTGGGCTATGAAGCCCTCGCAGTAGCACAGCTTGATACAGAGCTGCGAGAGATTTTGTCAGAACCCGCCGGTCTAAAGCTCCGGCAGCTTCTGCTGCCAACATCAAACGCCTGTATATAGTGTGTATTCTTTTGTGAAATGGGGTTCCGCTAGCAGGTCATTGCTTCATTGCATCAGCCGTCACACTCAAGACTCCGCGGAACCACCAAGGCGGTCAAACGAACTCTTGTGTGGCCGAGTTTCAACGCAGACTTCAAAGGCTTATGTGCATCAATACAACGCATGGCAGCTCAATGAAATTACGCGACATGTTCGTTCACCAGTCGGCACATATCAAAATGGTTCAAATGGCTCTGAGCACTATGGGACATAACATCTGAGGTCAGCAGTCCCCTAGAACTTAGAACTACTTAAACCTAACTAACCTAAGGGCATCACACACATCCATACCCGAGGCAGGATTCGAACCTGCGACCGTAGCGGTCACGCGGTTCCAGACTGTAGCGCCTAGAACCACTCGGCCGGCAGGCACATTTCAGCCACTCATTCAACGTTTCGGGCATATACATTTGGATGTAATATGACCTCTCCCACCATCTGAAGGGTTTACCTACTGTTCCAGTAAGTTTCGGGTGTGCAGCCGCAAGAAATCTCCTTCTTCTAATATTTCGACTGTATAACGTTCAGCCATCTTCAGAGTGAGCCGCAAGACTGCCGCTCCAGTTTTTTTTTTTCCTTTATTGATTTTCAATGCCCCCCGAAGGAGGCGGGCTGGCAGCAGCCTAGTACGCTGCTCTACAGCCTACAGACTTTTATTTTAAAAACAGAAGAAGAAAAGAAACAAGAAAAACAGGCGATGAAACGGTGACGTAAAGTGTAAAATGGCGGATAAATGCGGAAAGTTGAAACAGAAAACAAAGGGGTTGGCAATGTTAATAAAAGACACAGGAATCAGACAAGTAACATAGTACACACACAATTAAAAAACACAGCGACAGCCTGGTTTCTGTTCGCAAGAGATAAAAGGCACACCCAGCGACAGTGTGATGGCCGTTCGCAACACTTCCCAAAAAACACAACACAGAACACTCACTGTAGAACACTGCACGAAAGTGGCGGCACAAAGATGACACTCCCGAGCCAAAGGCAGATGGGGGGGGGGGGACCTGGAGGAGGGGGAAGAACAAGGTGAGAGGAAGGAAAAAAACGAAAAAGGGGGAAGGGAACCAAGGAGGGAGAGGACTAATAAAGGGGGAGAAGGGCAGACACGAGAGGGAATGAGAGGAGGCAGAGGAGGAAAATGTAAAAGGACTCGGGGGAGAGAAGGGGGCAAAGAGAGGGGAGGTGGGGAAGAAAGAGGATGGAAGGGGGGGAGAGGGAGCCCGGGAAAAGGACAGAGGAAAGGGGGGGGGGAGTGAGGATCAGAGTTGATAGGAGGGATAAATGGAGGGAGAGAGGGAATCATCCAGGAGGGGGAGTTGATGGAAGCCACCTTGGGAAAGGAGATGAAGGCTGTAGAGATGGAGGGTAGGGGGGACACAACGGTGAAGACGTGGCAGGGGGTGGGGATGGGAGAGGAGAGGAGCAACCAGGGGGTGAGGGGGTTCAAGGTGGCGGGAGGTGTAGAGAATATGTAGAGATATGTTCGAGGAATAGGAGCAGATGGGGGAAAGGAATGAGATCATAGAGGATCCGTGTGGGGGACGGGAGGCATATACGGAAGGCGAGGCGGAAGAACTTGGGGGGGGGGGGGGCAGATATCCAGGCAGGACTGGCAGAACAGAGGATGGGATGGATTAAGGATTTGTAGGTGTGGAGGATGGTAGAGGGATGCAACCCCCATGTCCGGCCAGAGAGGAGTTTGAGGAGTCGGAGGCGGTTGTGGGCTTTGTATTGGATGGAGCGGAGATGAGGGATCCAGGTGAGGTGACGGTCAATGGTGAGCCCAAGGTAGGTGAGGGTGGGGGTGAGGCAGACAGGACGGGCGCAGACAGTAAGGGAGAAGTCCAGGAGCCGGAAGGAGTGAATGGTACGACCTACGATGATTGCCTGGGTCTTGGAAGGATTGATTTTCAGGAGCCACTGGTTACACCATGCAGCAAAATGGTCAAGATGATTCTGGAGAAGGCGTTGGGACCGTTGGAGGGTAGGAGCGAGGGCGAGGAATGCGGTGTCATCAGCATATTGCAAGAGGTGTACTGGAGGGGGGGGGGAGGGTTGGGGCATATCTGCCGTGTACAGGAGGTAGAGGAGAGGGGAGAGGACAGAGCCCTGGGGCACGCCTGCAGAGGGGTAGAAGGTGTGGGAATTGGCATTATGGATGGTAACATAGGAGGGGCGGTGGAGACGGATGTAGCTGATAGGAAGGGCGTGGGTTTGGAGTTTAAACAGCCGCTCCAGTGCTCGCTTCGTCCCTTTATACTGTTGTACCGCGCGGCTGCGCATGCGGCCACAGATGCAAATGCGCCAGAGACGTTGGTCGGCGGCAGAGACGTGCATAATGCGCGAATTGTATCTATGACTCTGCAGTTGATCTTTGTTGGCATATCGATATATCATTGTGAGCTGCACTGTGACGACGTCTTTGCGAGTTTATTACAGCAAGTGCCGGATTCCAGGATTTATCAAGATTGAAACCACTATCTCTATTAATTAAGTTCGTCGTCAAGCGAATTTCAATTGCCTCCTTTACTATCGAGTCCCAAAAGGACGATGTAGTTGCCAAAATATCGATATGCCAACAAAGATCAACTGCGGAGTCATAGATACAATTCGCGCATTATGCTCGTCTCTGCCGCCGACCAACGTCTCTGGCGCATTTGCATCTGTGGCCGCATGCGCAGTCGCGCGGTACAACAGTATAAAGGGACGAAGCGAGCACTGGAGCGGCAGTCTTGCGGCTCACTCTGAAGATGGCTGAACGTTATACAGCCGAAATATTAGGAGATTTCTTGCGGCTGCTCACCCGAAACTTACTGGAACAGTCTTTCCGCCGCCAAAACCTGAAGGTTTACCTACTGTTTGACCACAGTCGATCGGTTCACACGTTGGCCCGAGTTTTCTCCCGTGGCAGACATGACAGCAGAGACTGTAGTTACCACCGTTTTGTGCGGGTGGATAGTCCGTTTCGGCGTTCCCCTACGGATCAGAGCGGATCAAGGTAGACAATTCGATTCACACCTGTTCAAAGCCTCGCTTCGCTGCTGGGAGCATAGTGGATTAGATACACAGCGTTCCACCCAGCGGAAAATGAACTTGTGGAACGACTGCGTCCTTACGTTGTCACAACTCACAGCATTCGACCGAGTCACTACCCATGGTTCTACTGGGCACCCGTGCAGCCTTTAGAGAGGGTGTGGGAGCCACGGTAGCCGAGATGGAATATGGACAAACGATGCGGCTGCCAGGTGAATTTTTCCACAGTGCTCTGAATGATGTGGTAGAGGTCTCGGAGTTTGTTACGAACCTGCGGTCGCAGATACAGCAACTGCGGCCCGTGGCACCGAGAGAACGACAGCCTCGTCATTCATTTGAATTCCGCAAGTTGTGAAGGTGCAAACAAGTTTTCGTTCGGCACGACGCCACAGAGTAACATATCTTTGTCTGTGGCGACGCCGTGCGCAAACCGTTACAACCGCTTCGTGGCGGACCCTACAACGTGCTCAGTAGCGGCGGCAAACAATTTAAGGCGCCCAATCCGAAATGGAAATGGCTCTGAGCACTATGGGACTTAACATCTGTGGTCATCAGTCCCGAAGAACTTAGAACTACTTAAACCTAACTAACCTAAGGACATCACACACATCCATGCCCGAGGCAGGATTCGAACCTGCGACCGTAGCAGTCGCGCGGTTCCGGATTGAAGCGCCTAGAACCGCTAGACCACCGCGGCCGGCTGCCCAACCCGAGCGCAAGCGCCACGCCATAGAGTAAATATCTCTGGAGTGAGCATTGCGTTCTGCGCATGTTGTCAGCATTCAACCAGGATTGTCACGTGTTTTCGGGACTTCGCTGTGCGTGTGTGCTTTCTGCAGCGTTTGAAGTTTGTAATATCAAGAGTTTTTGTTGTGTTTCACCGTTTGTTGATAGTGTAATAGCGAGGGTGAATTACTGTTGTTGCTACGGATGCAAAGAAAAATATGTGAAAGGAGGGATAGTAACTTTTCATGGGTACATACCATGTAGCTCTAATTATAGTTATCATATTAGTAAGAGACACTGTATATGTTTAAAAATTTCGAGACGCCGTATAATTAAGGCTTGATTCTGTAGACCTATTTTTCTACGATTTTATGACTATATAACAGATATTACGGCTCGTACAAAAACTTAAAAACAATCGCTTCCTCTCGTAAATTTGCTAGTGGAACAGGAAAGGGAATGGTTAGTTGTTTCAGTAAATACTATCCTCCATGCATTTATCAGTGACTTGTCGATTATGTATATAGATTACTCAGTCTACAGTTTATTTAATAAGCTGGGAGCAAGTACTTAAAATGCGTTAAATAAATGCCTCAAAGTGTCACCAGTAAGAAAAATTGTGCTTTAGGTCGCAAAAAACGAGAAAATAAATACGCAGAAATACAAGAAAAAACGACGAATTAGCAGGGATATGATCGCTAATGTGTGGCAAATTCGGTGTTTTTCGGACACTTGCAAAAGTACTAGTGTACTGTCAAGTCGTTTTGCAAGACCATCACTGCAAAAATGTACGTCAGGCTCTGTAATACTATAAAGTGCCGAATCATACCGAAAACTACCAAAAATCGAGTGCATCTGAACTGTGACACCTATCGAAAAGAAGCAGAATGTAATATCACTTGCCCTTAAAAGTTACGTAGCTGGTTTATTCCCGGTATCAAATGGATACTGTTAAAATGTCTGCGCAACATATATAAATAATCCACGACACGTACGAAAAGAATCCGTCTGTAAAGAGATGTAGTGTCATTCTAAATACATAGGGCGCTATACGGACAAACACACGACGTCCCGAGATCACGTGACCAGGCCGGCAATGTCTGTTGACAACACAAAATCTGTTCTGCGCATGTGAATGGTCACTCCAGAGATATTTACTCTATGCGCCACGCAGCCGAGGTTAACCACAGGCGCCGGTGAGGTCGCAAGAAGGGTCACAATTGCGAGCACCGCAAAGCAAGTGGTTACGCGGTCGGGGCGTCGTGTGCAATTCAACTGACGATATCGTTGACAGTGGATGGGGTGGGGGGTGGGGGGGGTGGGAGGGGAGGGAGAAGGGGGGGGGTCGGGAATCATGTGGCGATAGTGGAAAATAATCTTGCTGCAAAGTGCCGCTTGCGAAAAACTTTTATAAGACGTTATGTTGCCATAGTGTTGTTTATTCTTTGTTTTTACCAGATATATTTTACGCATTGCCTCTGTAGCTTGACTTAGTAAACGTTGGAATAAATCTTGTCAAATATCCAACAGTACCATACAGAGTTGGTGATATCAACGACGGTCTTTCTGTTCTACACATTGCTGAAAAAGGGCTGCAGCTGGATCTCCCTGAAGAATTAGAGATTTACATTAAGAAGCTAAAACAATCTCAAAAAATTCTTAACGAACAAACGGAATCAATGCAGATCTTTTTCTTCCAGAACTTCCAGTACATCGTGGCTCCAAAACACCAAAGAAGACAATAATAAGACGTATTCATCTCCCTGCGTAAATTCTATTCCCTCGGTCTTGTAACAACGATGGCATTCTACAACTCATTCCCTCTTTAATTACATAGTAAATATTTCGCTCTCTTACTTGTTAGTCATTCAACGACTATGACATGCTATAACCCATTCACTCTTTAGTTACGCAGTAAATAGTTCAGTATATCTGTTTATCATTTGTGTACCTCTAAGCTATATTACTTGTATATTGTCAATATAAGAACACACCTGAAGCTGGCAAGATTCACTTTAATATATTATCTGTACTTGTAAATGTTTTTTTTGTAACACAATGCATCTCAGGTCAAAAAGCGTGTGTTAGCAAAGTGGTATATCTACTGTATACATATTCTTTGTATTTACATCCAGCGTTTACATCTCATAAAGACTCGTATTATGCAGTTCCAAACAAATGAAAATGATTTTCGGTTACCAGAAGTAGGAATCAATAATCACCAACCAAACTAAACTGCATCATGAAATTCCTGTTCATCCATAGGGATAAAAAATTGAGATTTGATGGAAATGGCTTATCAATAAGTAAACCAAAATCTTATTTCTGTATTCTTAACACTTTCGAATTTTTCACAGGACTGTTAGCATATTTAGCATATTTTCACTCACTTACGTTTTCCAGGTTAATCTTTTAGGGCAATATAGTTAAAATCAAGAAACTGGCAATATAAGAACACACCTGAAGCTGGCAAGATTCACTTAAATATGTTATCTCTACTTGTAAATGTTTATTTTGTAACATAATGCATCTCAGGCTAAAGATTGTGAGTTAGCAAAGTGGTATATCTACTGTATACATATTCATTTTATTTACATCCAGAGTTTACATTCTGTGAATAAGTCTGAAAATAAGTACAGCTAAGTGCTGTGCATATTGGTGTATACACCTGATCCTGTAATTACATTTTGGGAATGGATTTGCCATGGGTAGCACGACGTAGTACACTGTAAGTCCTCAAAACTCGAGAACATTTCCGTTTCGTTACCGATCACTAAATTTCCGTTATTTTCGCCAGTCCCATCATCACAACGTCTAGCTACACTTGTTCCACAATATAATGTTCCTGTGACACCTTCGTCTGATGACGAACCTGCAGTGGCTCGAAAACTAGTTAGTGGTGCAACAAATCGTATCCAACATCGAAAAAAGCGACTGCTTGCATATTTACACCCAGGTAAACCGCCTTTCCAGTATTTATCGTGATATTCAAGTTTGGGCTGGTTCACAGTCGACCCAAAAATTTTCTTCCAGTTCGTGGATGGCTGGAGATGGGCAATTCATGCCATCGACAGCTGGTACGTGGGCCAGCTCAGAGAGAGTCGGCACTCTGCCTTGTGTCTTGGCTGAAGTGTTAGCTAGTCTTTATTGCTTTCTTTTGAGTTGGTGAAGTCGTACTAACCCCTTTGTAGTGTAGGCCTATACCGAGACACAGTGTGCCGTGGTTCAAATGGCTCTGAGCACTATGGGACTTAACTGCTGAGGTCATCAGTCCCCTAGAACTTAGAACTACTTAAACCTAACTAACCTAAGGACATTGCACACATCCACGCCCGAGGCAGGATTCGAACGTGCGACCGTAGCGGTCGCGCGGTTCCAGACTGTAGCGCCTAGAACCGCTCGGCCACTCCGGCCGGCTCAGTGTGCCGTGTATCGATTGCCACAGTGAATGTTAAAACTGGCTGGCCGGGGTAGCCACGTTGTGGGATGGCGTTCACGGTCCAGAGAAAAAGGAGTTTGGTGGATTTGGATAAGTGGAGTCGTCTGCTAAATCCTGTCTGCACAAGTATCGAGCACTCGTAACTGGTTCATGGAACTTCTTGCCTTCGTCGTGAGGTAACTGCTTGAAACTGTTGGTCCCCCTAAAGTCGTCAGGGTTACGCTTTAATTGTAATGAGCTGTTAGGAACTTGCTTCCGTGTATTGTTAGAGGACCTTGTTGTGCTACTTGCGTTGCGTGGCTCGTTTTAAAAAATGTTATAATTCCTTCTCAAATCGTAAAGTAGCAGTAGCAAGCCGCATGTAGCTTTATTTGTCTTTTATTAATTTACAGCATACTGTGCCTTATTTAATTCACAACTATGCCTTCTCGATGTTTGTTCGAGAACAGAGCACCTAACAGTTAGTGCAGCTATTTAATTTTTTAAATCTGAGCCGTTAATTTTAATTGCAGTACTTGCCGACTTCGTTTAAAATTTCATTTGGAGATTACAAGGAAAAAAGTACAAATTTAACGAAAATGAGTTATTTGCATCATTATGCAGTTCAACAGACAAACTTTCAGTTGGGTCAACTTGGTTGAATGTAATCGATTTCGTCCCAGAGTTATAGCCAGATAAAAATATGGCACACATTGAGAAAACGGGTCATGTCCATCCAAAACATTTCAGAAAGTATGAAGACCTGCAGGTGTCGATTTCTAACCTGTATTGCTTTTTTTTTGTCTGGTTTATTGAATGTTTCGTTATTGGTATTGTTAAATGCAATGTCATTGTTGCTTTTTATTTTGTATTGTCGAAGTTCGAGATTTCTGCTAACACACGGCAGACTTGAGATTAGCTTCGTTGGTTATGTGTGGTGGAATCGATTTTTGTATAATATCCAACAGCAGTCTGTGTTTTAATTAATAACAGAATATCTAGAACCAAGCAGCAATGGAAAATCTAGAAACAGACAGAGTTATGGAAGGCAAACTGAAGTATCTAAAATACTAAGACCAATATCACTCGAAATAGGAAAGCATTACATCTGCAAGAAGAATTGTACCGATAAGCTAACAGATAGAGAAAAGTCTAGACTCATGTCTAGTTTCATTGAAATGAAGGACTGGAATAAGCAGAGCTCTAACCTGGCAGGACTGATTTCATCGGTAATATTCAACTTGGCGTGATTACACATTTCACTATAACGTAAGATTAATAAGAGATAATACTGTGCCACACTTGACTCTTTGTCAAAAGGGGTTTATATCACTGCATCAGACTTCATAGATGATATTAGAAACTAATAGGAATTTCTTAAAAACTGATGGCATGCCCCCATTTGACAAACGAGGGAAACACAGAAACCAAGCTCATAATCTTTTATCAGGAACGGAGCAAAACATTTAAAGCAAGGTCCAATATTTGCAGCATAAATAAAACAGAGAAGATCCAGCTGTGAAGAAGATGTTTCATCATATGAAACCTACAGTAAAATATTTAATACAAAATTTAAGCTCTTGTTCGGTTTCCCTCGAAGTGATACATGCAGTACTTGCCATATTTTTCCTATAATTCTCAAAGCTCTAGAGGTGCAACTCACAAATACACAGATGGAAAGGAAAGATTAGATGTTCAATATAATACTAAGAGAGAAAAGATTGAATGTGAATTACACTGAGAAAGCTTGATGCAGTCTATCAGCGTAAAAGACAACCTCAACTGAGAAGCGGGAAGTTTAGTAACACTGAATATACGAGGGCCGTTCAGAAAGTAACCTCTGGTTGATTTAAAAAAGTACACCAAGTTAAATAAAAATATTTTAATATATACATCTTACAACTACATCTTTGCACTATTTTTCTACATAGTCTCCATAGCGATTGAGGCACTTATCGTATCTCTTCACAAGCTTTGAAATTCCTTCTGCATAAAAATCACCCGCTTGTGCCTGGAGCCAGCCTGTGACCGCATCTTTGAGCTCTTCGTCGTCATCAAACCGCTGTGACCCGAGCCATTTCTTCAAATGCATGAAGAGGTGATAATCACTTGGCGCCAGGTCTGGGCTGTAAGGTGGATGGTTGATAACGTCCCACTTGAAGGACTCAAGAAGGGCCGTTGTTCTGCGAGCAGAGTGAGGACGGGCGTTATCGTGCAAAAAAACGATACCGGAAGTCAGCATACCACGGCGTTTGTTCTGTATAGCCCGTCGTAACTTTTTTATTGTTTCACAGTACACGTCTTGATTAATGGTCGTACCACGTTCCATGAATTCAACCAACAACACCCCTTTGGCATCCCAAAACACCGTTCCCATCAGTTTTCTGGCAGAAAAATCTTGCGAGGCTTTTCTTGGTTTGGTAGGCGAATTTGAATGTGCCCACATCTTTGATTGTTCTTTTGTCTCAGGGTTCACGTACTTAATCCAGGTTTCGTCACCGGTCACGATTCTGTTTAACAATGGTTCTCCTTCGTCCTCATAACATGACAGAAAGTCTATTGCAGAGGCCATTCTTTGAGTTTTGTGGTGGTCGGTAAGAATTTTGGGCACCCATCGTGCACAGAACTTACGGTAACCCAATCTTGCTGTCACTATCTCGTACAAGAGAGTCTTAGAAATCTGTGGAAAACCAGTAGACAACTCCGACATTGAGAAACGTCTATTTTCACGAACTTTTGCATCAACTGTCTGAACGAGTTCGTCAGTCACCAATGATGGTCTACCACTCCTCTCTTCATCATGAACGTTTTCTCGTCCACTTTTAAATAAACGTACCCATTCACGGACAACTGCTTCACTCATAACTTTTGGTCCGTACACGGCACAAAGCTCACGATGAATAGCTGCTGCAGAATATCCTTTGGCTGTAAAAAACCTTATGACAGCACGCACTTAACATTTGGCGGGGTTTTCTATTGCAGCACACATTTCAAACTGCCACAAAAACTAAACTAGCGCATGTACGACGTTCACTCGACCACGGCTTGATGCCGACTGACCTGTTGAGTGCGTGAACGCACAGATGGCGTCGCCACAACCCGCACTGTGACCAATCGGAGGTTACTTTCTGAACCGCCCTCGTATCTGTATGGTTTTCCAATGGAATATTCCTTGTCCATAAGGAGACGAGGTACTGGCAGAAGTAAAGCTGTGAGGACGGGGCGTGAGTCGTGCTTGGGTAGCTCAGTTGGTAGAGCACTTACCCGCGAAAGGCAAAGGTCCCGAGTTCGACTCTCGGTCCAGCACGCAGTTTTAATCTGCCAGGAAGTTTCATATCAGCGCACACTCCACTGCAGAGTGAAAATCTCATTCCAGTAGTGCATTATTTTATGTTTATCCTGAAACATAGGGAATAAACGTTCAAATGAAATAGTTTCTTTCCTGCATCATTATGTCACTACGATCCTGAATCCAGAGGTTAATAATTTGGAAATCTTCTGTGACTCATCTGAGGGTCAAAACAAAAACTACACTCCTTTAAGGTTCATCCACTGCCCATCATGCAAAGTGTTTGAAATCAGTTAGTGTGACATTTCCAGTTAGAGGAAGTTCATACCTGGAAAGTGACAACGATTGCATGATTGTTGGAAGTTATATACAAGGTGATTCAATAAGGATAAAAAATTTACATAGTAAAGTACGACATTGACTTATTAATCATTATAATTCACTCGAGTTCATTCAAAATAAAATATAAAATTCATAAACAATAATATTGATAAAACCCCGTTAGTCATAAACGCTCTGCATGACAGATGACTAAATTCACAAATGAATAGAATTTTGTTGTTGGGAGTTGCAAGGAGGTTATATGGTGAAATATGATCTCAATATCACATTAGATTATGACTTTCACAATCCTATTTGAAGATTATACTAAGAAAATGGAAGTAGACATTCAGACAAATAGACACATAAAGACCAGTTTTTAAAAATAATTTTAATACTTTAAAGAAATACTAATGAATGTGCTGTATGAAATACAAAATCATGTTTCAATAAACACTGAAACAGTAACATTTCAGAAATTAAAATTTCTCTCCTGAAACACCTACAAAATTGTCTTCACTTAAAACTTCCGGGCTGATGGGCCATGTCGATCCATAAAACTCTCTCCTGACGTTTCCGTGGATGTCTCCCGCAGTCGGAGACGAAACGTCAGTGGAGAGTTTTATGCATCGACCACGGCCCATCAGCCCCGACGTTTTAAGTAAAGACAGTACCGGCCGTGAAAACCTACACTATGTGATCTACAAAATTGATTTAATCAATTACCTCGAATATAGTCCCGAGCTCGGGTGGTTTTGTTTTAAAGGGTGTTTTATGTTAACTCAGTAGTATATTGAAAAATTACGTACCTGGTAATTGTTTTATTTTACACGTGTATTACAAACTCCTGTCCATACTGTTGTTAACTGTTGTAAAAAACTGGTCTCACGTGGTTGGTGTCGACTTTCAGTGATGGCCTATAGCTGGTTGCTTCCGCAACTAGAATCATTTGTTGAATGCGGTGTTCAAATGATTTAATTTCATGAGTTTCAATTTTTAATTATCTAAATTTATTATGTAATAAATTTTGAATTCTAAGTTCGGTTCCACTGGCTGGTCTGCTTAAACATCCGCAAATATCGGGCCTGAATGTTTTTTATCTGTGGTCCTTTTCTGATTAATTCTGTGTTTCTAGTTACGTGTCTGCTCCTTGCATTAAGTATTTTTGTGCTACTTGTGATCAATTGAAGTAAGTAATTTTAGCACTATAACGTAATCACAGTACGAACATTTAAGGTGATACTAAAGCTTAATGTAAATGGAACACAGCTCAAGAGTAGTTCTGTCCCAGGTCAAAAATTGTTAATTTTCTCATTCTCTGAATGCCTTTGACTGAACAGATCCGGTAATAATTTGCTATTCACTTGCGTTAGCAGAGAACTTCTTTTTCCTTTTTTTTTTTTGTCGTTAGCCTTCTAAATGGTTTGATGTGGCGGCCCGCCATCAATCAAGGAGTAGCACTTGCAACCTACGTCCTCAATCATTTGCTGGATGTTTTCCAATCTCTGGCTCCCGCTACAGTTTTTACACTCTATAGCTCCCTCTAGTAACGTGGAAGTTATTTCCTGATGTCTTAACAGATGTCCTATCATCCTCTCCCTCCTTCTTGTCAGTGTTTTCCATGTATTCCGTTCCTCGCCAGTTCTGCAGAGAATCCCTTCACTCCTTACCTTCTCAGCCCACCTAATTTTCAGCATTCTTCTGTAGCACCTCATCTCAAATTATTCTGTTCCCCTTTTCCCACAGTCCATGTTTCACTGCCATACAATGCTGTGTTCCAAACATATAGTCTCAGAAAATTCGTCCTCAAACTGAGTCTACGTTGGATACCAGTAGACTTCTCTTGGCCACAAACGCCCTTTTCACCAGTGCTAGTCCGCTTTTTATGTCTTTCTTGCTCCGTCCGACGTCGCTTATTTTGCTTCCTGGGTAGCAGAACTCCTTAAGTTCAGTTATTTCGTGATCACCAATTCTAAAAGTTTCTAGTTGTTCTCACTTCTGCTACTTCTCATTGCTTTCGTCATCATCCGATTTAGTCTCAGTCAATAATCTTTACTTGTTAGACTGTTCATTCCCTTCAGCAGATCCTACACTACTGGCCATTAAAATTACTACACCAAGAATAAATACAGATATAAACGGGTATTCATTGGACAAATACATTATACTAGAACTGACACGTGATTACATTTTCACGCAATTTGGGCGCATAGATTGTGAGAAATCAGTACAGAGAACAACCACCTCTGGCCGTAATAACTGCCTTGATACGCCTGGGCATTGAGTCAAACAGAGCTTGGATGGCGTGTACAGGTACAGCTGCCCATGCAGCTTCAACACGATACCACAGTTCATCAAGAGTAGTGACTGGAGTAATGTGACGAGCCAGTTGCTCCGTCACCATTGACCAGACGGTTTCAGTTGGTGAGAGATCTGGAGGATGTGCTGGCCAGGGTAGCAGTCGAACATTTTCTGTATCCAGAAAGGCCCGAACAGGACCTGCAACATGCGGTCGTGGATTATCCTGCTGAAATGTGGGGTTTCGTAGGGATCGAATGAAGGGTAGAGCCACATGTCGTAACACATCCGAAATGTGACGTCCACTGTTTAAAATGCCGTCAATGCGAAAAGAGGTGACCGAGACGTGTAACCAATGGCACCCCATACCATCACGCCAGGTGATACGCCAGTATGACGATGACGAATACACGCTTCCAATGTGCGTTCACCGCGATATTGCCAAGCACGGATGCGACCATCATGATGCTGTAAACAGAACCTGGATTCATCCGAAAAAATGACGTTTTGCCATTCGTGCACCCAGGTTCGTCGTTGAGTACACCATCGTAGGCGCTCCTGTCTGTGATGCAGCGTCAAGGGTAACCGCAGCGATAGTCTCCGAGCTGATAGTCCATGCTGCTGCAAACGTCGTGGAACTGTTCGTGCAGATGGTTGTTGTCTTGCAAACGTCCCCATCTGTTGACTCAGGGATCGAGACGTGGCTGCACGATCCTTTACAGCCATGCGGATAAGATGCCTGTCATCTGCTAGTGATACGAGGCCGTTGGGATCCAGCACGGTGTTCCGTATTACCCTCCTGAACCCACCGATTCCGTATTCTGCTAACAGTCCTTGGATCTCGACCAACGCGAGCAGAAATGTCGCGATACGATAAGCCACAATCGCGGTAGGCTACAATTCGACCTTTATCAAAGTCGGAAACGTGATGGTACGCATTTCTTCCCTTTACATGAGGCATCACAACAACGTTTCACCAGGCAACTCCGGTCAACTGCTGTTTGTCTATGAGATATCGGTTGGAAACTTTCCTCATGTCAGCACGTTGTAGGTGTCGCCACCCGGGCCAACCTTGTGTGAATGCTCTGAAAAGCTAATCGTTTGCATATCACAGATCTTCTTCCTGTCGGTTAAATTTCGCGTCTGTAACACGTCATCTTCGTGGTAGAGAAATTTTAATAGCCAGTAGTATATAATTTTTCTTCACTTTCACTGAGGGTAGCAATGTCATCAGCAAATCTTATGATTGCCGTTCGGTTAAAGGCGCTGAAGTCTGGAATCGCAAGACCGCTACGGTCGCAGGTTCGAATCCTGCCTCGGGCATGGATGTTTGTGATGTCCTTAGGTTAGTTAGGTGTAACTAGTTCTAAGTTCTAGGGGACTAATGACCTCAGCAGTTGAGTCCCATAGTGCTCAGAGCCATTTTTGAAATCTTGTGATTAATATTCTTTCATCTTGAATCATCATCTTCAGGCTACATCCCTGTCTCACACCATTTTTAATCGTTCCCTCTTGGTACTTCTATATGTTGTATATTATCCTTCTGTCCCTTAAGCTTGCACCTATTTTTCTCAGAATTTCGATCATCTTTGAAACACGTATGTAACATAGCAGCGATGGCGAGGCATTGT
The DNA here is from genome assembly GCF_021461395.2 of Schistocerca americana. Taxonomy (NCBI): domain Eukaryota; kingdom Metazoa; phylum Arthropoda; class Insecta; order Orthoptera; family Acrididae; genus Schistocerca; species Schistocerca americana. Next base: position 26,131,414 of record NC_060124.1, read on the forward strand.
AGCATCTGTGACCAGAGAGTATGCGCTTGACCGCGCGAGTGTTGCGAGCGGTTCTCAGTCAGTAGCAGTCTGTCAGGTCAGTCGTTGCGAGTCTGTCAAGTCAGTCGTTGCGAGTCTGTCAGTCAGTCGTTGCGAGTCTGTAGCTCTGTCTAGTTGAGAGCAGTACTCAGTCTGTAGTCGTCATGCAGAGCGGTCGGTCAGTAGTAGCAGCCCAGTGCGGTTGTGTGATGTAGGCGGTCGGCAACACTGGTCAAGATGAGGAATAAGGTATACTGTTAATTAATATAATCATTAGATAATGAAAATTTTTATTTATTGTAATTATTCTCCAACAAGTCTCCCAATAATAATTTTTTATTTCAAAAGCATTTTTTCAAAAATTTAATTTTTTATTGAACTCAAGATTTCGTTGCACTTCCCATTTCATTCCACTTCTTTTGAAGAAAAATTCCACTAAAATCACAAAAAAAGAGAATATTATTATTTGCAATGCAGTTCCTCCAAGCGGTGCGCAACAACAAGAGCAGATATGTGACATCCATTTACTATACTTCCGACAGAACTTAAAGACAGAATTACGACGTATGTAGACGACATTCTTATCGCAGAAGCTAACTGGTCTGAACACAATATGATTCTTGAACAACTGTTACAAACCTTTCATGCACAAGGACTTACAGTTAATCTTAGTAAATCGCACTTTGGCAAAACTTCTATAAAATTTCTTGGACACGTAATTTCAGCAGAAGGCATTGCACCTGATCCGGAAAAACTTCAAGCTCTACGTGACATTACTGTTCCTACGACGAAGAAGCAATTACGCAGTTTTTTAGGCTTAATTAACTTTTTTCGCAAATTTATTCATCACTCCGCTTTAGACACGCCTAGATTATGTCAATTAACAGGTAAAAACACTATTTGGTCTTGGGATAAGCAAGCACACTCTGAATTCATGAACCTGAAACATGCTTTGTTGAATGCACCACTATTATCGCACCCAGATCTTACTAGAAATTTTTCCATTGCCACCGACAGTTCCAACACCGCCTTAGGCGTACACATTTTCCAGGAAATAGAAGAAGATGGTTCTACAGTAATTAAAGACATCGCATTTGCAAGCCGCATTTTGTCACCTGCTGAGCGAAATTATTCCGTTACAGAATTAGAAACATTATGTGTTGTATGGGCTTTCACGAGATTTAGGCACTTTCTTTATGGCAGACATACCACCGTTTACACGGATCACAGAGCGATACAATTTTTACTTTCAGCTAAATTTACTCACGACAGATTAAGTAGATGGAAACTGTATTTACAGGAATTTAATTTTACAATAGTTCACATTCCCGGCACACAAAATGTTATAGCAGACGCACTATCGCGTTCTCTCGGTAACAATCAGCAAGACGTAGCAACCAACTTCTGCAAAACAAATTTCAGTGTCATGTACATTCAGCAAGTTGCATTTGAAAATTTTATTTCATCGTCATTACAGGACATAGCACAAGAACAAAACAAAGACAATGTGTGGAAAGAAATTAAACAGCTTTGGCAAGATAAGAATAATGTTACGATTAGAAACCACTACACTGTACGCAATGACATTCTGTTTCGCCGCTCTCATCCTGACAGCAACAATTGGTTATTATGCATTCCTGACGAACTGGTTAACAAACTAATTTGGTACACTCATTTAAGTTACGCACATTACGGAGCAAGAAAATGTTTTCTTATACTGAGACAGAACTGTTATTTTGCCAACATGGAGAAACGTATACGACGAGTTTTAGCGTCTTGTAAAATTTGCCAGAAAGCTAAATCAGACACCATTTCACATATTCCTCCTTTATATCCCATTATACCTGTTAAATTAAGACACATGGCCGCAGTAGATATTTTTGGTCCGATTCCCAGAACTAACAGAGGTTTTTGCTACATATTTGTCGCTGTTGAGCTCACTTCAAAATTTGTTACTTTCACTCCGTTACGCAAAGCTACTGCTAAAACTGTTTCAAATGCATTTGTAAAACATTTTCTATCTCAGGTAGGGCATGTAATGAAAGTAATTTCTGACAATGGATCTCAATTTCGTAGTAGCGTATGGACACGCATGTTACGAGGTAGAAACATTTCTCCGATCTATATATCCAAGTACCATGCTTCTTCGAACCCCTGTGAAAGATTAATGAAGGAAATTGGTAAACTGTGTAGAATATACTGCCACAAAAGACATATTGATTGGGACACACACATATTCTCATTCCAAGATGTAATTAATTCCATTCCAAATGAATCCACTATGCTATCTCCGACTATTATACTGAAAAACGTTGAACCACCGAACAAAATTAAAGAATTAATAGAATTTCCCAAAAGTCGTCGCCTACGACACCATGAAATAATTGACATTGCGCTGAACAACATCAAACGTGCCGCAGAGCGCCGGAGAAGACAGCAAAAACAGGTTTGTACACGCCGCGTCTTTCACGTTGGACAGAAGATACTAGTACGTACACACTATTTATCCAGTAAATTAAAAGGTAAGTGCAGTAAATTTGAACTTCTATACGCAGGTCCATATCGGATTCGCAGCATCCCTCACCCCAATGTTGTACATGTCGAAACTTTGAGAACTAGAAAATCGAAAGGCAATCACCATATATCAAACATTAAACCGTTTATTGAGTGAAACCACTGTATGATTCAACACACTATGATGCCATTTATTAATGCAATTAATTCACCTGACTAATTACTGATGATTATCGTATTTTTTCTTGGCAAGTGCCCGGCAAGGTAAGATTAGCAGGTCGCTCTTCTTGTCGTTACACATCAGACCGTGCATATTTTTCCAGATGAATTTACACATTTACGACTATTTCAGCAATTATATTTATGTGACTACTTATTGATGATTATCGTGTTTTTTCTTGGCAAGTGCCCGGCAAGGTAAGGTTAGCAGGTCGCTTTTCTTGTCGTTACACATCAGACCGTGCACATTTTCCACTTTTTTTTTTGTGTATGTGACTGTACTCCAGTTTTGTTTGTATGGACTATGAAATAGTTAAGATATAACACACACCAGTCGACTTTGACATTTTTTTGCCTTATGACATCTCAACATCATGACTGTTTCACATTTTTTTGCTGCTGCATTGTATTATTCTGTGTATATCTTTGTTTTTGAACACTGTCAATGTTTTTGACATATTACGTTTTCTGTCATGTTATGCTGTATGGTTAATTGTGTCACCATAAACCAGTCATTATTTAGTGGGTATATGATTTAAATGCAAGACATTAATCTCACAACAACAACATCAAAACCAGCCGGTTAACATACCTAACCAACAATGGAATACACAAGGTCAACCAGGCTTTAATGTTTCGCCGCGTGGACGTGTAGCCCCTGGTCCAACAAATAGTAACGTACGTCAGCAAGGAAACAACTACATACAAAGAAGACAGTATTTCAATTCCTATCGTAATGCACCGTATAGGAATGACTATTACGACAGACGTAAAAATAATGAGGACAATTTTCAGCGAACATCTAACAACAGTCGGTCATACCAACAGCAAAATCATACGCAAGAACATATTCTCATGAATGAACCCGACAGTAGGTACCATCCAGAGCGTAACACGCCTGGAAGAAGTAATAGGACAGTTCAAATAGTCGAAATGCCACAGAATCCTCCTAATAATAATAACACGTCAGATAGAATCTGACTAAATACTGCACAGGACGCATCTTGCAATAATACAAGCACTACCTTAGACACGCAAAATGTTATTCACGAAAATGTAATTACTTTTGACGATATCAGAGACACTCTCTTGCAGGAAAGACCAGTTATTCAGAAAACCATTTCACATCCTGTTGTCGAGATTAAAATTGGTTCATTGAAATTTTCAGCAGTAATCGATTCCGGATCACCTATATCAGTAATTAATGAGGAGACTTTCAACGAGTGCAACAAAGAGAATACTTATCCGACGTTACCTTTAGGCAAAACAAAAGTGAAAGGAGCAGTACCGAGTAAAGGAGTAGACGTTAAACTACAGACGCATTTATCATTTTGTATTGGAGGTCATACTTTCCACTCTAATTTTTGGATTGTTCCTTTATTGACAACAGACGTAATTTTAGGCACGAATTTTCTGGTACAACACGACGCGGTTATCGACTTTCAGAATTCTTATTTAATGTTAAAGGATGAAAATGTACAATTGGCTTTAGAATTTCAGCACTCTTTATCTGCGGAAGAACAAACAATTAACCGCACAGAGGTCATTTCCGCAACACGTAACATAGACTGTAATCCCACATTGTTCACGGATACGTACGTACATAACTATAATACTCCAGACGAAGCTGACTACGACGTAATACAATTGATTTCTGATAAGGTTAAAGAGAGCAGTGCAACTACAGACGACGAACGAACGCAATTACACAAAATTCTTTTACAGCAAGCTCCAGTTTTTGACAACATTCCTGGTACTATGTCCGGCTTTATGTATGAATTTCAAGTCAAACCGCACGACACATTTAAAGCAAAGCATTATCCTATTCCATATATCCACAGAGAACAAGTTAAAAAAGAATTGCAGGATATGCTTGACCAAGGAATTATTGAACCAGCAGTTAGTCCGTACATAAACCCGCTACATATTGTTAAGAAGAAAGATGGCTCACTTCGCCTAGTACTTGATTCACGTCACATTAATGACATTATTATTAATGAAACAGATCGACCACAGACATTAGAGGAACTTCTACAAAAATTTCATGGTACTGCTATTTATTCTACACTAGATTTGGAATCGGGATTTTGGCAAATTCAACTTCATCCGAACTGCAGAAAATATACAGCTTTTCTCTGTTTCGGCGACTGTTATCAATTTTGCAAACTACCGTTCGGCTTAACTATTTCTTCTGCAGCTTTTATTCGCGGTTTGAGCACTATACTTCCGACAGAACTTAAAGACAGAATTACGACGTATGTAGACGACATTCTTATCGCAGAAGCTAACTGGTCCGAACACAATCTGATTCTTGAACAACTGTTACAAACTTTTCATGCACAAGGACTTACAGTTAATCTTAGTAAATCGCACTTTGGCAAAACTTCCATAAAATTTCTTGGACACGTAATTTCAGCAGAAGGCATTGCACCTGATCCGGAAAAACTTCAAGCTCTACGTGACATTACTGTTCCTACAACAAAAAAGCAATTACGCAGTTTTTTGGGCTTAATTAACTTTTTTCGTAAATTTATTCATCACTCCGCTTTAGACACGCCTAGACTATGCCAATTAACAGGTAAAAACACTATTTGGTCTTGGGATACGCAAGCACATTCTGAATTTGTGAACCTGAAACATGCTTTGTTGAATGCTCCACTTTTATCGCACCCAGATCTTACCAGAAATTTTTCCATTGCCACCGACAGTTCCAACACCGCTTTAGGCGTACATATTTTCCAGGAAATAGAAGAAGATGGCTGTATAGTAATTAAAAACATCGCATTTGCAAGTCGCATTTTGTCACCTGCTGAACGAAATTACTCCGTTACAGAACTTGAAACATTATGTGTTGTATGGGCTTTTATGAGATTTAGGCACTTTCTTTATGGCAGACATACCACCGTTTACACAGATCACAGAGCGATACAATTTTTACTTTCAGCCAAATTCACTCACGATAGATTAAGTAGATGGAAACTGTATTTACAGGAATTTAATTTTACGATTGTTCACATTCCCGGCACACAAAATGTTATAGCAGACGCACTATCGCGTTCTCTCGGCAACAATCAGCAAGACGTAGCAACCAACTTCTGCAAAACAAATTTCAGTGTCATGTACATTCAGCAAGTCGCATTTGAAAACTTTATTTCATCGTCACTACAGGACATAGCACAAGAACAAAACAAAGACAATGTCTGGAAAGAAATTAAACACCTTTGGCTAGATAAGGATAATGTTACGATTAGGAACCACTACACCGTACGCAATGACATTCTGTTTCGCCGCTCTCATCCTGATAGCAACAGCTGGTTATTATGCATACCTGACGAACTGGTTAACAAATTAATTTGGTACACTCATTTAAGCTACGCACATTACGGAGCACGAAAATGTTTTCTTATACTGAGACAGAACTGTTATTTTACTAACATGGAAAAACGCATACGACGAGTTTTAGCGTCTTGTAAAATTTGCCAGAAAGCTAAATCAGACACCACTTCACATATTCCTCCGTTATATCCCATTATACCTGTTAAATTAAGACACATGGCCGCAGTAGATATTTTTGGTCCGATTCCCAGAACTAACAGAGGTTTTTGCTACATATTTGTCGCTGTTGAGCTCACTTCAAAATTTGTTACTTTCACTCCATTACGCAAAGCTACTGCTAAAACTGTTTCGAAAGCATTTGTAAAACATTTTCTATCTCATGTAGGGCATGTGATGAAAGTAATTTCTGACAATGGATCTCAATTTCGTAGTAGCGTATGGACACGCATGTTACGAGCCAGAAACATTTCTCCGATTTATATATCCAAGTACCACGCTTCTTCGAATCCTTGTGAAAGATTAATGAAGGAAATTGGTAAACTGTGTAGAATATACTGCCACAAAAGACATATTGATTGGGATACACACATACTCTCATTCCAAGATGTAATTAATTCCATTCCAAATGAATCCACTATGCTATCTCCGACTGTTATACTGAAAAACGTTGAACCACCGAACAAAATTAAAGAATTAATAGAATTTCCCAAAAGTCGTCGCCTACGACACCACGAAATAATTGACATTGCGCTGAACAACATCAAACGTGCCGCAGAGCGCCGGAGAAGACAGCAAAAACAGGTTTGTACACGCCGCGTCTTTCACGTTGGACAGAAGATACTAGTACGTACACACTATTTATCCAGCAAATTGAAAGGTAAGTGCAGTAAATTTGAACTTCTATACGCAGGTCCATATCGGATTCGCAGCATCCCTCACCCCAATGTTGTACATGTCGAAACTTTGAGAACTAGAAAATCGAAAGGCAATCACCATATATCAAACATTAAACCGTTTATTGAGTGAAACCACTGTATGATTCAACACACTATGATGCCATTTACTAATGCAATTAATTCACCTGACTAATTACTGATGATTATCGTATTTTTTCTTGGCAAGTGCCCGGCAAGGTAAGGTTAGCAGGTCGCTCTTCTTGTCGTTACACATCAGACCGTGCATATTTTTTCCAGATGAATTTACACATTTATGACTATTTTTGCAATTATATTTATGTGACTACTTATTGATGATTATCGTATTTTTCTTGGCAAGTGCCCGGCAAGGTAAGGTTAGCAGGTCGCTTTTCTTGTCGTTACACATCAGACCGTGCACATTTTCCATTTTTTTTGTGTATATGACTGTACTCCAGTTCTGTTTGTATGCACTATGAAATAGTTAAGATATAACACACACCAGTCGACTTTGACATTTTTTTTTGCCTTATGACATCTCAACATCGTGACTGTTTCACATTTTTTTTGCTGCTGCATTGTATTATTCTGTGTATATTTTCGCATTTGAACACTGTCAATGTTTTTGACATATTACGTTTTCTGTCATGTTATGCTGTAGGGTTAATTATGTTACCATAAACCAGTCATTATCTAGTGGGTATATGATTTAAATGCAGGACATTAATCTTTGTTCATCAATTTCAGAAAGGAATGATGATTCTAAGAAATAAATTTAACATAAATGGGAATTTCACCTACGGAATAAACGAAAGGAGATGCAATAACTTTATGAGGAAGAGTAAATGGATCAGGATTGGCAGGCATTAACAAGAATATACTATACTCATCACAGAATAGCAGTCTTAACTAATTTTTTCTTTCAGAATACAAGGTGATTGATGCAGGCTGTCAGAGAGAACTACACATCTTAGTTTTAGGGATGAAATATGCTGGTGATAAGGAATAATTGTGTAATGAGTAATGAAGTGATTTTTTTTGCAGATGATAATGAATACTGATGAATAATGATGAAGGATATGATGTTATGAATAATGAAGTTTTTCTTTACAGGTGATGATAATGGTGAAGTTATGATGATATGGATAATGAAGTTTTTTTTTCTTTACAGATGAGGATAATGTTGAAGTTATGTATTTATGCTATGTAGTTATTTAAGTATTTGTTGCAGTTTGCTTTGACAGCAGGTGTTACATTGCATAGTAGGATGACTGAAAGTTTTGGAAAGGACAGCTATGGAACACATTTTATACACATTTCACTACTTGTTAATTCGAAGTTCACTACTTTTCAGCATAGTGTGCGTTTCTTCTTTCAGGTCAATAATCCGTTTTTGTATTTTTTCCAGGAGAAGTTTTTGATGACACTTACTAAACCTGTTACTTATTATACCTGTTCTAGTACTTGCATTTTTATATTTTTTACCCATTTGTGTTTATCATTTATAAATGTGATCACATGTACTGCCTTGTTACATAATCTTGCTACAGCTGACTCATGACGAATGACGTTACCTATCCTCATTTGCTGCAATAGGTCAAAAGCAAATAGTGTTATGTTTCAGCAATTAATTATCGATCCCGACGCAATGCATTGCTACCAAAAAAAAATGTATTACCAGTCCCACATAATGTCACTAGTTTATGATAATTCTGAATGATACTGATCAATTATGAACAGCATGTCACTTGAGTAATGACCTCTTAATGAGACTATATTCAAAATAATGCTTTGTCACTAGCTAATAACTGCCACTGTTTATTGTAATGATACCACTTATAATGCCTGTGATTATTAATGATTTGACTGTAATTAACTGATTTTAATAATGACTTTGTAATGGTCGGAATACTACTGAAGGAGGAACACTGTTTATTGTAATGATACCACTTATAATGCCTGTGATTATTAATGATTTGACTGTAATTAACTGATTTTAATAATGACTTTGTAATGGTCGGAATACTACTGAAGGAGGAACACTGTTTATTGTAATGTTACCACTTGTAATGCCCATGATTATTAATGCTATGACTGTAATTAACTGATTTTTAATAATGACTTCGTAATAATCTGAATAATACTGAATGATGATTTTATTCAATACTTGCTGGCCACTGAGTGCCAATAATTAATGTCACTCCACGAATTGTTATTAATTATGCCATTGATTAGCTCTTGTTTCCAATGTTGATACTTTGTTGTTGGAAATGAATGTGACTGTTTCATAATGCTTTGTAATTAGGAAAAGACTAATGATTCTTAATAGATTGGAATGACACATAATTAATTAACTATGGTACTGTTTAATAATGCTTTGTAATTAATTAAGGCTAATAATTCTTACTATATTGAAATGACAAATGATTAATTAATTAACTGTAATTAGACAAATGATTAATTAACGACAAATGATTAATTAACTGTAATTAGACAAATGGTCAATTAACGACAAATGATTAATTAACTGTAATTAGGAAAAGGCTAATGATTATTGGAATGACAAATGATTAATTAACTGTAATTAGGAGAAGGTTAATGATTCTTAATTATACTCTGTAACTGGAAAAGAATGCGACTATTTCATAATGCTTTGTAACTAGGAAAAGAAGACTACTGATTCTATGTAAAACAATTAATGAACATTTTTCTGTAATACTACATACTTAGTACAGAAATGTTCAATAACTGGGCTATGAATGCCACAAACTACTAATTAAGTCTGTAATTGTCAATATTATGTGACTTGATGTCCTTCACCTCATAAGCTGACTACCCTGAATTACTGCAATGTCCATTAGAGTAGTTAATGGCTTGGGTCAAATTTTGGTAATGTTACGTCTAATGAATGAAAAACTGGATAACAATCTCAAACAAAGCAAACTGATTAATGAAAGGGATAAACAATCGAATGAAGAACAAGACAACATTGATAAAAAAATCAAACAACTTAGTGAACGAAATGAACGGATTAGTGAACAGATTAAAGCCATTGCCACGCAAAATTGTGATAATACAAGTCAATTACGTGAGGATACTAAGACTTGTGCTAATAACAGTAATGAAAAAGTTGGCACTGTTGCACAAGAATTAAGTAGCACACGTGTAAGCACAACAGAATTACATAAAGACGAAGTTAAAGCAGTCACTGAACAATGTTCAGCAAACGCAACAGTGATACACGAAATTAATGCAGTCACTGAAGAATGCCCTAAAAATGCAGTACAGATTCGCGACAAAATTAATTTAGAGTCAGTGGAAGTTTCACACACTCCGAACACGGAAGATGACGAGAAATTTGCAAGACACAACAACCAGATTGACGAAAGTATTAAAGTAACAGAATTAACAATTATTTCAGTCACCAATACGTCACAGAACCCGCCACGTTGCGAGCATTTGTCAGAGTCACACAGCGTGTATAATGTGAGCAATTTACAGCAACTACGCGACTTAAAATCCGAAAAGCCACGCGAATTAAAATCTGAAAAGCTACACAACTTAAAGTACGAAATGACACAGACGAGCGGATTCACACACAAGCCTGAGCATGTTATCAAATTCAGTGACGAGAGCGTTGATAATAAGCAATTTGTATTTGTGAGAAAATGTAAGGAATTTAATAATGGCAGAACACAGATACACAATTTGCACTGTATACGACAATTTATCTTTGTACATTCACCGCTATTACCTGAAATGCAGAAACTAGCTTTGAACCTGAGGCGACAATTAGCTATAGTATTTTCATCAGCATTGCCTGTAATGAGGAAACTTGAATTAACATGGATACAACTATTTGCTTTTGAATTTTTACCGCTATTGCCTGCAACGCAAAAGCCAAAATTGATTTGCAGTGCGTAATAGACCTCAGGGGATTCATTACGCTTTAATGAATATGTGCCGTAGCGAGCATAGGGCCCCGAGCTGTAGTAGTGCTGTTTCATCTTTAGTTTTCTGCACTGCTGCCTTTTCTTCTACCATCCTTTATATCTATCAAAACTGCTCTTTAACTATTGCTCTATCTAGAATTAAGAAACATTGTAATGAAAACCCGATATGACAAATCTTTTACCGAATGTGACAATTTTCAGTAGGCACTCCAGAACCAGCGTAATTTTAATAACGGATAAAATCGTAATCATCAGTATGTACAAAATTTTCGGCAGTCGCAACCACATTTTGGTAACAATAGATGTTTTTCACCACAACAGCATGAAAGTCAGCCGCTTAGCATACGTAACCAACAATGCAGTCTACAAGGTCAACCAAACTTTAATGTTTCGCCGCGTGCATGTATAGTCCCAGCTCCAACAAATAGTAACGCATGGCAGCAAAGAAATAACTACGTACGGACAACACTCTATTTCAAATCGTATCGTAATACACCGTATAGGAATGACTATCACGACAGACGTAAAAATAATGAGCACAATTTTCAGCGTACATTTAATAACAGTCGATCTTTTCAGCAGCAAGAACATCAGCAACAACACATTATCATGAATGATCCAGACAATAGGTGTCATCGATAGCGTAACACGTCAGTAAGAAATAACAGAACAGTTCATATAGTGGATATGCCACAACATTCTCCCGTAAATAATAACACGTACGATAGATTTTAACCAGACACAGTACAGATTGCATATTACAGTAACGCAAACATTACTTTTGACACGCAGAATTTTGCTCACGAGAATGAACCTGAAACATGCTTTGTTGAATGCTCCACTTTTATCGCACCCAGACCTTACTAGAAATTTTTCCATTGCTACCGACAGTTCCAACACCGCTTTAGGCGTACATATTTTTCAGGAAATTGAAGAAGATGGTTCAATAGTAATTAAAAACATCGCATTTGCAAGTCGCTTTCTGTCACCTGCTGAACAAAATTATTCCGTCACAGAACTTGAAACATTATGCGTTGTATGGGCTTTTACGAGATTTCGGCACTTTCTTTATGGCAGACATACCACCGTTTACACTGACCATAGAGCCATACAATTTTTGCTTTCAGCCAAATTCACTCACGATAGATTAAGTAGATGGAAGCTGTATTTACAGGAATTTAATTTTACGATTGTTCACATTCCCGGCACACAAAATGTTATAGCAGACGCACTATCGCGTTCTCTCAGCAACAATCAGCAAGACGTAGCAACCAACTTCTGCAAAACAAATTTCAGTGTCATGTACATTCAACAAGTTGCATTTGAAAACTTTATTTCATCGTCATTACAGGACATAGCACAAGAGCAAAATAAAGACAATGTGTGGAAAGAAATTAAACAGCTTTGGCAAGATAAGAATAATGTTACGATTAGGAACCACTACAGAGTGCGCAATGACATTCTGTTTCGCCGCCCTCATCCTGACAGCAACAGCTGGTTATTATGCATACCTGACGAACTGGTTAACAAATTAATTTGGTACACTCATTTAAGCTACGCACATTACGGAGCACGAAAATGTTTTCTTATACTGAGACAGAACTGTTATTTTACTAACATGGAAAAACGTATACGACGAGTTTTAGCGTCTTGCAAAATTTGCCAGAAAGCTAAATCAGACACCACTTCACATATTCCTCCATTATATCCCATTATACCTGTTAAATTAAGACATATGGCCGCTGTAGATATTTTTGGTCCGATTCCGAGAACTAACAGAGGTTTTTGCTACATTTTTGTCGCTGTTGAGCTCACTTCAAAATTTGTTACTTTCACTCCGTTACGCAAAGCTACTGCTAAAACTGTTTCGAAAGCATTTGTAAAACATTTTCTATCTCATGTAGGGCATGTGATGAAAGTAATTTCTGACAATGGATCACAATTTCGTAGTAGCGTATGGACACGCATGTTACGAGCTAGAAACATTTCTCCGATCTATATATCCAAGTACCACGCTTCTTCGAACCCCTGTGAAAGATTAATGAAAGAAATTGGTAAACTGTGCCGAATATACTGCCACAAAAGACATATTGATTGGGATACACACATACTCTCATTCCAAGATGTAATTAATTCCATTCCAAATGAATCCACTATGCTATCTCCGACTGTTATACTGAAAAACGTTGAACCACCGAACAAAATTAAAGAATTAATAGAATTTCCCAAAAGTCGTCGCCTACGACACCACGAAATAATTGACATTGCGCTGAACAACATCAAACGTGCCGCAGAGCGCCGGAGAAGACAGCAAAAACAGGTTTGTACACGCCGCGACTTTCACGTTGGACAGAAGATACTAGTACGTACACACTATTTATCCAGCAAATTAAAAGGTAAGTGCAGTAAATTTGAACTTCTATACGCAGGTCCATATCGGATTCGCAGCATCCCTCACCCCAATGTTGTACACGTCGAAACTTTGAGAACCAGAAAATCGAAAGGCAATCACCATATCTCAAACATTAAACCGTTTATTGAGTGAAACCACTGTATGATTCAACACACTATGATGCCATTTACTAATGCAATTATTTCACGTGACTAATTACTGATGATTATCGTATTTTTTCTTGGCAAGTGCCCGGCAAGGTAAGGTTAGCAGGTCGCTTTTCTTGTCGTTACACATCAGACCGTGCACATTTTCTACTTTTTTGTGTATATGATTGTACTCCAGTTTTGTTTGTATGCACTATGAAATAGTTAAGATATAACACACACCAGTCGACTTTGACATTTTTTTGCCTTATGACATCTCAACATCGTGACTGTTTCACATTTTTTTTTTTGCTGCTGCATTGTATTATTCTGTGTACATTTTTGCATCTGAACACTGTCAACGTCTTTAACATATTACGTTTTCTGTCATGTTATGCTGTATGGTTAATTATGTTACCATAAACCAGTCATTATCTAGTGGGTATATGATTTAAATGCAGGACATTAATCTTTGTTCATCAATTTCAGAAAGGAATGATGATTCTAAGAAATAAATTTAACATAAATGGAATTTCACCTACGGAATAAACGAAAGGAGATGCAATAACTTTATGAGGAAGAGTAAATGGATCAGGATTAACAAACATTAACAAGAATACACTATACTCATCGAAGAATAGCAGTCTTAACTAATTTTTTCTTTCAGAATACAAGGTGATTGATGCAGGCTGTCAGACTGAACTACACATCTTAGTTTTAGTGATGAAATATGCTAGAGATAAGGAATAGTTATGAAATGAGTAATGAAGTGATTTTTTTGCAGATGATAATGAATACTGATGAATAATGATGAAGGATATGGTATTATGAATAATGAAGTTTTTCTTTACAGGTGATGATAATGGTGAAGTTATGATGATATGGATAATGAAGTTTTTTTTTCTTTACAGATGAGGATAATGTTGAAGTAATGTATTTATGCTACGTAGTTATTTAAGTATTTGTTGCAGTTTGCTTTGACAGCAGGTGTTACATTGCATAGTAGGATGACTGAAAGTTTTGGAAAGGACAGCTATGGAACACATTTTTATACACACTTCACTGCCTGTTAATTCGAAGTTCACTACTTTTCAGCATAGTGTGCGTTTCTTCTTTCAGGTCAATAATCCGTTTTTGTATTTTTTCCAGGAGAAGCTTTTCATGATACTTACTAAACCTGTTACTTATTATACCTGTTCTAGTACTTGCATTTTTATATTTTTACCCATTTGTGTCTATCGTTTATAAATGTGATCACATGTACTGCCTTGTTACATAATCTTGCTACAGCTGACTCATGACGAATGACATTACCTATCCTCATTTGCTGCAATAGGTCAAAAGCCAATAGTGTTATGTTTCAGCAATTAATTATCGATCCCAACGCAATGCATTGCTACCAAAAAAAAAAAAAAAAACATGTATTACCAGTCGCACATAATGTCACTAGTTTATGATAATTCTGAATAATACTGATCAACTATGAATAGCATGTCACTTGAGTAATGACCTCTTAATGAGACTATATTCAAAATAATGCTTTGTCACTAGCTAATAACTGCCACTGTCTATTATAATGATACTACGTATAATGCCTGTGATTATTAATGATTTGCCTGTAATTAACTGATTTTAATAATGACTTTGTAATGGTCTGAATACTACTGAGGGAGGAACACTGTTTATTGTAATGTTACCACTTATAATGCTTGTGATTACTAATGATTTGACTGTAATTAACTGATTTTAATAATGACTTTGTAATGGTCTGAATACTACTGAAGGAGGAACACTGTTTATTGTAATGTTACCACTTATAATGCCTGTGATTATTAATGATTTGACTGTAATTAACTGATTTTTAATAATGACTTCGTAATAATCTGAATAATACTGAATGATGATTCTATTCAATACTTGCTGGCCACTGAGTGCCAATAATTAATGTCACTCCACGAATTGTTATTAATTATGCCATTGATTAGCTCTTGTTTCCAATATTGATACTTTGTAATTTGAAATGAATGTGACTGTTTAATAATGCTTTGTAATTAGGAGAAGGCTAATAATTCTTACTATATTGGAATTTCAAATGATTAATTAACGATGCCATACTTTGTTATTGGAAATGAATGTGACTGTTTCATAATGCTTTGTAATTAGGAAAAGACTAATGATTCTTAATAGATTGGAATGACACATAATTAATTAACTATGGTACTGTTTAATAATGCTTTGTAATTAATTAAGGCTAATAATTCTTACTATATTGAAATGACAAATGATCAATTAATTAACGGTAATTAGACAAATGATTAATTAACGACAAATGATTAATTAACTGTAATTAGACAAATGATTAATTAACTGTAATTAGACAAATGATTAATTAACGACAAATGATTAATTAACTGTAATTAGGAAAAGGCTAATGATTATTGGAATGACAACTGATTAATTAACTGTAATTAGGAGAAGGTTAATGATTCTTAATTATACTCTGTAACTGAAAATAATGCATTTATTTCATAATGCTTTGTAACCAGGAAAAGAAGGCTACTGATTCTATGTAAAACAATTAATGAACATTTTTCTGTAATACTACATACTTGGTACAGAAATGTTCAATAACTGGGCTATGAATGCCACAAACTACTAATTAAGTCTGTAATTGTCAATATTATGTGACTTGATGTCCTTCACCTCATAAGCTAACTACCCTGAATTACTGCAATGTCCATTTGTCCTGTTTATCCCAGTGATCATGGAGCACTATATTTGGTTTTGCACTAATTCTACGTTGGTGTGCCTTGTAAGAGTGTGGTGTTGACACGACATGCTGTCCACCACCGTGAGCAATGAAGACGTTATTATGGTCCCACTGTTTGGTGTACCTAATGTACTGCCAAAATGAAAACATGGAACATTACTACGACAGTTCAGTGTCTTTGCTACACTGATAAATTCTGATGGGAAAAGATCTTCAAGTTGTGTCACTTGGTGTTGTACTTCTGTGGAAAGATATGGACTTTCAGAGCAGCTGTGTGCAATCTAAAGTGCTACAACCATGATGCAATCCTTCCCTTTCCTATCCTGATTCTTGTCACATAAAAAAAAAATTTTTTGGTAACATCATTTATGTTCATAGGTTATACATTTTTCGATTCGCTGAACTCCAATGCGAGTACACTTATGTCACTTGTCAACATAATATTTTTTGCCAGTCTGTTTATTTGTTCTGAATATGCTAAAGAATTTTTTCAGTGCCTGTGCACTTTATTATCTGTCAAATAATTTGTATATACATTTTTCTGATTTGCTACTATGTTTTGTACTCATATTTTGTCTTTGTCTGATATATTTTGTACTTAGTGCGTGTGCACAACATTTAAATACTCTGTAAGTTGTAGAATTTTGTTAATTAAAGAAAAATTTTGCCGCGCTTGGCAAGTCCAAATGACTCACCATCGCTGCCAAATTTTTGCCCCCCCAGTGGAGGGTTATGAAACACGTATGTAACATAGCAGCGATGGCGAGGCATTGTAGCATCTGTGACCAGAGAGTATGCGCTTGACCGCGCGAGTTTTGCGAGCGGTTCTCAGTCAGTAGCAGTCTGTCAGGTCAGTCGTTGCGAGTCTGTCAAGTCAGTCGTTGCGAGTCTGTCAGTTTAGTCGTTGCGAGTCTGTAGCTCTGTCTAGTTGAGAGCAGTACTCAGTCTGTAGTCGTCATGCAGAGCGGTCGGTCAGTAGTAGCAGCCCAGTGCGGTTGTGTGATGTAGGCGGTCGGCAACACTGGTCAAGATGAGGAATAAGGTATACTGTTAATTAATATAATCATTAGATAATGAAAATTTTTATTTATTGTAATTATTCTCCAACAAGTCTCCCAATAATAATTTTTTATTTCAAAAGCATTTTTTCAAAAATTTAATTTTTTATTGAACTCAAGATTTCGTTGCACTTCCCATTTCATTCCACTTCTTTTGAAGAAAAATTCCACTAAAATCACAAAAAAAGAGAATATTATTATTTGCAATGCAGTTCCTCCAAGCGGTGCGCAACAACAAGAGCAGATATGTGACATCCATTTATTCTGAGGTAAGACTTTAATTCTGATTGTTTTACACAGGGCCAAAGACCGATATTTCGGTTTAATTGTATTTTCTTGTCACTGAACGGATTTTAAATTTTGTGAAGAATTTATATTTGAGTCAGATTGCGTATTTCACATTTTTGTTGCCATTTTCAATACCTCTCATTGTGGGCGAGGTTACAATTAGCGCAATGTCCAGTAGCATTCATAATTAAATATTGTCGTGTTTCTTTCTTTCAAATTTTTGTGGGGAGGTTACACTTGGCTCCCATTTCTATTAAGTATTGTCACTTACATTTCTTTTAAAATTACGGTGGGGAGGTTACATCTTGCACTATTTGACATCGAATGCTTTTTTGCAGGTCGACAGATACTATGAAGGTGTCTTGATTTACTTGCGTCTAGCTTCCTTTATCAACCGCAATGCCAGAACTGCCTCTCTGGTGCTTTTACCTTTCTTAAAGCGAAACTGATCATTATCTAAGAGATCCCCGATTTCATTTCCATTCTTCTGCAAATTACTCTTGTAAGCAACTTGGATGCATGAGCTGTTAAGCTGACTGTGTGAAGTTTAAGTAAATCCGCGTTCCAAACGTCGTGCCCTCCCCTTGTCAGAGGAGGGTTCAATACCCGACTCAGTTACAGGCTGCTATCTTTGATTGTGAAATCGGATATTGGATTGTGAGGGGTACCCAAGGAGCATATATAGACTCAGATCATAATTTAGTAATTGGTCGTACTATGGAATGAAGAAATACGCTTGAAGTTCTCTGAGGCTGTAGATACTGTAATAGTGAATAGCTCAATAGGTTCAAATGGCTGTGAGCACTATGGGACTTAACTTCTAAGGTCATCAGTCCCCTAGAACTTAGAACTACCAACCTAAGGACATCACACACATCCATGCCCGAGGCAGGATTCGAACCTGTGACCGCAGCGGTCGCGCGGTTCCAGACTGTAGCGCCTAGAACCGCTCGGACACCCCGGCCGGCCGAGCGGCTACAAACCCTCCAAATACTGATGACGCCAGCCAGGTCATGTCTGTCTGGTGCTCATGTTTGTTACTACGTACGCAGTAGCAGCGCCACAACCCGATGAATGATGACGTGTCTTACAAGGAAAACACCTATCTCCGTCCTGCTGCCGGCAAGTTCGCGCCCAGTGAGCCAATGGCTTGTGACTTGTCTGACGAGGTTCAGATCCTCCTTTTTTCGTGCATCCACGTCTATTACTCGCTGCTCATTACAGTATCCCCGCTGCCCCCCTCGTTCGTCTTTCTTCTTTTTCTTTCCTTCTCGTACAGCTCGTAGTAATAAATTGTGCCAAGTTTCCTTCGTGATTATAATTCGCCCTCGTTACGATTTACCTAAATATTTAACATACTCGTTGCAGGGAGAAAATTATATCTGAACAAATTAGTATTAAATCATCTTTGCCAGCTAATCACAAGAACGCAACAGACAGGAGGGAAAATAACGAACTGCGACAGTTATTGATGGTTCAAATGGCTCTGAGCACTATGGGACTTAACATCTATGGTCATCAGTCCCCTAGAACTTAGAACTACTTAAACGTAACTAACCTAAGGACATCACACAACACCCAGCCTTCACGAGGCAGAGAAAATCCCTGACCCCGCGGCCGGCCGAAGTGGCCGTGCGGTTAAAGGCGCTGCAGTCTGGAACCGCAAGACCGCTACGGTCGCAGGTTCGAATCCTGCCTCGGGCATGGTTGTTTGTGATGTCCTTAGGTTAGTTAGGTTTAACTAGTTCTAAGTTCTAGGGGACTAATGACCTCAGCAGTTGAGTCCCATAGTGCTCAGAGCCATTTGAACCTGACCCCGCCGGGAATCGAACCCGGGAACCCAGGCGCGGGAAGCGAGAACGCTTCCGCACGACCACGAGATGCGGGCAGTTATTGATGACTTTAGAATCTGCACACGGAGATGTCGAACGAATTTTTCGGTCCGCCATCCACGAATGTCCTGTAATGATATGTTGTCAAAATACAAAAGCTGTTACCGCAAAATAGGTCTCACTCTACAGTATCGTATGACACAGTGATGAAGAAATTGGAAGCCCTGGAAAAGTGATAGTGTCGATAAGTATAAATAATTAAGTGGACAAATAAAGAACGAAATTAAGAAGTACTTTACAGAGTAGGTGAGGAAACACTAGAAAAAAGGACATGAACAGAACTGAGAATAAACGTGACACTGAAAGAAGTAGTATAGAAAAAATAGTAGCAGCACGTCAAAACTAGAATATGCAAAAATTGAAGATAATGATTGGTATAAAAGTTACGTAGCTATGAAAAGGTTAGCACAAGATTATAAAACCATGGAAGGCCGCGTTAAACCAATGGAAAGACTGATGACGTATCATCCACGCTGATGTCTCGTAATTAGCATTAATGGTCCTTGGTGTTCTCGGTCTGCTTTTGATGGAAGAACGAATATGGTAATGGTTAATTTAGGCATTCCTTGTTAATAATCTTAACATTCTACTCCGAGTATCCCGTTTGTGGGCAATACATCCAGAAAAGTCAACAGAATATTGGAGCGGCACAATATCAAATATAAATTCGCTGAGCACCTAAAACCTTGATACGTTCAACAAAGGATGATCTAGGCTGTCGCAAACCGGGGGTCTAACAAATTCCCTGCCAACGCGACAAGGCATACGTGGAGGAAACTGTACCCTGAGTAAAGAGAAATGTCGTGAACTTAGGCGCCACACTGAATTACACCAGACCACCATATCAGCTGCCCGCCTGCTTAGCTGAATGGTAACGTGTTTGCCTACCATGCGGCGGACCTGGGGATTCTGAGGAGGTGCCGGTCGACGCCAGCCATATTCCCTTTAAATTGCGGCACCACAAGCAGATAGTCATAGATAAGAGTTACTCATTCACCACCGTGACTAATACGCAACACAGAACAGCCAGAAAAATATAAGGCGCCCTGAGAGGGAGTGTGTGCAAGACCAAAACAGAGACCAAATTTCCGAACCACAACTGGACACAGGCGTGGAAAAATATCTCTGAACGGGCGCTGCCGAATCATGCAAAAGACACTTGATATAAAGTTATACACAGGATAATACCAATCGACGAAAGGCTAGCCCAGATCAACAAGAGGGACTCGCCAAATGGCTAGAGCTGTAATCAAACAGACACAATTGAACACCGTTTCCAATGCACACGGGCAAACGAAATGTGGGTGACAAGCAAAGAAATGGTGGCCCTCATTAACAGAAGTGACGCAAGAACCGTACCAATCACGTCACTCACCGTCCCTGATGGATAACTCTCCCGAAAGCAAAGTGCACCGCCACGATGTGGATTCTCGCCATGACGGCTCATACAGCGGTTACCAAAGGCCAAACAGACAAGACGCAGTTCCTCATGGACCTGTGGCAGGAGCATAAGAACACTAAACAACAACGCAAATACCACCAGACGTTCCACAGATTACTGTAGCTCCCGCTGGATGCTGCCTTCAGAAACTCCCGTGACCGCCACCCTCACAAAATATCAACGCCCTCGTCGTTGTCGACGTTGCCCTCCAACACCCAGTAACATCAAAACCTGTGCCGAATGATCAAAGTGTGTCGAGTATAAAGAGATAGTGTTTTCAATCTCAAACCAATGTGAAAACTCTCAAAAGTGATAAGTGATCCAACAGTGTACTGCAGTGCAACATACGTACAACAACGAGATCTGTCACAATACAAAGCAAACAGAGTGTGTAAAACGCATTTCCCTATGAAAGATCTGAATACGCCTCTCTCTCTCTCTCTCTCTCTCTCTCTCTCTCTCTCTCTCTGTATGTGTGTGTCTTCTTTCTCGCCCCTCCTTACTGATATTGCACAAAATAATATATACCACTGACATCCAACAAAGGTGTTTGTGCGTCAAAATGTAGCATCTTCCCAGCTCATGTTTCACATGTATGTTTCATTGCCTTATATAATGTAACGTTTTCTCTTTAATTATTCATACTTACCACCCTTCATATTTCTTTGCTTTTAAATAGTTCCAAATTTTTTTAATCACCATTTTGATGCTTAGCTAAAATAATACCTAAACTAAAATCACAATGATAAAAAAATTAGCAAAATTTATGATACTGCAATACACCAAAAGCTAGACGACTTTTGTACACCTAAATCAAGATTCCACTAGCAATAAACGAAAACAACAGCAAACAATGTAAAAACTCTACGCAAGACAAATGTAAAATTAAGAATATAAGTGTGCTTTGTTGATTTCTTTTTCGAAAATAAATGAAGAAAGTGTAAATAAAAGTCTACATACGTGAAAACAAAAGGTTCGATTCCAAACCGGATTGGAGATTTTTTCCTCTGCTCATGGACTGGATGTTGTATTGTCCTCACCGTCATTTCATCATCACCGAGACGCAAGTTGCCCAATGTGGCGTCACCGGAAATAAGATTTGCAACTCTGTGTCCGAACTTCCCCGGATGGGGCCTCCCATCAATACCACACGATCATTTTTTTACCGCATCAGCTGAGGCCGACCATAATATAAAACCTGACCATACTATACATTACAACAAAACCAAGACACTCAGAGAATCTTCCTCCTTCTGACACTTCGTTACAAAAGAGGCTATTGAAATTAGGGTCGAAGACGGTCTATTATTAAAGATTCTTTTTATAGTCTGTAACCTCCCCACCGCAATTTTTTTATATGAAAATATAGCAATACTTAATAGAAATGGGCGCCAAGTGTAACCTCCCCACAAAAATTTTAAAAGAAAATAACGATACTAATTAGAAATGCTGATGGACATTGCTCTAAGCGTAACCTGCCCACAATGAAATGTACTGACAATGGCAACAAAAATGTGAAATACGCAATCTGACTCGAATGTAAATCCTTCAAAAAAAAAATTAAAGTCCATTCAGTGATAAGAAAATTCAGTTAAACCGAAATATCGGTCTTTGGCCCTGTGTAAAACAATCAGAATTAAAGTCTTACCTCAGAATAAATGGATGTCACATATCTGCTCTTGTTGTTGCGCACCACTTGGAGGAACTGCATTGCAAATAATAATATTCTCCTTTTTTTTTGTAATTCTAGTGAAATTTTTCTTCAAAAAGAAGTGGAATGAAATGGGAAGTGCAACGAGATCTTTAGTTCAAAAAAAATTAAACTTTTGAGAAAATGCTTTTGAAATAAAAAATTATTATTGGGAGACTTGTTGGAGAATAATTACAATAAATAAAATTTTTCATTATCTAATGATTATATTAATTAACAGTATACCTTATTCCTCATCTTGACCATTGTTGCCGACCGCCTACATCACACAACCGCACTGGGCTGCTACTACTGACCGACCGCTCTGCATGACGACTACAGACTGAGTACTGCTCTCAACTAGACAGAGCTACAGACTCGCAACGACTGACTGACTGCTCTGCATAGCGACAACTAACTCGCAAAGACTACTACTGACTGAGAACCGCTCGCAACACTCGCGCGGTCAAGCGCATACTCTCTGGTCACAGATGCTACAATGCCTCGCCATCGCTGCTGCGTTACATACGTGTTTCATAACCCTCCACTCGGGGGGCAAAAATTTGGCAGCGATGGTGAGTCATTTGGACTTGCCAAGCGCGGCAAAATTTTTCTTTAATTAACAAAATCCTACAACTTACAGAATATTTAAATGTTGTGCACACGCACTAAGTACAAAATATATCAGACAAGGACAAAATGTGAATACTAAACATAGTAGCAAATCAGAAAAAAGTATATACAAATTATTTGACAGATAACAAAGTGCACAGGCACTGAAAAAATTCTTTAGCATATTCAGAACAAATAAACAGACTGGCAAAAAATATTATGTTGACAAGTGTACATGCACTGAAAAATGTCTTTAGCATTTTCACAACAAATAAACATAATGGCAAAAAAAATTCATGTCCAAAGTGCACATGCACTGAAAAATGTCTTTAGTATTTTCACAACAAATAAACATAATGGCAAACATCATGTCGACCAGTGACATAAGTGTACTCACACTGGAGTTTAGCGAATCGAAAAATGTATAACCTATGAACATAAATGATGTTACCAAAAAAAATTTTTTCTTTATGTGACAAGAATCAGGATAGGAAAGGGAAGGATTGCATCATGGTTGTAGCATTTTAGATTGCACACAGCTGCTCTGAAAGTCCATATCTTTCCACAGTAGTACAACACCAAGTGACACAACTTGAAGTTCTTTTCCCATCAGAATTTATCAGTGTAGCCAAGACACTGAACTGTCGTAGTAATGTTCCATGTTTTCATTTTGGCAGTACATTAGGTACACCAAACAGTGGGACCATAATAATGTCTTCATCGCTCATGGTGGTGGACAGCATGTCGTGTCAACACCACACTCTTACAAGGCACACCAACGTAGAATTAGTGCAAAACCAAATATAGTGCTCCATGATCACTGGGATAAACAGGACAAATGGACATTGCAGTAATTCAGGGTAGTCAGCTTATGAGGTAAAGGACATCAAGTCACATAATATTGACAATTACAGTCTTCATTGATAGTTCGTGGCATTCATAGCCCAGTTATTGAACATTTCTGTACCAAGTATGTAGTATTACAGAAAAATGTTCATTAATTGTTTTACATAGAATCAGTAGCCTTCTTTTCCTGGTTACAAAATATTATGAAATAATCGCATTCTTTTCAGTTACAGAGTATAATTAAGAATCATTAACCTTCTCCTAATTACAGTTAATTAATCATTTGTCATTAATTAATCATTTGTCTAATTACAGTTAATTAATCATTTGTATAATTACAGTTAATTAATCATTTGTCGTTAATTAATCATTTGTCTAATTACAGTTAATTAATCATTTGTCGTTAATTAATCATTTGTCTAATTACAGTTAATTAATTAATCATTTGTCATTTCAATATACTAAGAATTATTAGCCTTAATTAATTACAAAGCATTACTAAACAGTACCATAGTTAATTAATTATGTGTCATTCCAATCTATTAAGAATCATTAGTCTTTTCCTAATTACAAAGCATTATGAAACAGTCACATTCATTTCCAACAACAAAGTATCAACATTGGAAACAAGAGCTAATCAATGGCATAATTAATAACAATTCGTGGAGTGACATTAATTATTGGCACTCAGTGGCCATCAAGTATTGAATAGAATAAAACATAGTTCATCATTCAGTATTATTCAGATCATTACAAAGTCATTATTAAAAATCAGTTAATTACAGTCAAATCATTAGTAATCACAGGCATTACAATAAACAGTGGCAGTTATTAGCTAGTGACAAAGCATTATTTTGAATATAGTCTCATTAAGAGGTCATTACTCGAGTGACATGCTATTCAGAGTTGATCAGTATTATTCAGAATTATCATAAACTAGTGACATTATGTGGGACTGGTAATACATTTTTTTGGTAGCAATGCATTGCGTTGGGATCGATAATTAATTGCTGAGGCATAATACTTTTTGCTTTTGACCTATTGCTGCAAATGAGGATAGGTAACGTCATTCGTGATGAGTCAGCTGTAGCAAGATTATGTAACAAGGCAGTACATGTGATCACATTTATAAATGATAAACACAAATGGGTAAAATATATAAAAATGCAAGTACTAGAACAGGTATAATAAGTAACAGGTTTAGTAAGTGTCATGAAAAACTTCTCCTGGAAAAAATACAAAAACGGATTATTGACCTGAAAGAAGAAACGCACACTATGCTGAAAAGTAGTGAACTTCGAATTAACAAGTAGTGAAATGTGTATAAAATGTGTTCCATAGCTGTCCTTTCCAAAACTTTCCGTCATCCTACTATGCAATGTAACACCTGCTGTCAAAGCAAACCGCAACAAATACTTAAATAACTACGTGGCATAAAGAAAAAAAACTTCATTATCCATATCATCATAACTTCACCATTATCATCACCTGTAGAGAAAAACTTCATTATTCATAATACCATTTCCTTCATCATTATTCATCAGTATTCACTATCATCTGCAAAAAATCACTTCATTACTCATTACATAACTATTCCTTATCTCTAGCATATTTCATCACTAAAAATAAGATGTGTAGTTCTCTCTGACAGCCTGCATCAATCACCTTGTATTCTGAAAGAAAAAATTAGTTAAGACTGCTATTCTGTGATGAGTATAGTATAGTCTTGTTAATGCTTGTTAATCCTGATCCCTTTACTCTTCCTCATAAAGTTATTGCATCTCCTTTCGTTTATTCCGTAGGTGAAATTCCCATTTATGTTAAATTTATTTCTTAGAATCATCATTCCTTTCTGAAATTGATGAACAAAGATTAATGTTTTGCATTTAAATCCTATACCCACTAAATAATGACTGGTTTATGGTGACACAATTAACCATACAGCATAACATGACAGAAAACGTAATATGTCCAAGACATTGACAGTGTTCGGATGCGAAAAAATGTACACAGAATAATACAATGCAGTAGCAAAAAAAAATGTGAAACAGTCACGATGTTGAGATGTCATAAGGCAAAAAAAAAAAAAATGTCAAAGTCGACTGGTGTGTGTTATATCTTAACTATTTCATAGTGCATACAAACAAAACTGGAGTACAGTCATATACACAAAAAAATGGAAAATGTGCACGGTCTGATGTGTAACGACAAGAAAAGCGACCTGCTAACCTTACCTTGCCGGGCACTTGCCAAGAAAAAAATACGATAATCATCAATAAGTAGTCACATAAATATAATCGGAGAAATAGTCGTAAATGTGTAAATTCATCTGGAAAAATATGCACGGTCTGATGTGTAACGACAAGAAGAGCGACCTGCTAACCTTACCTTGCCGGGCACTTGCCAAGAAAAAAAAAATACGATAATCATCAATAATTAGTCAGGTGAATTAATTGCATTAGTAAATGGCATCATAGTGTGTTGAATCATACAGTGGTTTCACTCAATAAACGGTTTAATGTTTGAGATATGGTGATTGCCTTTCGATTTTCTGGTTCTCAAAGTTTCGACGTGTACAACATTGGGGTGAGGGATACTGCGAATCCGATACGGACCTGCGTATAGAAGTTCAAATTTACTGCACTTACCTTTTAATTTGCTGGATAAATAGTGTGTACGTACTAATATCTTCTGTCCAACGTGAAAGTCGCGGCGTGTACAAACCTGTTTTTGCTGTCTTCTCCGGCGCTCTGCGGCACGTTTGATGTTGTTCAGCGCAATGTCAATTATTTCGTGGTGTCGTAGGCGACGATTTTTGGGGAATTCTATTAATTCTTTAATTTTGTTCGGTGGTTCAACGTTTTTCAGTATAACAGTCGGAGATAGCATAGTGGATTCATTTGGAATGGAATTAATTACATCTTGGAATGAGAGTATGTGTGTATCCCAATCAATATGTCTTTTGTGGCAGTATATTCTGCACAGTTTACCAATTTCCTTCATTAATCTTTCACAAGGGTTCGAAGAAGCGTGGTACTTGGATATATAGATCGGAGAAATGTTTCTAGCTCGTAACATGCGTGTCCATACACTACTACGAAATTGAGATCCATTATCAGAAATTACTTTCATTACATGCCCTACATGAAATAGAAAATGTTTTACAAATGCTTTCGAAACAGTTTTAGCAGTAGCTTTGCGTAACGGAGTGAAAGTAACAAATTTTGAAGTGAGCTCAACAGCGACAAATATGTAGCAAAAACATGGTAGTGAGGTCGGACATGTTCTTTTGTGTTCCGATTCTACTTTGTTACTATCCGTAATAGTTTGCACGTGTCAAAATTAATCATTTGCTGAAAAACATTTGTTTGTGTTTTGTGAGTGTCGTAAATTGGTAGTGACAGCAGAAGACAACACAGCTGACGGACAGAAGCATTAGCTCGCGCAGCTGACCAAAGCATGTGAAAAAAAAAAAGAATACTATGTCTCGTAATGACGACGAAATGAAATTTTCAAATGCAACTTGTTGAATGTACATGACGCTGAAATTTGCTTTGCAGAAGTTGGTTGCGATGTCTTGCTGATTGTTGCCGAGAGAACGCGATAGTGCGTCCGCTATAACATTTTGTGTACCGGGAATATGAACAATCGTAAAATTAAATTCTTGTAAATATAGTTTCCATCTACTTAATCTGTCGTGAGTAAATTTAGCTGAAAGCAAAAATTGTATAGCTCTATGGTCTGTGTAAACGGTGGTATGTCTGCCATAAAGAAAGTGCCGAAATCTCGTAAAAGCCCATACAACACATAATGTTTCCAGTTCTGTAACGGAATAATTTCGTTCAGCAGGTGACAAAATGCGACTTGCAAATGCGATGTTTTTAATTACTGTAGAACCATCTTCTTCAATTTCCTGAAAAATATGTACACCTAAAGCGGTGTTAGAGCTGTCAGTGGCAATGGAAAAATTTCTGGTGAGATCTGGGTGCGATAAAAGTAGAGCATTCAATAAAGCATGTTTCAAATAACATTCTCGTGAACAAAATTCTGCGTGTCAAAAGTAATGTTTGCGTTACTGTAGTATGCAATCTGTGCTGTATCTGGTTAAAATCTATCGTACGTATTATTATTTACGGGAGAATGTTGTGGCATATCCACTATATGAACTGTTCTGTTATTTCTTACTGACGTGTTACGCTATGGATGACACCTATTGTCTGTTTCATTCATGATTATTTGTTGTTGATTATTTTGTTGTTGCTCATAAGATCGACTGTTATTAAATGTACGCTGAAAATTGTGCTCATCATTCTTTTTACGTCTGTCCTAATAATCATTCCTATACGGTGTATTGCGATAGGAATTGAAATAGAGTGTTGTCTGTACGTAGTTATTTCTTTGCTGCCATGCGTTACTATTTGTTGGCGCTGAGACTATACATGCACGCGGCGAAACATTAAAGTTTGGTTGACCTTGTAGACTGCATTGTTGGTTAGGTATGCTAAGCGGCTGACTTTCATGCTATTGTGGTGAAAAACATCTATTGTTACAAAAATATGGTTCCGACTGCTCAAAATTTTATACATACTGATGATTACGATTTTATCTGTAATTAAAATTACGGCGGTACTGGAGTGCCTACTGAAAATTGTCACATTCGGTAAAAGATTTGTCGTATCCGGTTTTCATTACATACGTTTCTTAATACTAGGTAGAGCAATAGTTAAAGAGCAGTTTGGATAGATATAAAGGATAGTAGAAGAGAAGGCAGCAGTGCAGAAAACTAAAGATGAAATAGCACTACTACAGCTCGGGGCCCTATGCTCGCTACGGCACATATTCATTAAAGCGTAATGAATCCCCTGAGGTCATTTACGCACTGCAAATAAATTTTAGCTTTTGCGTTGCAAGCAATAGCGGTAAAATTCCAAAAGTAAATCGCTGTATTCTTGCTAATTCCAGTTTCTGCATAATACGTAATGCTGATGAAAATACAATAGCAAATTGTCGCCTCTGGTTCAAAGCTAGTTTCTGCATTACAGGTAATAGCGGTGAATGTACAAAAATAAATTGTCGTATACAGCTCAAAGCGTGTACCTGTACGCTGTCATTATTAAGTTCTTTACATTTTCTTACAAATGCAAATTGCTCGAAATCCACGTACTCGTCATTGAATTTAAAAACACGTTCGGGTTTATGTGTGAATCTGTTTGTCTGTGTCGTTTCGTACTTCAAGTTACGTAGCTTTTCAGATTTTAAGTCGCGTAGCTTTTCGGATTTTAATTCGCGTAGTCTCTGTAAATTGTTCACATTATACACGCTGCGTGAGTCAGGCAAATGCTCGAAACGTGGCGGATTCTGTGACGTATTGGTGACTGAAATAGTTTTCAACTCTGTTACTTGAAAACTTGCGACATTTTGGTTGTTCTGTCGTTCACTTTTATTATTGACTTCCGTATTCGGAGTGTGTGAAACTTCCACTGACTCTAAATTAACTTCGTCGCGAATCTGTACTGCGTTTTTTGGGCATTGTTCAGTGATTGCATTAATTTCGTGTACCTGTGTTTCGTTTGCTGAACATTGTTCAGTGACTGCATTAACTTCGTCTTTATGTAATTCTGTTGTGCTTACATGTGTACTATTTAATTCTTGTGCAACAGTGCCAACTTTTTCATTACTGTTATTAGCACAAGTCTTAGTATTCACACGTAATTGTACTTTAGTGTCCTGACATTGAACGGTAACAGCTGTAATCTCTTCCCTAACTTGTTTGTTCTGTTCATCAAGTTTTTTATTAAGTTGTTTATACTGCTCCCTAAGTTTGTCTAGTTTTTCGTTCTTTTGTTTGTTATCTTCCCTAAGTTGTTTGAAATTTTCATCCATCATTTCCTTCCGCTGTTTGTACTGTTCATCAAGTTCGTCCCTAAACTGTAGCATTATTGCCATAAATTGATCCAAAGTAATATTACCCACTCTATCAACCGTGCTGTTTGATTGTGTACCTGCAACTGTCGCGCTAAATGAATCCGTCGAATTTTCAGTACACTGACCATTTTCATTCGAAAAACTTGTCTGCACATTATTTGAATTTTCTAAATCGGGTGTGTTAAGCTCGGCATCACTCATTATAATAGAGCGTCCCGCGTCATCGATTGTCGACAAATCAACAGAGGACATAACCGAGTTCGTTTGTTCGTCATTAAGACAAAAATCATCATTAGTGGTTAGAATGCACGGATTGTTAGTGAACGCAGGATTGTCATCATTACACTGCGTGTCGCATGTCCTATCGGCAAAGTTGTTTGGGTCGGTAATTTCATTCATAATACCTCGCGATACACTATTCACAGTCTTTCGCGGCATTTTAACAATAGTCAAAATTTTTCACAAAACAAATAAGCACAATGCAAAAGCAACACACAAATACAACAAAGCAGCAAATTGCCGTTGACCTGTAGAAAGAAAGTCACAATATTATTAAAAGCGTTGCGCCAAGTCCTAATTATCTAAGCAAATAAGAGCAGATATCTGACTGTCGCTCAAAAGACTCTCAACGAAATACGATCCTGGACTGGGTGTCGCCAAGTGTAACCTCCCCACCGCAATTTTTTTTATATAAAAATAAATATAGCAATACTTAATAGAAATGGGCGCCAAGTGTAACCTCCCCACAAAAATTTTAAAAGAAAATAACGATACTAATTAGAAATGCTGATGGACATTGCTCTAAGCGTAACCTGCCCACAATGAAATGTACTGACAATGGCAACAAAAATGTGAAATACGCAATCTGACTCGAATGTAAATCCTTCAAAAAAAAAATTAAAGTCCATTCAGTGATAAGAAAATTCAGTTAAACCGAAATATCGGTCTTTGGCCCTGTGTAAAACAATCAGAATTAAAGTCTTACCTCAGAATAAATGGATGTCACATATCTGCTCTTGTTGTTGCGCACCACTTGGAGGAACTGCATTGCAAATAATAATATTCTCCTTTTTTTTTGTAATTCTAGTGAAATTTTTCTTCAAAAAGAAGTGGAATGAAATGGGAAGTGCAACGAGATCTTTAGTTCAAAAAAAATTAAACTTTTGAGAAAATGCTTTTGAAATAAAAAATTATTATTGGGAGACTTGTTGGAGAATAATTACAATAAATAAAATTTTTCATTATCTAATGATTATATTAATTAACAGTATACCTTATTCCTCATCTTGACCATTGTTGCCGACCGCCTACATCACACAACCGCACTGGGCTGCTACTACTGACCGACCGCTCTGCATGACGACTACAGACTGAGTACTGCTCTCAACTAGACAGAGCTACAGACTCGCAACGACTGACTGACTGCTCTGCATAGCGACAACTAACTCGCAAAGACTACTACCGACTGAGAACCGCTCGCAACACTCGCGCGGTCAAGCGCATACTCTCTGGTCACAGATGCTACAATGCCTCGCCATCGCTGCTGCGTTACATACGTGTTTCAAGTCATCAGTCGCCAGTCTTCTGACTGAATTGATGCGGCCCGCCACGAATTCCTCTCCTTTACCAACCTTCATCTCAGAGTAGCGCTTGCAACCTACGTTATTTGTTTATTTGTTAGATGTATTCCAATCTCTGTCTTCTCTACAATTTTTACCCTTTACAGCTCTCTCTAGTACCAGGGAAAACATTTCCTGATGTCTTAACTGAGGTCCTACCATTCTGTCCCTTCTTCTTGTCGATATTTTCTACATATTACTTTCTTCACTGATTCTGCGGAGAACCTCCCCATTCCTTACATCATTTCATCTAATTTTCAACATTCTTCTGCAGTACCACATCTCTTCTTTTCCGGTTTTCCCACAGTCCGTTTCACTGCCATACAATGCTGAGCTCCAAACGTATATTCTCAGAAATTTGTTCCTCAAATTAAAGCGTATGTTTGATACTAGTTGATTCTCTTGGCCAGGAATGCCCTTTTTGCTAGTGCTAGTCTGCTTTTTATGTTCTCCTTGCTCTGTCCGACGTCGGTTATTTTGCTGCCTACTACTTTATGATCAACAGGTCTGATGCTAGATTCTCTGTGTTCTCGTTTGTGTTACTTTCGCGTTTCTTCGATTTACTCCTAACACACATTTTTTAGTCGTTAGACTGTTCATTCCGTTCAAAAGATCCTATAATTCTTTTTCAATCTCACTGAGCATAACAATGACATCAGCGAATCTTGTCACTGATATCTTTTCACCTTGAATTTTAATTGCACTCTAGAATCTTCCCTTTATTCCCCTAGTTGCTTCTTCGATTATAGATTGAACAGAACAGGTGAAAGTCTACATCCGTGTCTTACACCCTTTTAAATCCGGGCACTTTGTTCTTGATCAGCCTTCGTTCTTGTACATATTGTATATTACCTTCCTTTCCCTACAGCTTATCCCTATTTTTGACAGAATTTCTAAAATCTTGCACGATTTTTTCTAGGTCGACAAATCCTATGAACGTGTCTTAATTTTCTTTAGTCTTGCTTCCATTATCTACGGCAATGTCAAAACTGCGTCTCTGGTGTCTTTATCTCTCCTATAGCCAAACTGATCGTCACCTAACACATCCTCAATTTTCGTTTCCGTGTTTCGGCATATTATTCGTGTCACCAACTTGGACGCATGAGCTCCTAAGTTGACTGTGCGATAATTCTCGCACTTGTCGGCTCCTGCAACCTTTGGTATTATGTGGATGATATTTTTCCGGAAGTCTGATGGTATATCTCCAGTCTCATACATTCCATACATCAATATGAATTGTCATTTTGTTGCCATCCCCCCCCCCCCCCAATGATTTTAGAAATTCCGATGGAATGTTACCTACTCCTCCTACTTTATTTGATCTTAAGTATTTCAAAGTTCTTCTAAATTCTGATTCTAATATCAGACCACCTATTCGTTTTTTATCGACTCCTGTTTCTTCTTCTATCATCAGATATGTTCTCATGGAAGCCCAGTGTACTCTTTCCACCTATATGCCCTTTGCTCTGCATTTAACAGTGGAATTCCCACTGCATTCTTAATGCTATCGTCCTTACTTTTAACTTCACCGAAGACTGTTTTGACTTTTCTGCATGCTGAGTCAGTCCTCCCGACAATCATTCCTTTTTCGATTTCTTCACATTTTCCTTGCAGCCTTTTCGCCTTAGCTTCCCTGCGTTTCCTGTTTATTCCATTCCTAAGTGACTTGTTTTTCTATATTCTTGGATTTCCCCGATATTTTTGTGTTTCCTTCATTCATTTATTCTGTTACCCACGCTTTTTTTTTTTTTTTTTTTTTTTTTGCAGTTACGTTCTTTGTAGCACTGTTTCTCTTTCCAACTCCTTTGACTGCCCTGTTTAGATACGTCCACTCCCCTTGATCCGAAAAGCCTACTGAACTATTCATTATCACAGTATCTACGGCCTGAGAGAACTTCAAGAGTATTTCCTCATTCCGTAGTACGACCATATTCCACTTCTTTGCACACCGATTCTTCCTGAATAGCCTCTTGAACTTCAGACCAACTACTAAATTATGATCTGAGTCTACATCTGCTCCTGGGTACACCTTACAATCCAATATCTGATTTCGTAATCAAAGATAGCAGCCTATAACTGAGTCGGGGATTTAGAAAAAACAAAGAGTTGCCGTACAGTGAGGCCTGCACCTGGCGGCGGTAGTGCGGAGTCTGGGGGCCCATTTCCCAACTTACCAACCCACACTGTGGCGGATATGTGGGCAGCTACAGGTTGGAAGTGGTGGACGGGAGGAACAACCAAAGGATACAAGACGCAGTTGAAGATTGCAAAAAATCTGTTTGCCGAAACACTGTGGAGAACTTACGACGTGACTCGGGAAAGGCGCCGGAGAAACCATCCTGCCGCACACGTTCGGCAAGCGGTACCGATAGCAGAGGACTGTGGCAGAGTCACCACAGAGAGTGCAGCGTGGTTTGCTGAGACCGCCGGCATCCTGACGTCATCGGGGAAATAGCGGTTCCCTGGGAAGCCGTGAGGCGCCGCTAGCTGGGCACGTGCGTGTGAGTGGGTCTGACCACATCCGGGGGGAGTGTGCTGGCGGCAGCCTTCACGAGAAGCCGAGGCACGTGATGCAGCCCGGCGCCTCGCGGCCTCCGCCTGCTCCCCCCACCCGGGGCCTCTGAGCAGTTCAGCCGCGTCGTGAATCTCCAATGGCGGATTTCAGATTTCCCTAACCCACTTCTTTAGAGGCTTTTGGGATACTATACACTAGTAACTAGTCAACCTCGACGAACTTATTCGGAGATATGACCAGCAGTATGTCGTTTTTAAATGATAAACAGCACGAAGCAGAGATAATGTCAGGTTTATGATAAAGAGATTAATGGAACCATTTTAACGGGTCAGATAAATGGGAGCAAAACAAAATATGTACACTACTGGCCATTAAAATTGCTACACCACAAAGATGACGCGCTACAGACGCGAAATTTAACCGACAGGAGGAAGATGCTGTGATATGCAAATGATTAGCTTTTCAGAGCATTCACAAAAGGTTGGCGCCGGTGGCGACACCTACAACGTGCTGACATGAGGAAAGTATCCAATCGATTTCTCATACGCAAACAGCAGTTGACCGGCGTTGCCTGGTGAAACGTTGTGTGATGCCGCGTGTAAGGAGGAGAAATGCGTACCATCACGTTTCCGACTTTGATAAAGGTCGGATTGTAGCCTATCACGATTGTGGTTTATCCTATCGTGACATTGCTGCTCGCGGTGGTCGAAATCCAATGACTGCTAGCAGAATATGGAATCGGTGAGTTCAGGAGGGTAATACGGAACGCCGTGCTGGATCCCAACGGCCTCGTATCACTAGCAGTCAAGATGACAGGCATCTTATCCGCATGGCTGTAACGGATCGTGCAGCCACGTCTCGATCCCTGAGTCAACAGATGGGGACGTTTGCAAGACAGCAACCATCTGCACGAACAGTTCGACGGCGTTTGCAGCAGCATGGACTATCACCTTGGAGACCATGGCTGCGGTTACCCTTGACGCTGCATTACAGACAGGAGCGCCTGCGATGGTGTACTCAACGACGAACCTGGGTGCACGAATGGCAAAACGTCATTTTTTCGGATGAATCCAGGTTCTATTTATAGCATCATGATGCTCGCATCCGTGTTTGCTCACATTACGGTGAACGCACATTGGAAGCGTGTATTCGTCTTCGCCATACTGGTGTATCACCCAGCGTGATGGTATGGGGTACCATTGGTTACACGTCTCGGTCACCTCTTGTTCACACTGATGGGACTTTGAGCAGTGAACGTTACATTTCAGCTGTGTTACGACACGTGGCTCTATCCTTCATTTGATCCCTGCGAAACCCTATATTTCAGGAGGATAATGCACGACCGCATGTTGCCGGTCCTGTACGGGACTTTCCGCATACTCAAAATGTTTGACTGCTGCCTGGCCAGCACATTCCCCAGATCTCTCACCAATTGAAAACGTCTGGTAAATGGTGGCCGAGCAACTGGCTCGTCACAATACGCCAGTCGCTACTCTTGATGAACTGTGGTATCGTGTTAAAGCTACATGGGCAGCTGTACCTGTATACGCCAACCAAGCTCTGTTTGACTCAATGCCCAGGCGTATCAAGGCCGTTATTACGGCCAGAGGTGGTTGTTCTGGGTACTGATTTCTCAGGATCTATGCACCTAAATTGCGTGAAAATGTAATCACATGTCAGATCTAGTAAAATATATTTGTCCTATGAATACCCGTTTATCATCTGCATTTCTTCTTGGTGTAGCAATTTTAATTGCCAGTAGTGTAGTAGTGCGATGTGATGGAAGAGATATAGGACTGTCGCAGGGAACCATTAAATCTGTAAAGCAGTTTAAATACTTGGGATGGATTATCCCTTCCTTGGGAAGCTGTAAAGCAGATTTGGAATGCAGAACCCAGAAAGCAAGAGGATCAATTAAGATGCTAAATGGAGTTCTATGGAGAAGGGGAGCATCAACGAAAACAAAGAAGGGGATTCTGCAAATAGTACTTGATGCGGTAGGATGAACCTGAGGGAGCGGCAGAGAGAGGCAGCAGAAATGTGTGGAATAACTATGGCAGCCGGGAAATCCATATTGAGGAGGAGAAGAAATTATGAAATTAGAGAAATACTGGATTCGGAGCAACCAGTCGTGCACGTAATTGAGAAGAACGTCCTTCAATGGTATGGTCATGGATGGGAAGGAAGCAGTCTAGGCAATCAGACATTGTCTAAGGCTACTAAGCGCTAGATCAAGATGCTGGAAATTTAAAATTAAGTAGAGTTCTGTTCAGCGTTCCAGAGAAACTCTCGAAGAAAAGGCTACTGAAATCAGGAACCACTTAAAGAAAAGAAATTGCAGTACGCTAGCACGCACTGGAATTAACAAGTGACGAAACGGTAGACAAATATTCTGTGATTCGTTCAAAAATTGGTGCTGAGAAACTTACTGGAGTGCCTGCATTACAGTTCTGGAGCTGGAAAAAAACGTGTAACGTCTGTCTATGAACTGATCGCTGAATTGAGTTCTATGTCTTATTTGAAGGCAGCTTCTGACACAACGAAATCAAATGCGGGCGCTCTCAGAGATGCATGCCTGTTGGTTGAATTTTGTTTTGAAAAAGGAAGTCTTATGTTTATCTCGTAGGCCTCAAGTATACGACATCATTCCCAGAATTTTTGAGGAAATACACTGTAGAAACAAAGATCAAACTTAATATCGAATACATTTCAAACCGTTTAGTATTAAAATGATGTTAATAAAATCCAATCTGAAATTCATTTGGCTCAAGTTGAGGTGTCCCCAGTTCAAAACTCCTGAGAAGACGGCAGTTTAGAGAGATTTATAGAGGATTTCCAAAATGAACTGCAATTTTTCTTGGTGAAACACCCTCTCATGGACTATCTCTCCGTGTCGGGGGCTTTCCAAAAAAGTGGACGGCTAAAGCTTTTGAAAATGTTTATGTTCTGCGGTTTATGTTCTGAAATCTGAATTTCATCACAACAAGAGATTGAAGTTCGTGATATTCGTATTTCCCTTGACATTGTGTATGTGGAAATTCAGATCTGTACCCCCCTCTGCACCAAAAGCACATTATTACGATTTCAATCTCTCGCGTGGCTTTACAAGAACTGAAAATATACGGTGGTATCTGTCTCCTGAATCCGTTGTCTTGTCAGTCTTAGATCCTAATTCGTCTTCGGAATTAAAAATTAAGTTAGTGAATGTTAGCCCAGAGGAAGAGCCATCAGACGAAAATTCTAAATAGATTAAGTGGGAATCGATCAAATCTCAGAAATTATCAGTAATAAAAATGAACACTTTGTTTATAATAAAACAAATATATGGTTTATCAGATTTTAATTGAGTGACGGGTTCCTTAAGGCAAGCACAAGGAACTGGAAGTTGTAAATGATACAACTGTGAGACGAGGCAAGCTCATTGAAGACTATCATCATTTATTAAAAAAGAGAAAGAGAGAGCGAGAGAGAGAGAGAAATGAATGCAGCATGTGCTTTACGTAGCGTCTGAGTTTTGCCATAAGGTTTTGAGTCGTAAAGAAATAGATTTTGTCAAATAATAAAGATCTATAGAAAGAAATGCGATTTTCTCATATATGCCTCAAAACGTTGCAAGTAATAATCTTATAGATTGTCCGGTCAAAGCTGATACAGCAGCATAAATAATTAGGCTGAAATTGATGAACTAATTAGTTAATCGACTACAATATTTTGAGACGAAGAAATTGATTTTAGGCTATTTGTTGTTTTTTTCCTCAAATATACAGGCTGATGCTCGGCTCTGCGTGCAGTTCTCTCTATATGTATATGCATTCAGTAAATTGAGATTCTCACATACGCATAGCAATACCTCCTGTTATAACAGTTCCTTTTGAACCGTCATTATTGTTGTTTATCTGATCTTTGCCGCTCGATCCCGGTTATCACTTGTTTAGTTGAACATCTGCCGATGACTGAATATGGAACTACAATTCGTTTACTCACAAACGAAACTAAACACGGCCGATAACACAAAAAAGTAGTATTTCTTACATTTACAAGATCTTTCAGCGAAGTAATTATGGCTTCACAGGTTTCTGGGGCGATACTTGAGATTGCTTGTTTTGAAATTCTAAGTGTGTATACCACAGGCATGGAGCCGGACTGGAAGAGCTAGCCTGACCGAGAGTGGAATGGTGTCCCTAAATACAGTGGAATCCTTAGAAATCTTTTCTCGAAACATCTGCAGAAGGGATTTCGAAATCGGCAGGGCACATTCTTAAAAAAATTCTGAAGCCCATACCATATTCTGGTTTTGATTTTTCAAGAAGATTCATAGCACCCGTTATGCATCCCGAAAACACAGTTCTCCTCTAGTGACATTTACGTTGCTTTTCTTACCTTGTAAAAAAGTTAAATTGACTAAACACAAATTAAATATACGGAGAACACTGTGCAAACGCTGCGCCGTGATCACTCGAGTGCATCTGACTCAGAAGATGTCGAGATACAATGTCGCGCGACTTTATAGGCGTATATATGTCTTCGTGAGCTGCCGCTTTGTGCAGACAAGTTCATTAATTGCAAGTAAAACAATTTGAAGAACGTCGAATAATGATATTGATACTGCCCCTTAACTCTTAACTGCAACGTAATTATTATTACGGATATTTGCAAAATAAGTATTACTGAAACCCATACCAACTTCTGGTTCTCATAGACGTGTAACTATAGCACACCCATGGAAACAAACGTGTTACTGAACGAAACATATTGTCTATAAAACTCATGTAGAACTCTCATTTGATTTCACTACAAATTTCAGAGCAAAGTCACCAACACACGCTTATGCAAACACATTCCTTTTTAGGGCAGAGGATAATTTATTTCAGTCTGTCAATTTAAGAATGCAGCCTTCTTGTCGGAAGGCTCCCAAACGCCTACATGATACAAGAGAGGTTGGAAGTTTTAAATGTGGGGAACGCAGCGCACACAATGCGGTCCGAGGAACAATTCTGAGAAAGAGAGCAGAAAAAAGCAGACGGGCGGCTACGCACTCGCCCGACCAGTTCTTATGTAGGTAGCTTTTTAATTTGTGGGATTCCCTCGCTTCTCACACACCAGCTTGCCACCTGCGGGTCGCTTGTGGTTGCGGCTGGCTCTGAAACTGTTCGCACAGCAACTTCAGTAACTGCTACACAGCCACCTCAGACAGACCGGTTCATACAAGCGTTATTTGTACGCGTAGCCCTGCGAAAGTTAGAGACTAAACATACACGGGTGAATTAACGAGTCCATTAAAAGCAACTGTACACATCATTCACAACACTTGTTACAATAAGAATCGTTACATGTATGTATGTATGCTTGCATGTTGTACGTCTCCTCCTAAACCACTGGACCTATTTCAACCAAACTTCTTACACATTTCCCTTACTGCCAAGCAACAATCGCTGTGGGTGTAAGAAACACCTGTATATCACATTTCAGGAAATATGACGTCATAAACAATGAGATGCATGAAAAACTGCCGCATCATGCATGGTGTTTATATTTATGACTTCTATCTTACTAATTCTATTCACAATAAACTTCGCAGACCGTATCTACAGCCTCTACATGCACTTACAAAATTATATCGTGGCACCACAGTTAGTTCAGGACATATGACGTAGTAAGGTCTGAGATGCGTGAAAAATTTCCTCAATGTGCATGAAGTTTATATGTTATACTTGTTTGCTACCGACTACATTATCGGCACATTTTGCAGACAGAATCCACATATGTCACTGAATGTACCTACAAAATTATATCATTGTACGGCACATAGCTAAGCGGATATGACTTAAGGTCATGAACACTGAGATGCGTGAAAAAATGCCGCAATAAGCATGAAATTTTAATACATTTATTCTTTACTCCTAAGGCACTGCTGCAGCCGAGTCAACTTCAAGAAATCTCTGGAACATGGCAGCGCTTTTTACAGCTTTCATCTGCAAAGCACAAATGGCTGTAGGCAAAAATACACTACTGGACATTAAAATTGCAACACCAAGAAGAAATGCAGACGTTAAACGGGTATTCATTGGACAAATATATTATACTAGAACTGACATGTGATTGCATTTTCACGCAATTTGGGTGCATAGATCCTGACAAATCAGTACCCAAAACAAACGCATTGACTCAAATAGAGCTTGGATGGCGTGTACTGGTACAGCTCCCCATGCAGCTTCAACACGATACCACAGTTCATCAAGAGTAGTGACTGGCGCATTGTGACGAGCCAGTTGCTCGGCCACCATTGACCAGACGTTTTCAATTGGTGAGACATCTGGAGAATGTGCTGGCCAGGGCAGCAGTCGAGCATTTTCTGTATCAGAAAGGCCCATAGCCCATACAGGACCGGCAACATGCGGTCGTGCATTATCCTGCTGAAATGTAGGGTTTTACAGGAAACGTATGGAGGGTAGAGCCACGGGTCGTAACACATCTGAAATGTAACGTCCACTGTTCAAAGTGCCGTCAATGCGAACAAGAGGTGACCGAGACGTGTAACCAATGGCACCCCATACCATCACGCCGGGTGATACGCCAGTATGGCGATGACGAATACACGCTTCCAATGTGCGTTCACCGCGATGTCGCAAAACACGGATGCGACCATCATGATGCTGTAAACAGAACCTGGATTCATCCGAAAAAATGACGTTTTGCCATTCGTGCATCCAGGTTAGTCGTTTGAGTACACCATCGCAGGCGCTCCTGTCTGTGATGCAGCGTCAAGGGTAACCGCAGCCATGGTCTCCGAGGTGATAGTCCATGCTGCTGCAAACGTCGTCGTCGAACTGTTCGTGTAGATGGTTGTTGTCTTGCAAGCGTCCCCATGTGTTGACTCAGGGATCGAGACGTGGCTGCGCGATCCGTTACAGCCATGCGAATAAGATGCCTGTCATCTCGACTGCTATTGATACGAGGCCGTTGGAATCCAGCAAGGCGTTTTGTATTATCCTCCTGAACCCACCGATTCCATATTCTGCTAACAGTCATTGGATCTCGACCAACGCGAGCAGCAATGTCGCGATACGATAAACCGCAATCGCGATAGGCTACAATCCGACCTTTATCAAAGTCGGAAACGTGATGGTACGCATTTCTCCTCCTTACACGAGGCATCACAACAACGTTTCACCAGGCAACGCCTGTCAACTGCTGTTTGTGTATGAGAAATCGGTTGGAAACTTTCCTCATGTCAGCACGTAGGTGTCGCCACTGGCGCCAACCTTGTGCGAATGCTCTGAAAAGCTAATCATTTGCATGTCACAGCATCTTCTTCCTATCGGTTAAATTTCGCGTCTGTAGCACGTCATCTTCGTGGTGTAGCAATTATAATGGCCAGTAGTGTAATAGCTGTCAATAGAGCTTTGAAAGGCGTTGTCATAGGGACGTTTACAAAATCGTGTTGTAGTCACACGAAATGGCTGCGGCCAGCTGCATGGGCATGTAACTAGAAATATTTTTTTATAATCAAGTTCGGAATTAAATATTACAGAGAATTTGTATTTTGCATATTATGTTTCTTAATTTCGATACTGTATTTACAAATTTGTATATTATGCATATTTCCTTGTACGAATGTTTCATGATTTGAAAGGTGTTTTCACGAAAACATGGAAATGAGGTTTTTTTCGATTTTACACTACAAACACAGTTCATTTTTTTTTTAGTTTCTAGTAGAAAGTCGTCATAATACATACCTGGGCAATAGCGGGCCTGTCAGCTAGTTAATTAAATAATACTGCTACGTATGAACAACCACACAAGAATGCAAGGAAACGTATGCTGATGTGTGCTGCCCACTAAGATCTCTTGCAATACACTAAGCTCTCACTTCCACTCGAGGGACATGTCTACTCGAACTTTGTCGCGGACCGCTTAATAAAACTAGAACACAATTGATACCTTCCTCATTGCAATCTGTTAACACCCACAAAGAAACTACCTGCATGCTTCACTACGGGAAGAATAAATAAGTTTTTTTCTTTGGTACGCATTTACGTATCGCGACAGACATGTCAGTGCGTGCACTAATTAAATTGCGAATGGCTGAATAAGAATAACTCGTCGCATACTTGCAGGCAAGAGTTCCAGCCGTCTGTTCTCGATTTCAGATTAGGTACTGAAGAGAGTCCCACAGCGTCATTTCCACAGCGACACTTTCAATGAAAGTGGCATTCTGACACACCTGTGACACGAACGGGATCGAATTCTTCAGTTTCATATACTTTCGGGTCGTGATCCTTGTGTTCACACGTGTCGTTTAGAACCGAGAGCGTTGGTACGATGGTTGAGACAGAATATTAGTATTTGGGAGGACTGGGATTCAAATCCCCACTTTGCCACATTTATTTGCTTTTTCAGCGTGATCCTCAAACAAACTGCTGCCTATTCCTTTACGCAGCTTCACAAACTGAGCATTTAATTCGTCTCTAAGTACATCGACGCTGACACTTAACCTACAATAGCTATTTGCTAAATCCTAACACACTGGTGGCCAACAACTTTTTGAGAATTTTGTAATTATGTAAGTGACTTAAAATAGCTAGAAGACATGTAGGAATGCAACACTGAATAAAATATTCTCGTGCTTTCATCCACATCAAATAGTTAAGTAACTGCTGGCTGTGACGTCCCTGGTGTCCGCATTATCGTAATACGAAGTGTGGCTAGAAAAAAACCGGACTAGTACTGGTGAAACAATAAAACGAGTGCAATAAGGCTGAAAGTCGCGTGGCCTGTCACGTGACTCTCGCTCCGCCTACTGCTCGAGTTTCATCTGCCTCCTGCACTCAGTCTGCCCGTGGCGTCTCTTTTAAGTAGTTGACGTTTTGTCTGTGCGTCGGAAAATGTTGAGTGTACAGAAAGAACAGCGTGTTAACATCAAATTTTGTTTCAAACTAGGAAAATCTGCAAGTGAAACGTTTGTAATGTTACAACAAGTGTACGGCGACGATTGTTTATCGCGAACACAAGTGTTTGAGTGGTTTAAACGATTTAAAGATGGCCACGAAGACACCAGTGATGACACTCGAACTGGCAGACCATTGTCGGCAAAAACTGATGGAAACATTGAAAAAATCGGTAACCTTGTTCGACAAGATCGCCGTTTAACAATCAGAGCAGTGTCTGAGTTAACAGGAGTTGACAAGGAAAGTGTTAGGCAGATCCTTCATGAAAGTTTCAAAATGAACAAAGTGTGTTCAAAAATGGTTCCAAAGTGTCTCACAATTGAACAGAAGGAACGCCGAAGAATGATTTGTTCTGACATCC
Source organism: Schistocerca americana (assembly GCF_021461395.2). Classification (NCBI taxonomy): domain Eukaryota; kingdom Metazoa; phylum Arthropoda; class Insecta; order Orthoptera; family Acrididae; genus Schistocerca; species Schistocerca americana. The sequence continues at coordinate 26,174,871 of NC_060124.1, forward strand.
TGGAAAACATTGAAAGTGATCCCACCTTCTTACAAAATGTTATTACTTGCGATGAATCGTGGTTTTTTACTTACGATCCCGAAACTAAACGCCAATCGATGCATTGGAAAACTCCTGGTTCTCCACGACAAAAAAAAAGCACGAATGTCAAAATCGAAATTCAAGGCAATGATGATTGTTTTTTATGACATCAAAGGGATTGTGCACATTGATTGGGTACCAGAGGGACAAACAGTGAATCAGCATTACTACATTAGCGTCCTGGCTACCCTACGTGAGTACGGAGAAAACGGAACGATTTGTGGAGAAAAAAGTCATGGATCCTTCACCAAGACAATGCCCCAGCTCACAGTGCGTTGTCAGTGAAGACGTTTTTGGCAAAACACAACATTCCCGTCTTAGATCATCCACCCTACTCACCTGATTTGGCCCCCTGTGACTTTTTTCTTTTCCCTAAAGTCAAGTCAGCTTTGAAAGGAACTAGATTTGAGACTGTTGAAGCAGTAAAAGAAAAAGCGACGGAAGTAATGTATGGACTTACCGAAAATGATCTGCAGCATTGCTATGAACAGTGGAAAATTCATATGGAGCGGTGTAGAGACCGAGGAGGAGAGTACATTGAAGGAGATAACATGAAATTGTAAATAATTGTAAATAAATGTTTTTTCCAGCATCAGTCCGGTTTTTTTCTAGCCGCACCTCGTATATGGTCATACGTTGCACCCGCTTTCGATGCTTAAACCTCGCTGTCGTTGGATCCCACGCAGCGCTGAGCTGTAGACCAGCGTCTCTACTGAGAATGTTGTCAGTGGTATTTATTTCGATGCTTTCTTTAATTAGACTGTCCCAGAGCCGTTAGTGTGAGCCACGACAGACGTGTAGTCAGATTTAAGGCGGTGGCTGTTTTCCAGAGCATGCTCATCTAAAGCTGACTCTAACGCCGTAGTCTATAAAATATTTTATGCTCCGTCTTTAGTGCGCTCTGTTTATCCAACATAAAAAACGAGGAAGAGAAACCAGAGCGCGTTGTCTGAAGTAAAACTGGCGATAGCCGCAGCGTATTTTGTAAACTTCGGATCTGTCGAGGCCTGCTGCATATTTAACTAAACTCTGTAGTTGCCGGAATTTCGACGGAGTTTTGACGATCGCCTAGACTTTGTGTCTCTTCATCAGGCTGCTCATCTTAATCGACAGGTAAACACAGAACGGCGAAAATGCTAATTTCTTTTCGTCCTCATCAGTCTCTTAGAGAGATGATGCAAAAACAATCCGTTTCTTTTGTGAACGAGTTTAATTTTTTCACTGGGGACACCGCATTAATTATACTATGTGTACTGGGAGATTAAGGCCACGTGGAGCTTATAACTATTCTAGCACTAGAGCAGTTGATCACAAACGGCAGATGAGCACGAGATGCAGGAGACAAAGTGTCACCCACAACTCCCCGATCGTCGAGTGCGCCATAAGTTATTTCTTCATATTACCCACCAACAAACAGTAGTCTTAGTCTTAGACACATATTTTGTAAAAAAATATGAGTGAGCAATATTAGTGAAACGTTCTCCAACCTACAATGTAACGATGAAAATGTGAAAGCAAAGGTGCAGAATTATATGAGTAAGTATTCACAGATTTGTATACGACAACCATTACTTTGAATAATAACCTAACTTGTTTAATCCGTCTACACCAGTGGTTCCCAACGAGGAGGTAATTACCTCCTGAGGGGTAAAATGAAATTTTCTGAGGAGTAAACACTGTTGTTGTGGTCTTCAGTCCAGAGACTGGTTTGATGCAGCTCTCCATGCTACTCTATCCTGGGCAAGCTTCTTCATCTCCCAGTACTTACTGCAGCCTACATCCTTCTGATTCTGTTTAGTGTATTCATCTCTTGGTCTCCCTCTATGATTTTTAGACTCCACGCTGCCCTCCAATACCAAATTGGTGATCCCTGATGCCTCAGAATACGTCCTAAGAACCGATCACTTCTTCTAGTCAAGTTGTACCACAAATGTCTCTTCTCCCTAATTCTATTCAATACCTCCTCATTAGTTATGTGATCTACCCATCTGATCTTCAGCATTCTTCTGTAGCACCACATTTCGAAAGCTTCTATTCTCTTGTCTAAACTATTTATCGTCCACGTTTCACTTCCATACATAGCTACACTCCATACAAATACTTTCAGAAACTACTTCCTCACACTTAAATCAAGACTCGATGTTAACAAATTTCTCTTCTTCAGAAACAGTTTCCTTGCCATTGCCAGTCTACATTTTATATCCTCTCTACTTCGACCATCATCAGTTATTTTGCTTCCCAAATAGCAAAATTCCTTTACTACTTTAAGTGTCTCATTTAGTAATCTAATTCCCTCAGCATCACCCGACTTAATTCGACTACATTCCATTATCCTCGTTTTCGTTTTGTTGATGTTCATCTTATATCCTCCTTTCATGACACTGTCCATTCCATTCAGCTACTCTTCCAGGTACTTTGGTGTCTCTAACAGAATTACAATGTCTTCGACGAATCTCAAAGTTTTTATTTCTTCTCCATGGATTCTAATTCCTACTCCGAAATTTTCTTTTGTTTCCTTTACTGCTTGCTCAATATACAGATTGAATATCATCGGGGATAGGCTAGAACCCTGTCTCATTCCCTTCCCAACCACTGCTTCCCTTTCATGCCCCTCGACTCTTACAACTGCCATCTGGTTTCTGTACAAATTGTAAATAGCCTTTCGCTGCCTGTATTTTACCTCTGCTACCTTCAGAATTTGAAAGAGAGTATTCCAGTCAACATTGTCAGAAGCTTTCTCCAAGTCTACAAATGCTAGTAAAAACTAAACTATTCAATTTTGTTTCAATCACAAAACTAAATTATTTTCAAAAGATCATTACTATTATGGCAACAGATGGCAGGAGGGGGGAGGGAGCAGGGCAGGGGTACTAGCTACCATCTAATTGTGCTCAGGGCTAATGATCTAAGAAAGGTTGGGAGTCACTGATCTGCACATACATTATCTGACCAGAAACATCCACACAGCCCTATGTAAGCAGCACTTACCAGTGGAAGTCACGAGACGCGGACTCACCAGTTTAAAACGAGGCGATAAATATTTAATTGTCAGTAGAAAGGCAGTAACAGCAGGGTGGTTTCGTCAGAAGAATTCACTGACCTCGAACGTCGTCTAGTCTATGAATGTCACCTGAGTAACGAATCAATGTGGGTCATTTCTACGCTTCCAAAGATGCTCAAGATGTCTGTTAGTGAGGTGATTATGACCTTAAATACGAAGGAACAACCCCAGCCAATCCAACAGCAGGTAGAGATGGCATGTATTGACGGACTGTCGAGCAATGCGTAGGTTGGTTATTGTGGTGTCACCGCCAGACACCACACTTGCTAGGTGGTAGCCTTCAAATCGGCCGCGGTCCGTTAGTATACGTCGGACCCGCGTGTCGCCACTGTCAGTGATTTCAGACCGAGCGCCGCCACACGGCAGGTCTAGAGAGACTTGCTAGCACTCGCCCCAGTTGTACAGCCGACTTTGCTAGCGATGGTTCACTGACAAATTACGCTCTCATTTGCCGAGACGATAGTTAGCATAGCCTTCAGCTACGTCATTTGCTACGACCTAGCAAGGCGCCATTATCAATTGCTATTTATCTTGTGATGCATGTACCGTCAGACCGATGTTTACCAATTATGGATTAAAGTTAAGTATTCCAGAAGCTACGTACGTTTTTCTAAGTTCTCATTTCCGTGTCCTGTTCCAGACCTCACGCCAGCCTGCGTGAGCTTAAACGCGTGCCTTTCGGCTATCTCATAGTGGCTTGGCTGTCTTGCCAAGTCACGACAGTTATAAAAAATCTGGGTTTTGGAGAGCGACGCCACAGGACAACAATTGAATACAACCGATTGATTTGAAGTGATGTTTCACGCCATATGCTGTGGCAGTCCAATGGAAAGGGTTGAATTCGGCGAATGCCTGGAGACGTTAGCTGCCATCATACGTAGTGACAAAGTGAAGTACGATGGAGGTGTTAACAGTATGGAGGAGTGGTCCCTTTATTGCGCCTAAGAAAATTCTGAATGCAGAAGGAAATGAACAAAGTTTACAACATTGTTAACTGCATACACCAGAGGAAAATTTCTGAGGCGATGATTGTATGAGCATGGCAATGTATCGTATCATAAAGCAGTATCTGCGAGGCAATGGCTTGTGGAGAATACCATTCCGGAAATGAAACTACCTGCCCGAGTCTCGACCTGAACCCAATGCAACACGTTTGAGATTTGTCAGAAGGTTAGCTTCGGTCCGAACCCTAATGTTCAGCATCACTAATTTCTCCTGTTTCGCCTCTTGAGGAAGAATGGGCTGCCATTCCTGCACAGTCATTCAAACACCTCATTGAAAGTGTGCCCAGCAGATTTTAAGCCGTATATCAGGAACTGCTGTTCAGTTTTTGTACGGGTTTCATCGATCATCGATAGACTGATTTACGATGACGGTTTCTCTACATTATTTATAACCTCTACGCCAGACAAGTTGTCCAGCCGTCCATAGTTACAATGATACCACCAGATTTGTTAATCACGGATACTGATGAGACTTAGGTATGATGTAAAGGCACCTGACCTGAGTACCCGGCTTGCGGCTTTTCATGTTCCCGAGAAAATCGATGATGAAGTTTTATGCGTACCTGTGACGTTAGTCATGTTTCGACTACTAGGTAAGTGAACGTAGCGCTGTGGTTAAGGTTCAAGGCTCAACTCGCTTGCGGTAGGTGTTGGTCATGGCCGTGTGCTTTTTTTTCGATTTGATTGTATAGAAAAATGATTAAATACTGGCATATATAATGAAAAATTATTCAAAAATAGTCAAATAATATCGTTAATAAAGCAAACTTTTTAGATGACCTTATTGGGAAACAGCGATCTGTCATTTAAGTAAAATTGGTAAAAAATAGTCTCGATCGCACAGTCATTTATTAAAAATATTACAGTTTCCGGCCTCTAGTAGCAGGCCATGGCTACGGCCTAGTTAAATTTCCAAATATAGCTTCGTAGTTAAATTCCAAATATTTGGACAAATTTCACTTGATTCGTGTGGAAGGCAGACTGACCAGACACTTTACGTTCAGATCTTTGGAAATGAAAGAAAAGTATGTAGCAGCACCGTAAAAATTATCTCCACTTTCCGAACGCTGTAATGTTTATTTTCACGGATAGGATAAAATCTCCGCGAAAAAATTAAAAAGGTGCGCAATATGTTAAATACTAATAGAAAAGTCGATTGTTTAATTCTGCATAGAGTTAATGCACATGCTTCCACTCGGATGCTCAAATATGTGTGGTCCACACTGAAGTTGATCAAAGAAGGAAAAATATTTCTGAATTTAAAAAGAAATTTTTTTGTCTCGCTTCTGCAAAATCCGCGTGCCTGTGAGTCAGTAGCTTTCATTAAATGTGAGTGGCGCTCTACAAATTTGTGTTTCGATTGCTTCTACGATAAATACCATCCGGAATTCTATTCTAGCACAGCAAGTGATGCGAGCGACAGCGAGTGAGACCAATCCATATTTAAGATTGAATAACAAGTACATAAATTAGCCAAAAACCTGCCACAAAGCTTGCAATTACAAAACATCATTTTATGTACCTAAGAGGCACTACAGCTCATATCGTATTCAATAGCAAGGACAAAACAGACTTATTAAGTAACAGTGGTGTTAATAAAATCACTTGCAATGACTGCAACAAACTGTACACTGGCCGAACAGGCAGTGCTATAACAATCAGCTGATTGAACACGAACACATCTGGGAATTACATAAGTCAGGTTCCACCTTTGCCGAACACATGCTGAAGGGAGGACTCAGATACCAAGTCCGCACAGAAGTACTACATGCTGCCAACGAAGGAAGAAAGCTAAGCCTGTTAGAAGAACTTGAGGTAAACAAAAATTTAGCTGGAAATACCCAGCTGGTTCTAAATGATCAATTACAGCTGTGTACATCATTTTTAAGCTTCACATGATGCAGTCAACCAGCCACATACCCACAAACCACCACAAATACCCATACAGCAACACAAAATTAAAACACGATACCATTTCCTGTTCCGCACCTTGCCTACACCACAAAATTCAACAATATAACGTACAGTACTGCAATATTGTGAATTTTAACCATGTAATGTGTTGAATATTGCCCATTCCACAAAATTTAATTTACGACCTAAAACATGTTTGTTACACAACGTAAGTTACTAGTGCTCAGATAGACAGTTCTCTATCAATGTCACGACCACATAAATTATTACATCTTAATCATATAACCTGTAGTACTGTAAGATTGTGCATTTTAAGTGTGGTCTATAATATTGTCCATCGCCTAAAGTTTAATTTGTAATGTCAAAAAACATGTTTGTTGCACAATATAAATCGAGAGTGCACAGTTTAACTGTTTCTCAGACAATATCGAGACCTCTAAAGCTTTAGCATCACAACCATTTCATCTGTAATATTGTTAGTTTAGTTATCCATTGCACTTCGTAATGTCTCTTCGGTAAAGTGTAATTTCAAGGCTAAGAAACAAGCTTAATGCACACCACTCTACACTCCGTGCAACTGGATTGTATCCTGCATATCATGTTTGGTTACCTAAGAACTAGTGTTCCTTTCAGACGTTAGTCATTTGTTCCCTGAAGATGGCCCAGTAAGCCGAAAACTAGTTTGAAATAAACAAGAATGAGTAGAACAAAAACAGTCTACTTGTTATTCAAACTCAATCTGTAATCTATTCTCTAACAAACAGAATACACATTTGGAGAAAGTTCGCCATAAAGACTGGTATAGTAATGAAATTTTGCTTGCCCTGTACTATATTTTCATATTCGGTACAGTGAAACTGGAAAAAATTACACGGTAGGGTCTGATCCCATACCACCAGCATGGTACCCACGAACCTTAATCGCTGCACTATGTTGGGTTGGTCAAAACATGGCAAACGTTACAGGTGTAGAAGATACGCGTAAGTCTTCAGCATCGATTTTCTGGAAACTAAAGACCGTCGCTTGAAAAGCCGCAAGCCTTGTGCTCACGGCAGATCCCTCTACAACATACCTAGGACTCATCAAACTGCCTGATTAACAGGTCCGGTGGTCCTCTTGTTAGTGGTACCCATACAAAAATGGAGAGGGGGGGGGGCAACAGTTCACAAATAAACTCGCAAGGAGAATATAGACACATATAAGTAATGGTTAAATTCTCTTTTGCCAAATTCTAAGATCCAGAAAAAAAGTTTGCTCTCCGAGGCCAAAGGCGATTTCGAATGTTGGTAAAAATTAATTACTGGCAAGCACTTGTAAACGAAGGTGAAACAAAAGCAAAGAGTACGCGTCCTGAGTTTACTTGAGCATCGTGGATTTTCGTGAGAGCTTCCATTGTGAGAGAGAACACTGTGCGTCAGAAACATATCACGTCATTCAACGGAGATCAGGCGTTAGTTTTGCAATATAAATAGATGTCTGAGAGTGTTGCAACTTTGTTATCACAGATCCAGTGGCCATACGTAACACTGAGAGCTCGGTATGTGATTCATCAGTTGTGCCGCGTGCCTTTCGAAAGGCAGCGTTGTTTGTGAAATCTTACTTAAAAGCGTTGCTGCTAGTCAGAGATCGAAGGCTCGAACTCCACCCTTCCAAAACTTTTAATTTCCCTGCATGAGACCCAAAATGAAACCAGAAACAATGTACGTATTTCTATGGTAAGCGCTGAATGTAGGATATACTTAGAAACATCCGAAAGTAAGTTACACATTCCTCCCACGCTGAAAGTATCGCACAACAAGAGTGGCGCATTGTCAAAAGAGAGTGAATGTTCCGAGTTTTCTGCAGACATAGTGATGCTACGGTAAAGACAATAGGTGCATCACAGTGTGCGAATGAAAGTGCACGGCAACTGGAAACGTAGTCCAAAGTTGAAGAACTTAGGACAGAACGATTCTTGTGGGCAAGACGTCCAAATTGTACAGAGATTCATGGTGGTATTTTGGTGGAACGTGAAACAAGACCACACGTATGTGGGTGACGCTTACTGGGAAAGAAGGCCGCCTTCATCGACCACAGACAATAATTCCCAGGCAATCGAGAAACTGATTCGCAGTCGCAGTGTGACTACCGCGAACACGGTCCGACATTCGCCCACTTCAACAGGCAGAGCTAGCTCATTCCATCGTCCGAGATTGTGTGCAGTATCAGAAGTTGATCTCACCCTGGGTTCAGCCATCACTAGCACCTGCACGCAAATAAGCAACGTTTATGTCAAAGCAGTAGGTGGATCAAAACAAAACGTCCAGACACTGTGAGACCAAAATGGTACTGAAACAGAGGATGACAGACTAAAGGCCGAAATACTAAATGTCATTTTCCAAAGCTGTTTCACAGAGGACGACTACACTGTAGTTCATTCTCTAGATTGTCGCACAGATGACAAAATGGTAGATATCGAAATAGACGACAGAGCGATAGAGAAGCAATTAAAATCGCTCAAAAGAGGAAAGGCCGCAGGACCTGATGGGATACCAGTTCGATTTTACACAGAGTCCTCGAAGGAACTTGCCCCCCTCCTTGCAGAGGTGTACCGTAGGTCTCTAGAAGAGCGTAGCGTTCCAAAGGATTGGAAAAGGGCACAGGTCATCCCCGTTTTCAAGAAAGGACGTCGAACAGATGTGCAGAACTATAGACCTGTATCTCCAACTTCGATCAGTTGTAGAATTTTGGAACACGTATTATGTTCGAGTATAATGACTTTTCTGGAAACTAGAAATCTACTCTGTAGGACTCAGCATGGGTTTCGAAAAAGACGATCGTGTGAAACCCAGCTCGCGCTATTCGTCCACGAGACTCAGAGGGCAATAGACACAGGTTCCCAGGTAGATGCCGTGTTTATTGACTTCCGCAAGGCGTTCGATACAGTTCCCCACAGTCGTTTAACGAACAAAGTAAGAGCATATGGACTATCAGACCAATTGTGTGATTGGATTGAGGAGTTCCTAGATAACAGAACGCAGCATGTCATTCTCAATGGAGAGAAGTCTTCCGAAGTAAGAGTGATTTCAGGTGTGCCGCAGGGGAGTGTCATAGGACCGTTGCTATTCACAATATACATAAATGACCTGGTGGATGACATCGGAAGTTCACTGAGGCTTTTTGCAGATGATGCTGTGGTGCATCGAGAGGTTGTAACAATGGAAAATTGTACTGAAATGCAGGAGGATCTGCAGCGAATTGACGCATGGTGCAGGGAATGGCAATTGAATCTCAATGTAGACAAGTGTAATGTGCTGCGAAGACATAGAAAGAAAGATCCCTTATCATTTAGCTACAAAAGAGCAGGTCAGCAACTGGAAGCAGTTAATACCATAAATTATCTGGGAGTACGCATTAGGAGTGATTTAAAATGGAATGATCATATAAAGTTGATCGTCGGTAAAGCAGATGCCAGACAGATTCATTGGAAGCATCCTAAGAAAATGCAATCCGAACACACTGCCTGAATACTGCTCAGCAGTTTGGGATCCGTGCCAGACAGGGTTGATAGAAGAGAAAGAGAAGATCCAACGGAGAGCAGCGCGCTTCGTTACAGGATCATTCAGTAATCGTGAAAGCGTTACGGAGATGATAGATAAACTCCAGTGGAAGACTCTGCAGGAGAGACGCTCAGTAGCTCGGTACGGGCTTTTGTTGAAGTTTCGAGAACATACCTTCACCGAGGAGTCAAGCAGGATATTGCTCCCTCCCACGTATATCTCACGAAGAGACCATGAGGAGAAAATCAGAGAGATTAGACCCCACACAGAGGCATACCGACAATCCTTCTGGAGCTCGCTTTCACCTATCTGCTAAGGTAGGGTATTTTCTGAGAAATACGTTGGGGCTTCAAGAAGTAAGTTACATATTGTTATTGAAAGTCACGTAAATTTTATTGAACACTGTACTACACTTCAGAGTGACACAAGTACCTGATACTGCTTTTGAGAATAGTCACCAAGTCTCTGTAAACAATTTGTGAAAGTTGTGTGTCTGCGTGAACGAAATTCGGAAGCCGTCAATGGTCGTAACATGCAGAAAATACAGATGTCGGGTGAAGAGACTAACTAGAGACTTCCTGGGCCGTGTTAACAGTAAGCGATGGATATACTCGAGGGAAAGTGTGACGCATTCGCTCTACGACATTCGCCAAGTACGTACATGCTGGTTAAAACTAAGTTTTCATTACTTGAGAGAGTCCCCAAGAAAAACAGGTGATCGGAGGACAATAAAACTTTGTGAAAATATTTGAGGACATGGGGAAGACAAAAGCAACAATAAACTTTTGAAAGAAACATATTTTAGTTTCCACATTCGAGGATAACACCTGATAATTGCGTACCATGTTTACGTTCCAGGTTACAAACGTTGCTCGATGTGACGACCATCTGCGTCCACAGTAGCCTGGAACCGCACTAGAGACACCATTTCACAATCGAGCGCAGCATTTTTCGAACAGTGGGCCACGGGAAGTTCAGCTGTCGTGACACAGCCCGTGCACTGCTTGAAGGTCGCACATTGCTTCTACATCTACATGACTACTCTGCAATTCACATTTAAGTGCTTGGCAGAGGGTTCATCGAACCACAATCATACAATCTAGAATGAGATTTTCACTCTGCAGCGGAGTGTGCGCTGATATGAAACTTCCTGGCAGATTAAAACTGTGTGCCCGACCGAGACTCCAACTCGGGACCTTTGCCTTTCGCGGGAAAGTGCTCTACCATCTGAGCTACCGAAGCACGACTCACGCCCGGTACTCACAGCTTTACTTCTGCCAGTACCTCGTCTCCTACCTTCCAAACTTTACAGAAGCTCTCCTGCGAACCTGGCAGAAGTAAAGCTGTGAGGACGGGGCGTGAGTCGTGCTTCGGTAGCTCAGACGGTAGAGCACTTGCCCGCGAAAGGCAAAGGTCCCGAGTTGGAGTCTCGGTCGGGCACACAGTTTTAATCTGCCAGGAAGTTTCAGGAAGTTTATTTCTTGTGTGGAACACAAATGGGCTCACAGAGGTTAGTTTTGGAATCTGAGCCATTCTTGGCGGTATTAAGATGTTTATTTTGGTGTCGGAAAAAAGTACGAGAAAAAAGGAGGAAGGAATCGCGTTATTGTTAACTGGAAGCCAGATTCACAGAGAGCGACCGAGCGTCCTGTCGGGCGGTGGCCGGTAGTTATCACGTGATTTATCACCCACGCTTCCTATTGGCTACCGAGAACTGGTGCACAGTGACCATCTTGTCAGCAGGTCACTTTCTGCAGGAACAGACGATCTTTGCTGAATCGACGATATTACTTAGCATGTAAGCCACAATGAATTGTATTTGTACATTATGGAAAACTATCAAAATGAAGAAGTAAAAAACAAAAATTTTGAAATACCTATCACACTGGCTACGCACTTGTTGACTTGGGAACCAAACTAACTTCTCTTCCGTGGGCTTTGCCCCGCATATTCTCGGGATTAGTAGGTTAATCTGGATTTGGTGTGTTAGTGTTAGAGGGGGGCCTGTGCGCCATTCCCCCCTCCCCCCCTCCCGAGCCCACCACTGGATGGGATTGGTCTACCGCATCCGTCCTCGTCTGATTATACCTCATATGAAAGTTTGAGAACGTTTTCAAAATGTTTGCGAATTGCGTAACTGATGTGGGTTGTGGTTACCAGCCCAGTATTCACCCAACTGGATGTGGGAAACCGCCTAAAAACAACAACCAGACAGGCCAGCGTGTAAGTAGGCTGTTTAAGTTTTTATATTGGTAACACCACGTAGCGCTCTGTATGAAAATCACTGGCTGTGCTGTGTGCAGTCTGTGGCTGGTTGGCATTGTTGTAATACTCGCCATTGTAGCGTTGGGCAGTTGGCTGTTAAAAGCGCGTAGCGTCGCGCAGTTGGAGGTGAGCCGCCAGCAGTGGTGGATGTGGGGAGAGAGATCGCGGAGTTTTGAAATTTGTAAGACTGGATGTCATGAACTGCTATATATATTATGACTTTTGAACACTATTAAGGTAAATACATTGTTTGTTCTCTATCAAAATCTTTCATTTGCTAACTATGCCTATCAGTAGTTAGTGCCTTCAGTAGTTTGAATCTTTTATTTAGCTGGCAGTAGTGGCGCTCGCTGTATTGCAGTAGTTCGAGTAACGAAGATTTTTGGTGAGGTAAGTGATTTGTGCAAGGTATAGGTTAATGTTAGTGAGGGCCATTCTTTTGTAGGGATTTTTGAAAGTCAGATTGCGTTGCGCTAAAAATACTGTTTGTCAGTTTAAGCCCAGTCACGTATATAATTTTTCAAAAGGGGACTTTTCATAAGCGCACTAGCCCTCGTCGTTGGTCCGGGCCCGACGCTCCTGTTCATATCCCGGAAGTGGCGTGAAAACTCCGGCGGCTACCTGCCTGGACGGAATGTTTCCACGTCGACGGATAAGACGTGTTAGAATATGCAAGTGGTCACTGCGTTCTCCGTACTTCTCCATGTGACATTATGTGAAAAACGTTGTGTGTGCCTCGCTTGAATTTCTCCGTTTGGGATTATGAGAAAAACATTGTGTATGCCTCGCTTGAAGGTGACTTTGGGATATCCGCAGATCTGGAATTCAAAAGCCTCCTGACACACACAGTGGTTACGGTTACTACAAGCCACACTACAAGTTGGGAAACGGGGCCAAATTTCTAGCAGTTTACTGTCGAGTTGAAATTTTCACACACAAATGTTTTATTCATATCTTACAGAAACTAGCAGTACGGCAATAAACAGCCTTTCAAAACACGCCGCTAACGGCAATCAAGTTATTTACAGCAATGCAACAGTTGAAAAATTTCTTTTAGAAACGGCAATCAAGTAATTTATAGCAATACAACAGTTTAAAATTAAAAAAAACACACAAAAGTTAACAGTACGGCAATAAACAACCTTTCAAAACACGCCGCTAACGGCAATCAAGTAATTTATAGCAATGCAACAGTTAAAAAAAAGTTCTTTAAAAAAAACACACACACACACACACGCAGAAGCTAGCAGTACGGCAACAACAGCCTTTCAAAACACACCGCTAACGGCAATCGAATAATTTTATAGCAAGACAACAGTTACAAAATTTTAAGAACATTAGTAAACAGGCTACTAAAGTAAATACAGAACTTTGTTAATAAAGTACGGTGAGGTAGTGAAGCTACCAACACGACATTTAAAAAAAAATCAAAGGTCTCAGCAAACACAGGATTAATGGCAATAAAGCAATGGAGGAATTTAAAAAAGTTTTTAAACAAAAGTGTACTGGAATATCATTAGAACATAACAGATATGACGAATCCGTGTAAGGCAGAATACTGACCAATTTAAATACGCCCGTAAACACAATTGCCACTCTCAGGCTGGTCACTGCACCGACATTTAACCAACGATAACTTGTAATAAGATGACTTAACTTGCTGACGGAATTAGAGCTAACCTCGTGCAAGGAAACATTACACCACACAGTCCTGAATGAGCGACCACATGATCGACCAACAAGCAGCATGAATTTACTCATAAACACACGACAGACTAGCGAAACAATTGTACTGCTAAAACTACACCTCCCATCGGGCAGTAACGAGACGAGGAGGAAAGGTCTTCAATTAGACCGGTGCCGGGGACAGCAAACCCGATCGCCGGAGGCCACAAGGCGGAAGAGACACTGGTTACGCAAACTTATTACTTAATGATCAAACCTTCCACGAACTTAACTTGCAATTATGCTCCAACAGGCAGTACACGACCTCCGATGGCAAGGATCCACACATCCGAGCGCGCACGCGTCCCCAGTGTACCCAACACGCCACGGTCACGCGACAACACGCTCTGTCACCGGAGGTCACGTCTTCTCTGCAGCGTTGACGGGTAGTGATCACTCCTGCATGTTAGGAGTCTTCCTTTTAAACTCCAGTGTTGAAACGGAGGACTTGAAGAAGCTTGTTAACGTCCCACCAAGGTCAAATGAACAGCAACTACTCGTGGGGCGATTCTGTATACAACCAGCCCGCTGGGAGCTCTTCCGTCAACTCGACCCGCTCGTTACACACAACCGACATACATCACGTGGCGACCCCGGTACAACCGACCACGCCTGCTTCGCGCTGGAGAGCCACACTGCCCTCCCGTGTCCACCCAACACCGACTCAAAGGTTGGTCCACCACACTCTCTCAGCGCAACCCCCTACTTCCGCGCCACCACATCAGGTTACAACCGGTCAGAGAGCTCACTTTCTCCATAGCAGTTTCCCGGACGCAAAATCGCAGATATCGATAGCTGAGAGAAAAGACAACCAAGCAGCCACTTAATGACAGACAACATATCAAACAAACATGTCAGGAGAAGAAAAGAAAAACCAATGCAATCTAAACACAAGGTTTAGCACGAGTCGATACACGGGTCACCTCCGTTACCCCAGACAAGCTTGTGTGCACGTAGGTTGAGATGGAGTATCGTTTAGACATTTTACGGGCGACGAAAAGCGTCAATGCAGAAGTAAACTGGTCTGTTTTACAAGTGTTTTTCAGTTACTTTACATAAAACGAGCGTGCCCAGAAAAATGTCTCTGAATTTTTTACAAGAAGACTATTAAGGCTTTTTTTTAAAATAAAACAAACGTTATTAACATTCTGCAGCTTTATTCTTCACATCTACAAATTTGCAGCTGTCTGCCGCTAGATGGCTCCCAGTTGTACCTTGCATCATGACAATGTATAACGCAACCACGTCGGTGCGTGAGAAACAGGCTGCGGCAATCAAGTTTTGAATCCGAAGAGGTCGCCCCCACACGTAGAGCACTCTCTACAATCTGACAGTGCCTGGCCATGCAAGAGCATTGCGTCGTCCACAGCAATCCGTCTCCTTGGTTCACTGTCATCGGTCATTTCCCATACGATCCCGCGCTGGCCACTTCAGATTTTTCTTTGTCTCCAAAACTTAAAGAATACCTTCGAGGACTTCACTTTGTTAATGACGAAACGGTGCAAGCAGAGGTGGGGTTGTGGCTCCGTCAACAAAGTCAAACATTCTATAGCGACAGTATCAACAAACAGGTTTCTCGTTGGGAGAAATGTGTTCGTCGCCAGAGTGAGTATGTTGAGAAATAAGTATGTAGATACGAAGAATAAAGTTGTGTTTCAATAACGTTTGTTTCCTTTTAAAATCTTTGAGAGTTTTCACAAAACCGCTTTTCAGCATGCCGGACCACAAATTGTAAGCACTGGATGGCAGTTATTGAACTATACGAAAAAAAAACGTAAATTTGTTACAAACTACGGCGTGCACACACTTTATTCAACATGTAAACGTGACTACAGATATTCAGCTTTAGGTTATGACATATTCGGTATACCTGCCTGTTGTGGACTGACAAGACAGCCAGTCCACAGTGACGGGTAACCGAAAGGCACGCACTTAAACTCACGCAGGATGGCGTGAGGTCTGAAACAGGATACGTAATGAATGCTATAAAGAAAAGTGCGTAGCTGCTGGAATACTTAACTTTAATCCACAATTGGTGAACATTGGTCTTGTTACTGTACATAGTTCATTAGATACATAGCAAAGGATAAATGGCGCCTTGCTAGGTCGTAGCAATTGACTTAGCTGAAGGCTATGCTAACTATCGTCTCGGCAAATGAGAGCGTAATTCTCAGTGAACCATGGCTAGCAACGTCGGCTGTACAGCTGGGGCGAGTGCTAGTAAGTCTCTCTAGACCTGCCGTGTGGTGGCGCTCGGTCTGCAATTACTGACAGTGGCGACACGTGGGTCCGTCGTATACTAGCGGACCGCGGCCGATTTAAAAGGCTACCACCTAGCAAGTGTGGTGTCCGGCGGTGACACCACACTGCCATCATTGGCGATGACGTGGCGCAGATTAAATAGCGAAATTCTGCATTGTGTCGGAGCATCGATGCTGTCGATGACCTCCTGAATGGCTGTTTTCAGCTTATCAATGGTTTTGGAGTTTTTGCTCTACACCTTGTCTTTAATATAGCCTCACTAAAAAGGGAGTCGCATGTGAGCAGATCCGAAGAAAATAGCAGCAGCGAATCAGGGCCCACTGCCACTGGCCTCTGAGTACCCAAGAGCCAGAATTGGGTCCCCAAAGTGCTCCTCCAGAACGTCAAACACTCTCCTGCTTCGATGGGGTCGAGCTCCGTCTTTCACGAACCACATCTTGTCTAAAACAGGCTCACACTGGATAAAAGGTATGAAATCATCTTGCAAAACCTTCAAGTTCCGTCCGGTACTCACGGTTCCATCAAGGAATATCGTACCGATTATTTCGTGACAGGTCACTGCACACCATACAGTCACCCGCTGAGGATGAAGAGATTTCCCGATCGCGAAATGCGGATTCTCAGCCCCCCAAAAGCGTCAATTTTGCTTATTGACGGACTCATCCAAATGAAACTGGGCTTGCCGGCCGGAGTGACCGAGCAATTCTAGGTGCTTCAGTCTGGAACCGCGCGACCGCTACGGTCGCAGGTTCGAATCCTGCCTCGGGCATGGATGTGTGTGATGTCCTTAGGTTCGTTAGGTTTAAGTAGTTCTAAGTTCTAGGGGACTGATGACCTCAGATGTTAAGTGCCATAGTGCTCAGAGCCATTTGAACCATTTTTGAAAGTGGGCTTCGTCGCTAAGCCAAACCAACATGCGCGTACAAATTCCCATCATGCCCCGTGCAGTTGCAGCGTCCTATCGTAAATCATGACGATTTTATTTCAAAAATGGTTCAAATGGCTCTGAGCACTATGGGACTTAACATCTGAGGTCATCAGTCCCCTAGAACTTAGAACTACTCAAACCTAACTAAACTAAGGAGATCACACACATCCATGCCCGAGGCAGGATTCGAACCTGCGACCGTAGCGGCAGCGCGGTTCCAGACTGAAGCGCCTAGAACCGCTCGACCACACCGGCCGACACGATTTTATTTCATACGGTTCAATAATTATCAGCCTGTATCTGTGTGGACTATTTTTTTAAATTTGTGGTCTGAAATCAGCTTCCATTCATGTGGACACGGTGTATTTTGATGTGGTTGCCGTCACAGCATTGCTTCATTGTGCCACAATTCCACTGCATTCACTCAATCCACACACGAGGTCAATATCGGTCAACGCTTAATCAGTAAACCTGTCCGCGTCGTTATGTTTCACTGTAGACGTACAAGTAACACTGCCAGAAAAACTAATCCGAGACAGAACCGAACATTACTGAATGCAAGTTTGAGGAAGAAGTGTAACGTGGGTGTTACTGTTATCATCAGCAAGAACTACGAGTGAATGGAACCTTTTTTTTTTTTTTTTTCAAACAAGACATTTGCACTGTTGTGCAAATACTTTCATCGCAATACACTTGCAAAGGTAAACTGGCCTAAGAAATCAAACTAAATGTAGTAACCCAGTAAGGAATCATCGAAGACGTTGTGTCACCTGTAACAAAACTGATAAACGCTTGATCACGCTTCGAAATTTTGGCGGTGGAGTTTGCGTTCATCCTACATGTGTGTAAACTTCCACGGCCGGAATGTTTCCATAAAACGCATATATAATACATACCCAGATGAAGGCCCCTTGCAGCAGTGGCTGAAATGTTGGTTCTTCATTTTACACCATAAAGTGGTCCGCAACCATTAAGATTTTTATGACAGTCTACGTATACCTCAAACACATAACGTCATAAATAAATAAAAGTATTTCTGTCTACACACCAAGCCTTGTGTCAGAATAGTAGAAGACTTTGCGCATGTGAAAAGAAGAATGCGAATTGTCACACTACAGGGTGTCTGTAAAGTTCGGCTATCATGATTTCAGAAAGTCGTAACTTTGCAATTATTCGTTGTCTAGTATCATGATTTGCTGTAAAACGTTCAGCAGCTTTCGAAGTTTGTTTCCCTTCCTGTGTCCTTTGTTGCACATTTGAATTGGAATGCATCAAAATGGCAACAGACCAGGGCAAAGCGCAAACAACACATTTCGTGATAGTTCGACGCTTTAAGTGTGATATGGCATAATGCTCGACAGTGTGTGTGATTTACCTATTTTTCTTCGCAGAGAAAAGCATAAAGGGAATTAAATGATAATTAAATCAAGACCCAACGCTGCCGACAGGAGTTGATATACATCAACGGGGACAGTTGAAAATGTGTGCCCCGACCGGGACTCGAACCCGGGATCTCCTGCTTACATGGCAGAAGCTCTAGACATCTTTTTTTTGCGTTTGGTCTGGGCAGACGTCACAAGACATCCATTCAAGTTGATCGTTGATTCCTTTACTCAGTTTTTTTTTTTTTTTTTTTTTTTTTTTTTTAAGAGGATAGTGCGACTGCAGGGACTTATCCCTTGCACGCTCCCCGTGAGACCCACATTCTTCGTATAAAGGGAATTGTTTATCTGCTCGAGTTCGAACACTTCCTCTTACCAGAGATCGAAGAGCTGCAACCGTCCAACATCTTCCAGCATGATTGTGCGTCCCTTCAATGGAATCTGAAGGTGCTGAATGAGACGTTTCCTGAGAAGTGCATGGGCTGTGATGGTCCCATCGCCTGGCTCCCACGTTTTCCCGATGTCATGCCATTAGAATTCTTCTTGCGGGGTTGCGTCAAGGATCGCGTATACAAAGGACGAGTCAGTGGTATTGCTGTCCTTCGTGCACCTACCAATGAAACAAACAGAACTGTTGGTGCTGCAATACTAACAGTACATGAGCAGTACTCGAATATGGCCTTGATGTTCTACGAGCGATGAGTGGGACTGACACTGAATGTTTGGCATAACAGAATCTGCTACATATTTTATAGCAAACCACGAAGCTTTATCTCTAGTAGTCGCGGAGCTATGAATTTTTGAAATGGTAATGAGGCCATTTGAATCTTATAGGCCTATTATTCGCTATGCTGGAAATTGTCAGAGAAGCGCTGATTGACGATAGACACGGCGACAGAATCCTACTTTAACTTTTATAGTGCCTCTTTTTCAAGAGAGAATGACTGTACTGTATAATAGAGCTACTTACACACTTACATAACACAAGGAAAGTAAACACCAGATTGAAAGGACATATAAGAATTTCTGAGTGATGCAGGAGAAAAACATTTGCATATGGTGCAACAAAAAGTAACTTTCTGCTAGGCGTTCACCAATCATTTCTTGATTATAGCTGTAGTATTTGATGTATATGAATAATTAAGAGTTGTAAAGTTAGAAGAAAAAATCCAATTATAATTGATCAAACGCCAGTGAAAAATTGTATAAGCTGTTTCGCCTTGAACTGCTGAGGTCATGCTGAGTTATATAAATGCATATCTCGTACGGTTTCTTTCAAGTTTTTATGCCAGTGGACAGTGAAGTTACTGTAATGACGAGCGTTCTGTAGCAGGTTCAAACGTATAATCATGCCGACAACTCTACAGTCACCTCGTCTGTACGAATATGGACAAGTCTCCAGCGTTTATGACTTCAGTTTGTTACTACTTAGTATCTAATCTTAGATGAAACGCCTTCAAAAACTGCCGGTGCTCTGTTAAAAGAATATTTTCTTTCTTCCCAAAACACGATCAATAGTTTTGAAGGTTGGTATTATAAAAAAAACTCAGTTATCTCTGTTCAAAATGTTCAGATGTGTGTGGAATCTTATGGGACTTAACTGCTAAGTTCATCAGTCCCTAAGCTTACACACTACTTAACCTAAATTATCCGAAGGTCAAACACACACACCCATGCCCCAGGGAGGACTCGAACCTCCGACGGTACCAGCCGCACAGTCCATGACTGCAGCGCCTTAGAAGTTATCTCTGTAATTATATTCACGACTCAGTTATCTGTAAGCACATTGTAACTCATTAATCGTAGCTCATCCAACCAATTTATTTGTCATTTCGTTTACATCTTGCAGATCTAGCTCTGACCGTCCATGAGATCTACAACACACAGAGTCGCCCACGTTGATTAGCGTATCCCTTGACTTCAGGAAGGTTTTTGATACAGATCCGTATTTTCGTTTAATGAAACAAGAATCGAGCTTACAGAGAATTCATTTACGTGGAGTTCTCAACGCATCGCTCTTAACAAAAGTCAGAGATGTAAACTTCAGTAGTACCCCGATGAAGTGTGGTGAATCAGTATGTGTAAATAATGTAGTGGATAACATCGAAAGCTCTATGAGACTGTTCGCAGACTGTGCAGTTGTCTATAAGAAGGTAGGAATGCCAGAACTGTACAGCAAACTGTAGAAAAACCTGCAGACAATCAAGGAGTGATCCATGGACTGACGCTGAACGTAAATAATTGTAACGTAGTGGTCATAAATAGGCTGAGATGTCCAGTACTGTACGCTTTCACTGCTGGCGACAGGTTACTGCGAACAGGCACTACGGTAGTTACTGGTAGTAACCACCCGGAACTACCTCCAATGGAATGAGCACAACACATGGAAAACAAACTGCAGTCAAAGCGTCTGCCAGGCTGAGATTCATTGGAAGTATCTTAAGGAAATATAATTCATCCATGAGAGAAGTGGCTTACAAAACGCTTGTTCCACCGATTCTTGAACGTTGCTCATCAGTCTAGGATCCTGATCAGGTTGGATTAATACGACAAGCAGACAAGACCGAACGAAGAACTACGTGTTTCGTCTCGGGATCATTTAGCCGGCTCAAGAGCGTTACGCAGATGCTCAACATACCCCAATTGCAGACGTTAAAAGAGAGACGTTGTGCATCACTAAAAGATTTCCTATTGAAATTCCCAGAGAGTACGTTCTGGGAAGAGTTAGACAACGTGTTAGTTTCCCCCAAATGCGTTTCACGAAATAACCACAACGACCTTTACGCGTTCCATACATGGCTGGAAGAAGCAAAGGGGAGAAGGTAATGGTAACAGAAGGCACTCCGCCACACACCGTAAGGTGGCTTATGGAGTATAATGTAGATCTAGATGTGTATCTATCACCCATCCAGTCGAATTTTGCAGTTATAGACAACACATACTATACGACACAGATAAAAACCACATTTATGCCCTATGAGGGGTTCGTTTCAGAGTTCTGTGTTCGCGAGACGGTGACCACAATGCGAACAAGTAGCTAAAAAATCGGCGTCGAATTTTTGGACGTGTCGAGCTGGTACGCTGCCAGCAGTGTGTTTACCCCAAATACATTGGAGGGGATCGCGTCGAATCGTTGAGCAGGCAAGTCCAGCGAAGTCAGTTTCCTTCTAAGAACAAAGTAGTGGCTCTTATTTTGTAAGCAAAAACATTATTGTGCTGAAACATAAAATGGCCAGTTCCAATGTATTTACATCGTCAGATCCGTATTACTATCTATGTTGCTTTACTATCAGCTGTGTGCCTGAGATTGAGCGCGATGCCCCATTATTTGCGAAGAGACTTCCATAAGTGAGAACCGTGCTACATGTCTGGAAGTGTACATCACATCCCGAAAATAATACAGGTGGTAGAAAATCTTAAAATGGGCACTTTGAGATCAAGAATTAATACAGGGCTGTTACAAATGATTGAAGCGATTTCATAAATTCACTGTAGCTCCATTCATCGACATGTGGTCACAACACACTACAAATACGCAGAAAAACTCATAAAGATTTGTTCGGCTGAAGCCGCACTTCAGATTTCTGCCGCCAGAGCGCTCGAGAGCGCAGTGAGACAAAATGGCGACAGGAGCCGAGAAAGCGTATGTCGTGCTTGAAATGCACTCACATCAGTCAGTCATAACAGTGCAACGACACTTCAGGACGAAATTCAACAAAGATCCACCAACTGCTAACTCCATTCGGCGATGGTATGCGCAGTTTAAAGCTTCTGGATGCCTCTGTAAGGGGAAATCAACGGGTCGGCCTGCAGTGAGCGAAGAAACAGTTGAACGCGTGCGGGCAAGTTTCACGCGTTGCCCGCGGAAGTCGACGAATAAGGCAAGCAGGGAGCTAAACGTACCACAGGATGGTGCTCCACTGCACTTCCATCATGATGTTCGGCATTTCTTAAACAGGAGATTGGAAAACCGATGGATCGGTCATGGTGGAGATCATGATCAGCAATTCATGTCATGGCCTCCACGCTCTCCCGACTTAACCCCATGCGATTTCTTTCTGTGGGGTTATGTGAAAGATTCAGTATTTAAACCTCCTCTACCAAGAAACGTGCCAGAACTGCGAACTCGCATCAACGATGCTTTCGAACTCATTGATGGGGACATGCTGCGCCGAGTGTGGGAGGAACTCGATTATCGGCTCGATGTCTGCCGAATGACTAAAGGGGCACATATCGAACATTTGTGAATGCCTAAAAAAACTTTTTGAGTTTTTATATGTGTGTGCAAAGCATTGTGAAAATATCTCAAATAATAAAGTTATTGTAGAGCCTTGAAATCGCTTCAATCATTTGTAATAACCCTGTAGTTTTTTAATTTTTTATTTTTACAATTCACACCTTAAAGGAACAATTTAAGCTCCAAGTAACTGCTAGAGATAACAACTGCCAAACTCACTGTATGCATCACAACGGAGCACAGACTCTGACCACGCTCTCTCGGATATCACAGGGAGACAAGCTGCTATCACCCTGCCAAACAGTCCCTCTGCAGCATCAAGTGTGCCTTCGAACAGCGGCGGCTTCAAGTCAACCAATAGTAATATACCCACAAAACTGAAGTGCGTCAGGCAGTTGCTTATTATGAGTACATAACAAAGTATATAACAAAGACATGCCTCACAAGTATCGTTCATTCACGAATTCGTACCGCCTGAAATATTGGTTTTCGATCTTCGACTCCCCATCTCAAACTTTTCAGGATCGTCAAGCGACTGTTTAAGGTTTAAGGTTTTGGGCAGCATACACAGGGTGTCCCAGAAGGAATGGTCAGTACATAGGGATACGACGGAAACGATCACTCCAAGCCGATAGGTCTAGTAAACATGTGTTCTAAGGTCCACACCTTAAGATCCATGAACACTTGTTCATATTCGCTACTGTGGAGCACATCTCCTCCAATAGACAAGTGCTCATAGCTCTTAAGGTATGCGTTTTAGAGCCCATGTTTACTTGACAATGTTTTGGTCCACGCCGACACGTCGAGAAATATGGAATGCAAAGAGAGTGCAATAGAAGAGATTTGTTTAACAGTATCGAAGATGAAGACGTGCTCAAGGTATGCATCTTAGAGCCTGTATTTACTAGATTTTTTTTTACTTTGAATGATCTCTCCTGTCACATCCCTGAATAGTGACCATTCCTCTTTGGACACCGTGAACAAATGAACAAATTAGACCCCCTGACCATCCTCCTCAATAACCGACAGCGCCTTTTATCACAAAAACTTGAAACAAATATTTATGTGGCTACATACTGGACATTTACAGTTTTTTCAATAAAAATAACTAATTATTTCTATGCAATACTTCCTCTACTCTATAGAAATAGCTGTTAAGGATAAATATCTATAATCTACATTTTAAAACACTTCTCCCGTCTGTCACGTATTTCGTTTCTATATGTAGACTAACAAATCAACACATTTCGTACCTTTCTCTGCCAAAGTTTAATTCATTAAATGGACTGAAGATAATTCTTGAATATTTGTTACTCTCAAACTCAAATGGATTATTTATAACATATTTCAGATGTGCATAAGCGTACTGTGAGGCTGTGGTTAACAGTCCCCAGGATATAACAGCCACATAATAAATAAATCAAAAGACAGCTAAAGAAAATCGGAAACAAGCAGAGGAGAGAAGCACCACAAAACTACACAAGCAGTATAGACAGGCATTCACACAAACGCAAAGAACATTCTCATTTATTACTAACAAAAATAAATGGTACACATTAACATACACATACAAACCAAAAAACAGGATAGCAAACATACTGGAGAAACAAAGATTATGTGTAACATACAGGACAAGAAACACATTTCAGTGACATTTACAAACATCAACTGAAAAAACAGACAGATATCAATGATTCAGAATCAGGGAATCTGGTGATGACAAGCATAAATTTCAAAGCCACTTGTAGATACAAAGAAGTATGAAAGTAGCCATTCTACCTTTGTGGAACATCTAATCAACTATGAGCACGAGTCCTCTAAAATGGAACAAAATACGAAATTCACTAGAATGAACAGTCGCAACAGAAGATTTCTGACATTGCCGGAAAATTTTCGCATACAACCAGCTCTTGCAATGAACAAGAACGTAATAAATGACAAAATTAACGTAACAACCCTCTGATCATGATAGGAACTAAAAGAATAACAAAACAAAATCCGTGAAATCTTCTCGGGTGATCAGCCGAGTAAAGGCGTCGTCTTCTCGCAACGTTTCGAAGGGTTTCGTACCCATCATCTCGACACTTCGCTTGAAGATGATGGGTACGAAACCCTTCGAAACGTTGCGAGAAGACGACGCCTTTACTCGGCTGATCACCCGAGAAGATTTCACGAATGGAATACGCCGAGAAAGTCTCAAATCACATTTAACAAAACAAAATGTATAACATAACCAGACTAAACAGAAACATACTCATCCTCCCCACCATGACACAAAATTGCGCCGGCCGCGGTGGTCTAGCGGTTCTAGGCGCTCAGTCCGGAACCGCGGGACCGCTACGGTCGCAGGTTCGAATCCTGCCTCGGGCATGGATGTGTGTGATGTCTTTAGGTTAGTTAGATTTAAGTAGTTCTAAGTTCTAGGGGACTGATGACCACAGATGTTAAGTCCCATAGCGCTCAGAGCCATTTGAACCATTTGAACCACAAAATAGCCGCCTGCACACAATAACACACGCTCCTCAATAAGAAAGAAGCGAATGCCAAACTGCATACAGACACCACAGCTCAAACAAAAGACGACCTAAAAAACACAGCGACAGCTGACAACACCGCAGACAGTAAAGATACACAACATAGGTTTTAAACAGAAACATATAGCGAAAGCGCACCCTTTAACTAAAATCTGATCGCAAATCTCAAAAACCGGATATCCTGTTGTACACAGGACAATGAGAAACAATTCCATGGTGACACTCATGTGATAATAAGATTTTAAAAACCCAGAAGTAGAAACAAACAGTAGTTCAACGTAGCAAACAAAACATGCGCTCCAAAAAGTTCTTTCTTACTAAAAATAAGATTATAACAAAAAACTTAATATAATAACATATCTGGAAACATTATGTAACACATTCATTATATACATACAAGAAACGTTTTATAGGCCACTGAGGATGCTTTGTGAATAAAAGCAAGGAAACACATATGACAAATAAATAAAAGGCCTTTTATTTAGTTAATAATGAATGAAGAGGGGTCCATCTTTTTCCAAGAACCCCTAAATACTGTTTCGGTTTAACATCCAAACATGTTTTTCACCCCAGTTTTGGCATCCTCTGTGGATTTTTCCTTCATTTTTCTGAAATATATAGACACAGACTACCTTTAGGTTAGGAAATACGCTACAGCAGGTTTTGTTGTTCTTTAAATTATAGATGCACTTTACCTTTTATTTTACATTGTGAATGCCCTGTGGTTGCCAACCGAAATCAGCCACTGGTCTAAGCGACTACACCATGTCATCTGCAAACATGAGGGATGTTAGAAAATCGTCTGCATTGAATTTTTGTTTATAATCCAATCTTCAAAATGTACATCAAGGTAAAATTCGTGGCATATGCCCGTTTTTGGCCTTATCATTGTAGTAATTGGCTAGTACTGAGCTGTGAGAAGTTTGTTTTTGTGTTTTATTAAATAATTTTTTAAATAAAAACTTTTAATGTCTAGACTGCAATTTTCCTATCACAATTAAAGGTCGATAACTAGCTTCGGTTGCTATCTGTAACCATCTTCAGATCGTTCAAAACATGAAAAGGCGGTGAGTAAGCAATGGAAAGTATCATTAGCTGTAGTCATGCAACAACATGCAATCGTAAGTATGAAAATAACAGTACGCAGTTGAAAACGTCACCGTGAGCAAGCCAGGCTGTAGACCTGTCGAAAGAAGGTAATTTCGGGGGTTGACGATCATACAGGGAATTATTAAGTTACATGATTAGAAATTGGATCAAAAGCTCATTACTTGCTACAGTATAATACGTATCATCGTGAGAGCAGTACACGCAAAGGTTCCAAAAATTGCCATGGGCCCACCAGTCTGACATGACAAGTCCAAACGAACGTTTTTTCAGACTGGTGAGCTTGCAGAATTTTCTTATTATCCTTCTACTTGTACATATTTTATAATGACTACATTATACACCAAGCAGGATCATTCTTGTGTAATCCAGGCTACGGAATAGCTGACAATTTTTTTGCATATAGTGTTGTCACGATAATACCTGTGTCGCCATTCAAGTAAGAAGCTTTTGATCCAACTTCTACTCATGCAACTTGATAATTTCATGTATGACTGTCAACCCGCAAAATTACCTTCTTTCGACAGGTCTACAATCTGGCTTACTCGTGGTGACGTTTTCGGCGACGTACTGTTATTATTTTCATGCTTACGAATGCATGTCGTCCCGTGACTGCAGCTAATGATGCTTCCCAACGCTTATTCACCGCCTTTTCATATTTTGAAGGATCTGAAGACGGTTGGAAGTAGCAACAGGAACGTTAATTATGACAGAAAAATTGCGGCCTAGACGTTAAATGGTATTACTTAAAAAAATTATTTAATATACCTCATCAAGACCGCTGTTTTCCTTTTTCCTCCCTTCCCCCCCCTCCCCCCCCCCCCCCACCCCCTCTCGATCACAAACTATGTCAGGCTTCACCTGTATTAGTGTGCGAAACGTCTTTTTGTGTAGTTGAGCTGAAGTTGTGGACGTCGGTAAAAATGTATAGAGTAGCACTTGCAACCTACGTCCTCAATTATTTGCTTGACGTATTCCAATCTCTGTCTTCCTCTACAGTTTTTGCCCTCTACAGCTCCCTCTAGTATCATCGAAGTCATTCCCTCATGTCTTAGCAGATGTCCTATCATCATGTCCCTTATCCTTATCAGTGTTTTCCACATATTCCTTTCCTCTCCGATTCTGTGTAGAACCTCCTCATTCCTTACCTTATCAGTCCACCTAATTTTCAACATTCGTCTATAGCACCACATCTCAAATGCTTCGATTCTCTTCTCTTCCGGTTTTCCCACAGTCCACGTTTCACTACCATACAATGCTGTACTCCAGACGTACATCCTCAGAAATTTCTTCCTCAAATTAAGGCCGATATTTGATATTAGTAGACTTCTCTTGGCCAGAAATGCCTTTTTTGCCACAGCGAGTCTGCTTTTGATGTCCTCCTTGCTGCGTCCGTCATTGGTTATTTTTCTGCCTAGGTAGCAGAATTCCTTAACTTCATTGACTTCGTGACCATCAATCCTGATGTTAAGTTTCTCGCTGTTCTCATTTCTACTACTTCTCATTACCTTCGTCTTTCTCCGATTTACTCTCAAACCATACTGTGTACTCATTAGACTGTTCATTCCGTTCAGCAGATCATTTAATTCTCCTTCACTTTCACTCAGGATAGCAATGTCATCAGCGAATCGTATCATTGATATCCTTTCACCTTGTATTTTAATTCCACTCCTGAATCTTTCTTTTATTTCCATCATTGCTTCCTCGATGTACAGATTGAAGAGCAGGGGCGAAAGGCTACAGCCTTGTCTTACACCCTTCTTAATGCGAGCACTTCCTCCTTGATCGTCCACTCTTATTATTCCCTCTTGGTTGCTGTACATATTGTATATGACCCGTCTCTCCCTATAGCTTACCCCTACTTTTTTCAGAATCTCGAACAGCTTGCACCATTTTATATTGTCGAACGCTTTTTCCAGGTCGACAAATCCTATGAAAGTGTCTTGATTTTTCTTTACCCTTGCTTCGATTATTAGCCGTAACGTCAGAATTGCCTCTCTCGTCCCTTTACTTTTACTAAAGCCAAACTGATTGTCACCTAGCGCATTCTCAATTTTCTTTTGCTTTCTTCTGTATATTATTCTTGTAAGCAGCTTCGATGCATGAGCTGTTAAGCTGATTGTGCGATAATTCTCGCACTTGTCAGCTCTTGCCGCCTTCGGAATTGTGTGGATGATGCTTTTCCGAAAGTCAGATGGTATATCGCCAGACTCATATATTCTACACACCAACGTGAATAGTCGTTTTGTTGCCACTTAGATATTGGGAACTATTTCGAGTAGTTTGTTATTCACGGATTATATTTCGTATTTTGACAGTGTTTACTAGCGTGGCCTCCTGCTCGTTAGTGAATACAGCGTCTAGCTATACCTCTCTGGCTTGGCCACATGTTTCAATGCACAGATTTAGCTTTCTGATGCCCTCCCGACTGTCGTTTCTTTACTGTTTTGCTTTGTTTTGACGTCCGAGAACTTTGAATCTGTTCCGCTTGTTTTAATTCTGTGTGTGTGTGTGTGTGTGTGTGTGTGTTACATACACTATGTGATCAGAAGTATACGGACACCCCCAAAAACCGAGAGAGGTGGCGCAGTGATTAGCACACTGGACTCGCATTCGGGAGGATCCCTATTTAGGTTTTCCGTGATTTCCCTAAATCGCTCCAGGCAAATGCCGGGATGGTTCCTCTGACAGGGCACGGCCGACTTCCTTCCCCGTCCTTCCCTAGCCCCATGAGACCGATGATCTCGCAGTTTGGTCTCTTCCCCGAAACAACCCAACCCACCCCCAAAAACATGCGTTTTTCATATTACGTCCATTGCGCTGCCACCTACTGCCAGGTACTCCATATCAGTGACCTAAGTAGTCATCAGACATCGTGAGAGAGCATAATGGAGCGCTCCGCGCAACTTACGGACTTCGCACGTGGTCAGGTGATTGGGTGTCGTGTCATACGTCTGTACGCATGATTTCCAAACTCCTAAACATCCCTAGATCCACTGTTTCCGATGTGATAGTGAAGTGGAAACGTTAAGTGACACGTACAACACAAAAGCGTACAGGCCGACCTCGTCTGTTGACTGACAGAGACCGCCGACAGTTGAAGAGGGTCGTAAAGTGTAATAGGCAGACATCTATCCAGACCATCACACAGGAATTCAAAACTGAATCAGAATCCACTCCAAGTACTATGACAGTTAGGCGGGAAGTGAGAAAACGTAGATTTAATGGTCGAGCGGATGCCACACATCACGCCGGTAAATGCCAAACCACGCCTCACTTGGTGTGTTGTTGTTGTTGTTGTTGTTGTGGTCTTCAGTCCTGAGACTGGTTTGATGCAGCTCTCCATGCTACTCTATCCTGTGCAAGCTTTTTCATCTCTCAGTACCTACTGCAACCTACATCCTTCTGAATCTGCTTAGTGTATTCATCTCTTGGTCTCCCTCTACGATTTTTACCCTCCACGCTGCCCTCCAATACTAAATTGGTGATCCCTTGATGCCTCAGAACATGTCCTACAAACTGATCCCTTCTTCTGGTCAAGTTGTGCCACAAACTTCTCTTCTCCCCAATCCTATTCAATACTTCGTCATTAGTTACGTGATCTACCCATCTAATCTTCAGCATTCTTCTGTAGCACCACATTTCGAAAGCTTCTATTCTCTTCTTGTCCAAACTAGTTATCGTCCATGTTTCACTTCCATACATGGCTACACTCCATACGAATACTTTCAGAAATGACTTCCTGACACTTAAATCAATACTGGATGTTAACAAATATCTCTTCTTCAGAAACGATTTCCTTGCCATTGCCAGCCTACATTTTATATCCTCTCTACTTCGACCATCATCAGTTATTTTACTCCCTAAATAGCAAAACTCCTTTACTACTTTAAGTGTCTCATTTCCTAATCTAATCCCCTCAGCATCGCCCGATTTAATTACACTACATTCCATTATCCTCGTTTTGCTTTTGTTGATGTTCAACTTATATCCTCCTTTCAAGACACTGTCCATGCCATTCAACTGCTCTTCCAAGTCCTTTGCTGTCTCTGACAGAATTACAATGTCATCGGCGAACCTCAAAGTTTTTATTTCTTCTCCATGAATTTTAATACCTACCCCGAATTTTTCTTTTGTTTCCTTTACTGCTTGCTCAATATACAGAATGAACAACATCGGGGAGAGGCTACAACCCTGTCTTACTCCCTTCCCAACCACTGCTTCCCTTTCATGTCCCTCGACTCTTATAACTGCCATCTGGTTTCTGTACAAATTGCAAATAGCCTTTCGCTCCCTGTATTTTACCCCTGCCACCTTCAGAATTTGAAACAGAGTATTCCAGTCAACATTGTCAAAAGCTTTCTCTAAGTCTACGAATGCTAGAAACGTAGGTTTGCCTTTCCTTAATCTTTCTTCTAAGATAAGTCGTAAGGTCAGTATTGCCTCACGTGTTCCAGTGTTTCTACGGAATCCAAACTGATCTTCCCCGAGGTTGGCTTCTACTAGTTTTTCCATTCGTCTGTTAAGAATTCGTGTTAGTATTTTGCAGCTGTGACTTATTAAGCTGATAGTTCGGTAATCACTTGGTGTAAAGAGCGTAAACATTGGACGGCTGAAGTGGAAAAGCTTTGTGTGGAGCGAAGAATCACGGTACACAATGTGGAGATCTGATGGCAGGGTGTGCAAATGGCGAATGTCCGATGAACGTCATCTACTACCGTGTGTAGTGCCAACGGTAAAATTCGGAGGCTGCGGTGTTATGGTGTGGTCGTGTTTTGCATGGAGGGGGCTTGTACCCCTTGTTGTTTTGGATGGCACTGTCACAGCACAAGCCTACATTGATGTTTTAAGCACCCTCTTGCTTCCAATTGGTGAAGAGCAATTCGGGGATGGCGACTGCACCTTTCCACATCATCGAGTACCTGTTCACAATGCACTACCTGTGGCGGAGTGGTTACGCGACAATAACATCCACGTAATGGACTGACCTGCTCAGAGTCCTGACATAAATCCTATAGAGCACCTGTGGGATGTTTTGGAATGCCGACTTCGTGCCAGGCCTCACCGACGGACATCGATACCTCTCCTCGGTGCAGCACTCCGTGAAGAACGGCTGCCATTCGCCAAGAAACCTAGCAGCACCTGATTGGACGTATGCCTGCGAGAGTGGAAGCTGTCATCAAGGCTAAGGGTGGGACATACCATACTGAATTCCCGCATTACAGATGGAGGGTGCCACGAACTTGTAAGTCATTTTCAGTCAGCTGTCCGGATACTTTTGATCACGTAGTGTAGTACCGTTTGGTCATTGATAACATTTTTGTCTGTGTAATAGCTTTTTGCATGTGATAATTTTTCTCTATCGTTAAAAATTGGTACAGATGGTTACTGTGTGTTTTAGGATTTGGAGACCTGTTTCTATGTCACTGGGATAGTGGTTGCTATTGATCAGGTGGTCTGCAAATGTGGAATGTGTGCTGCCTATTTTCAGTATCCTGAAACATTCTGTCCGATGTATACTGAATCACAGTCTTTGCAGGTTGCCTGATATGTACGTGCTTTTTTGAATTTATCTATGGGAGTTTTGGATGTTTTTAGTCTTTTTTGCAGAGTATTGTTTGTTTTATATGTCAGGACTAGCAAATACTACAATGATATTGTCAAAAAAGAGCATGTGTCACGAATTTTACCTGAATACACATTTCAAAGATTCGATTAGAAACAAAATTTCAATGCAGACGATTTTCTAACATCCCTCTTGGTTACAGGTGACATGGCACTAATGTATAATTTTAAAGAACTACAAAATCGGATGTAACATATTTTCTAACCTAAACATTATCTCTATGTACGTATTTATTTCACAAAAACAAAAGAAGAAACTCACTGAGGGTACCACAGCTGTGGTGAAACAAGGTTGGGTATTGAAACGAAACAATGTTTTGTGTTCTGACAAAAAGGCGGACTCATCCTTAACCATTATTATTTTCTGCAAGCACGGGAACTGCGCTGGAAGCTCCTATATGATAGTTTTATTTAGTTGTTTACACGGACCACATCTCCCAGAAGATGAGAACATGCATGATGTTCAAACAATCAAAAAGGATAAACGACGAAAGTTGAGTGGTTATCTGTAAGCTGGTTGTACATTATAAATTATTTGGATAATTACTTTATAAGTTATTGTAGCGTCATTTCAGAACAGAGGTCTTGTCAAATTTCCCTTCTTTTCTTAGACCTGGATTGGATGAAACTTTTGTAAAAGAGGTAAGTCATCTCTGAGCCTTTGTAAATGATAAATCCAGATAACAGAGCAAAAACCATGCTTATTAAATTCTCGCTCATATAGTTTCGACTGTAATAGAAAAAAGGACATCCTGGATCAGTATCACCTGACTTTGTAAACACCTGATTGGTTTTTGCCATAGGCCAAGAAAATTGTTCCGAAGACAACCCAGAAAAAAACAGCCCCACATTATTACACCACCTGTACATAAGTTCACTGCCATCAAAACACTTGGCAGGCAAATACAGGCTCCATCACGTGCCCTTTGACTGACGCCTCATAACCCTTACCTGCCGTTCCGCGAAAACTTTACGCCCGTACTACAGAGCAATATTGCGGTGTTATTTAAAACCATGTAACCAAATCACCTCGTCGGTTCTCGCACTGTCTTTTGCCGTAGGACGGCCATGAAAATGATCGAAAGTACTTAATTGAAGACACAACATCGTTGCTACAGGTAGTCCGCGAAAACCGATTCATAGATTTTGGCCACTGATGAATCGTGTATACGACTGGAGTTAACCCCTTACGGTCAGTTACGGTCTGGAGATGGTGCGCTGAAGCACCGAAACTGGAAGCCATATAATAAATAACATCGTAAGGTAGGCTGTAGGAACATACTTAAGTGACTTCCGTCCTTGATCTGCAACGGGAGTCCTCTGCACCAGTTGTCTAACGTGACTGGTTATTGGTTGGTTTTTGAGTACAGCTATTGCCGGGCACGCCTAAATCCAGTGTACTTTTCCGACTATACGAATGAACTTGTGGACTGCTGAACACACGCCCAATTTGAACTAAATTATGTTTGGTGATTTAATCCGACCAGAAGGTCGTCTGTATTTACTGTAAGTAATAGATAATTCATATGGAGACTCGGGAACTTTAATAATAATTGACACTTGGTCTGAAGCTCGATTATAGTAGTTATTCCTTTGATGGAAACTGGCAATGGACGTATTTGAATTCAAGACATGTACGATTGTCATCTATAGCCTATAGGGGCAGAACAAAAGATTATTATCTGATTGTCGAAATAAGTATTTGAAGAATGTAGCAGGAAAAGAAAGTTTGAAATGCAATCATCATCATCCATTTATCAGCCATTGCTGGACACATGGCTTTTCCAGACCTCTCCTTGCATGCTAATTTCAACATTTCGCGGCAAAATTTGTCGTACTTGTTTCTTTATATCGTCAATCCATGTCCCACCTGATTAGGTCGTCCTCTAGGTCTCTTCTTCTTACAGGGAATGCAACACAGGCGCTCATTCACCCGTTTTCCATAATTCCGTCTCGCAATATTCCGAGACCATTTCCATTTTAATTTCGTAACAGCCACTACCACTGTCACTACCAACAATTTGTCTTAACGATTTGCTTGTCCGTCTGTCCCTTCTTGTTATGTTAAGCATGTGTATTTCAAGTTGCTTAGTCGGTACCGTCAATTTTTGAACTATTTGCACATGTAACATCCACGTCATATTTCATTCATTAACTTTAACTATCGTTATTTGATTTGAGGCACATTGCAAATTGCCCTCCGAAGACAGTTATCCAAATGAGCTCCAAGTCACTTTCACTCTCTTATTTATTTCTTAAAATTTACTTATTTTCAGTAGTCGTAAGTATTTGGATTTCTCAATAATTTCTATAATGTCATCATGAATCTTAACATGTTCCTATCAGGGTAGAACTGACTGTAAATTTTCATTTATTTCGACATTTAGGTTTAGGCTATCATGTGATCAATAGTTGCCGGCCGGAGTGGCCGTGCGGTTCTAGGCGCTACAGTCTGGAGCCGAGGGATCGCTACGGTCGCAGGTTCGAATCCTGCCTCGGGCATGGATGTGTGTGATGTCCTTAGGTTAGTTAGGTTTAATTAGTTCTAAGTTCTAGCCGACTGATGACCTCAGAAGTTAAGTCGCATAGTGCTCAGAGCCATTTGAACCATTTGATCAATAGTTAGAACTCGTTCACCGAAGTTCAGTGCCATTTGCAATAAACGTACCGACTAAGCACAGCTTTGGCTCTCCTCTTCTGGTTTGAGAAGGTGATGGCAATAGCAGAAAGTCGTAAGAAATGAAAACATGTCAACATACATCAGCGCCTGGCAAAACTGGACAACAAGCTTAAATATGAAACACTTTCCTAATGTTCTCCAAAATATCATTTATTTGAGCACAATCCGAAAACCTACATTAACAACACCGTATCTAAATTTTTACTAAGAAGTGAAGACAAACTGCAACTTTTGAAACAGAATGGTGTGTATA
Source organism: Schistocerca americana (assembly GCF_021461395.2). Taxonomy (NCBI): domain Eukaryota; kingdom Metazoa; phylum Arthropoda; class Insecta; order Orthoptera; family Acrididae; genus Schistocerca; species Schistocerca americana. Next base: position 26,209,468 of record NC_060124.1, read on the forward strand.
AAATAACATGCACTGTGGAAAATTACACGTTGGTCAGTCAGGTAGAACTGGCGTAGTTAGTTACAAAAATATTGTATTACAACTGTAAAGTGAATTTCATTTATCATCTGTTGTAAAATGTAACGATATTCACACAAAAAACCTTATATTTTGTTAGCTGTAACTATTTCCGTGTGAGATAAAAATGATGTAATACTTTGATTTGTGACCACTCCTTATGTCTTCGTTTTGGCATCTTTTACATAATAATGGCTACGTAAGTCACTCGCCTCATTTTATCTTTGTTTGTGATAATCAGTTGTCACCTGACCCTAGCCTAAGGAGCCGAAACCAGTTCGTAACAAAATGAATAATATTTTGCAGATACTAGGAAAGCGTTTTCTAATATGGAAACTATATTAAGCGATCTGAGCAGCTTATATAAGAAACGAAATCATTTAAGGAATTTACTGCTTACATTAATAAATTGGACCTACTGTCATACTCGTTCTGCTCGGTTTTCCATCCTTTGATGAAGTGCTCGTGGATCGATGCAAACAAAACGACATCATCTCGGGACGACATCATCTCCAAATCGAAAGTGGTTCTGCTAAGCTCAGTTTATGCATACTCCTTTCTTCATCCCAGTTTAATGGTCTGAAGAGTTCTTCCAAGGCTGTAGGAAACACTTTCGGTGATACATAGTTACCTAGCCTAATTTCTTCCTCAATTGTGACTTTGTCACTCTCTTGATGTACTGAAAAGGAAGATTTAGCCATATTTTTTATATCCCTTAACAAACTAATGTGGAGATTCTGTTCCATGGTTCTCAAGTGCAACCACAAAAGCTTTTATTGTAACAAAATCAAACGCTTTCTTGTAAACTCCATAAAAACTGACTACTAGTCTGTGCTTCTTTGTCTGATGCAATGATTTTGAATATTAACAAAACTTAAAGTCCACAATAACGACAAATATCTACGTTCCTAAAAACATATTTTTTTGTAGAGAATGCGTCTCTTAGATTTTGACCTTTGTAATTTTGTTGCTTTTCATGGAATAAACTGCCATCCGCTAGGACGACATCTTCCAAGTCTGTTTGCATGGTGTCACAATGCTCGTGATATAGGAACTGCTTACAGGGTGTTTCCGAAAGAGCGTTCAAAAATGTAAAAGGACATAGAAAATGCTTCTCTGAACAGTTTGAGGTAGGGTATCTGGGGGTCGGAGACACCAGGTTAAGGAGATATGGAAATAAACTTGTTTATCACTTTGTGTAGCATGTTTTCCAGTGTATTTACAACTAACATGCCTACAAGTTTGCACGTACTCTGCTGTTTATTTACATATACATTATTTCCTGCAAGGAAACAAGGAGGACGAGCCTCATTGCAAGGAAGTCGTGATGCTGGGATTGTTTACTTTACTTGTCCATACGGTGGCTCTGTTGTATTTACAATGTCCCATGACAGAACGTGCTTCGAATCAACATGGCGATGCACAGCCTCACTTCAGTGCGGATGTCCCTAACAATCTTAATGGCGTACTTCCTGGTCGCTGAACTGGAAGGGGAGGTTGTATTCCATGGCCTGCGAGATCACATGACCCGAATCCCCTTGATTGTCTCCTCTGGAGATACCTAAAGTCGCTTTTGTTTGTGACCCCAGAGGATTCGGAGATGGAGTTAGTTGCCAGAATTGTAGCTGCCTGTGATCTGATTCGAAACACATCAGGGATATTTGTCAAGGTCAGTCAGAATCTTGTTCGCCGATGTCATGCTTGAATTGAGGCTGATGGCCATCAGTTTCAGCACATTTTGTAAGATACAGCACAAATGCTACATTTACTGTGTCAAAGATGGTATTTGCAGATAACTGTAACAAATGTAAATAAAGAAAACGTTCACAGTAATGTGATTTTATTCCTATTACCGCGTTAAGCTGGCTTCTCCGACCACAGGTTCCCTACCTCAAATTGTTCAGTGGAGCATCTTCAATGTCCTGTTAAATTTTTGCACGCTCTTACGAAAACACTCAGTATAGTCAAATTACTCTACCAAATTACCTGCAGAGTAGCATCGTACACTAGATAGATTGCGAACGACTTTGCTACGTTCTGAAGCTACACTGGGCTATTTCCGCGACCAAGTTTGTACAGTTTCTCAGCAGGATCAGTGCCTAGATAACTGGGGACTTCCTGGCGGGCACTTCTAGTGAGAGTCACCTCATTGCGCTGTTGGAAGATCCGATCAGCCCCAGTGAAAACAATCAGTATACATGTATACCGATAATTTTCTACGGTAATATCAAAGATGTGTCGGTCCGAGGCTCTTTTTACACGGCTGAGGCGTACCTCCTCTGTTCTTCAAGACTTCGAAGGTGTCTTGCTGGGTGTTCCTTGACTGCTGCTTGTCTTCTGGGCAGTCAAGGTAACAAAGGAATTTAGATTGTCGGAGAAACAAGACTTGCCAGTCTGGTGCCCAACACGTTGTTTGTGAGTCTGTGCTCTGCTGACGCCGCGCCTCTGTGAAGCGACCCAGAGGCGGTCCGTTATCATTGGTCCCGTTAGTGCCGCGGCAGCGTGCCAGTTGTCAGGATGGCCGAGCGGTCTAAGGCGCCAGACTCAAGGGAGATCCTTGCCTGTACAGACAGGTCTGAGCATTCTGGTCCTCGTATGAGGGCGTGGGTTCGAATCCCACTTCTGACAAAATTTTTATTTTCTCACACTTCAAAAATAGATGAAGGTCGGAGTGGAGCACTTTCGCGCATAACCATCTAACTGCAAACTGAAAGTGATATTGCTCTATTCTGAACACTTGTTTACTCTGGTATTCAGACTGAAGACTGGTTAGATGAAACTTCCTACGCAGTCTATGATTTGCAAGTCTCTTCATCTCTGCCTATCTACTTTACACCACGCCCATTTGAACCCGTTTGCTACTTTCGAACCTAGGTCTTCCGCTACAATTTTTATCCCACACCGTTTCCCCCATTAGCAAAGCATAAAGATATGCGCTATCAACACATCACATTCCGTGTCTTAGTCAAGTTGTGTCGTAAATGTTTTTTTTTTTTTTTTTCATTTGATTCAGTATCTTCTATTAAATTATTCCAGTTCAGAACTTTATGCATCTTTTTTGATTTTTAATATTTGTAATATTGATGACAATTTTGTGACGAGAATATTAAATATATGTACATACTAACTTAGTGCATGTTGCATCGCGTGCGTAGACAGATATTTTTATTTTTATTTAATATGATTTTCCAAACTTTCCACGCTAATTAAGCCCATAGAAGCATGGCCTTTCCCGAATGTACTTCTGACCAAAAAGCGATTCTAGCAGCTGGAGTTCAAAGTTTTTGTTCATCGTGCCTTTTCATTCTTGTGGATATATTTCAGTAGAAACTTTCATCTCCTAATACATATCTATTTATACCTAACCGATAAGTGAAATACCAGTTTTCATGGCTTAGCTGTAAAGTTTTTTAAATATGTATTTTGTTATTTCTGACAGAGAAGCCTAATACAAATTTTCATAGTTTTAGCTTTTAAAGTGCTTTGATAATGAAATAATTTCGTAAAACTTTTGATCCTCAATTTCACACTTAGGGGTTGAATTTCCAAAAACACTGAAACACTAATTTTTAATTTATAACCGAGAGGTCAAATACCAATTTTTACAGATGTAGCTTTAAAAATGCTTAAGTAGTGTCTTCAATAACGATTTATTTTCAATAACACTTTCACCCTCTATTTTACCCCATTAGTGGCTGAATTTCCAAAAATACTGAAACACATGCTTCTTATTTTGCACTGAGAAATCAAATACCAGGTTTCGTAGTTCCAGCTTCAAAATTATCTTAATAGCGACATATTTTCAAACAGCCTTTCACATCCTATTTCACCCTCTTAGGAGTGGAATTCCAAACAGTCTATTCTTAAGAGATATCTGCTGTATAAGACCACTTCGCCAAATTTCATGTTTCTATCCTTAGACATTTGGGCTGGGCGATGATGAATCTGTGAGTCAGTCAGTCAGTCGGGACACTGCCTTTTATATATAGATGTGGGTATTGTCAATCATTGTTGAGGAACGTTATTATTTTAAAGTCGTCCATGCTATAGACTGAATTGTTGTAATTAAGATATTTTACAGTAGATGCCATTTTGGTGGTCTCTTGGTTGTATTATATGTTACCAAAACACCACTAACCTGATAACATTTTTCTTTGTCACATTTTATTGTCTACACAATGGAAAAACAGCCAATGTTGCACCTTTATTCTTTTATTTACTGGATGACTAGTTTCGGGCCTGGAATCATTTTCAGATGTTCCAGATGGTTCAAATTGCATTTTCTAAAATATTAGAACCATGTAAAGATAGCAAACATATACGTATAACAAAGTGCAAATGAACAGCAACTGAGTTATCTGTATGCTCTGTAGCTGGTTTGAAATACACACGTTACTGGTGCAGACAGTCAACATGGGTCTCGACAAGGCGAACAGAGCCTTATCCGCAAAGCTGTTTTATGGAAACAACAGCAGCAGAGCTGCTGCTATTCGCCAGTATCGACGCGTTAAAGGAATACGGAGAAGGTCGCCTTCCCGCACCGGGTTTAAATGGCGATTTGGGAATTGCTCCTGGGAAAGGCCGACGGCTCATTGTGACACAAATTGGGGGAGGTTACTGTTGTCGTTATCGAGAATGCTGGACGCAATGTGCTATCGTCAAACAGGGCACGAGCAGCTGAACACTCCATGGTCCACCGTTCGAAAAGTTCTGCGAAAAATCGTGAAATGGGATCTCTAGAACGGCTCTAGGCTGTCGTAAGTGCAGATTGTTGTCCCACTAGGTGACGTTTGTAACCTGGAGCGTAAATATGCAAAGCAGTTAACAAATGATACCCTCTCATGAGGCATTTGAAATCTGTTTCTTTCAGTGGTTTATATGTCATTTCTCTCCCTCACGTCCTTACAAATGTTTCCACCAAGTTTCATTGTACTACCATTGTAAGTAGGCTGTTTAGGTTTTTTTATTGGTAACGCCACCTCTGTATAAAAATCACTGGCTGTGCTGTGTGCAGTCTGTGTCTAGTTTGCATTGTTGTCTGCCATTGTAGTGTTGGGCAGCGGCAGCTGGATGTGAATAGCGCGTAGCGTTGCGCAGTTGGTGAGCCGCCAGCAGTATGGATGTGAGGAGAGAGATGGCGGAGTTTTGTAATTTGCCATGAACTGCTATATATTAAGGTAAATACATTGTTTGTTCTCTATTAAAATCTTTCATTTGCTAACTATGCCTATCAGTAGTTAGGGCCTCTAGTAGTTTGAATCGTTTATTTAGCTGGCAGTAGTGGCGCTCGCTGTATTGCAGTAGCTTGAGTAAAGAAGATTTTTGTGAGGTAAGTGATTTGTGAAAGGCATAGGTTAATGTTAGTCAGGACCATTCTTTTGTAGGGATTTCTGAAAGTCAGATTGCGTTGCGCTAAAAATATTGTGTGTCAGGTTAAGCACAGTCATGCATAATTGTTCAAAGGGGGCGTTTCACCATCACTCAGGTAGCGTACGTTTAATTATGACCACACTGTATATCATGTTAAAGAATAGCTCATATAATATACAAGTTTATAATGCTCGTATGCCAACTGCCAATAATGAAAATGATATACCGAATTATAAGTTCAAAGAAAATTTAACATAACCTTTATTTGCCTAGATCAGGAATGTAAAAGATGATGTGGAAGTCTTCGATTGTACTAGTAATGATCTTTGGGCCTAAATTAGACAGAAAAATGTTCTATCTACTTAAAAAATGCACAGCATAAAAACAGAAAGAAAGTGACCAAAAACATACCATAAAATATCGTTACAGAGTGTAGCACATCACATGTTGTACAGTAGCTGCTGACACAAATGTACGTTCCATGACGTTGCTATTTAAGATAAAAACAAGATTAGATTTGCCAAAGGGCACCACTGTACGCACAATCATCATCTTCTTCACCAATTATTGCACATAAACAGGCCACTTAGGCCCATAAAACAAAAATATACAAACACGTAAATACAAAACATAACAAAATTATCAAACATTAAGTCCACCACTCATCATTAAACAGAATTGTAACGTCACAAACATTGATTACATATGGTCCCCCATTTACTTGTGCCTCGGTCTTCCTCAGTCGTGGCTGTTGGGTCTGTTTCTTCCAGGGTCATCAAAGTTCTGTCTTTCCAACACGTTCGCAAACAACCTAACTACGTAATAAAATTTATCGTAGCAGAGCAAAGATAACAATATACGAAGCAACAACTAAGGAAAAAAGCAGTGGGCTTCAGAATGTTTAAATAAGCGGGAAAAACATCTGAGTTACACTGTACTCCAAATTCATAGAGAAAAACTATTTTAATCTATAAACAACAAAACACAGAGATATACAGTTCATTAAGTCAGATTGTCGTCGATTTAGTCAGTAGAAAAATGTATTTGACAACAAACTAAAACATATATCACAAATGAACAAAAGAAAAATGCAGTTATAATTAATAATACGACCAGTCACCTACAGCTTCGCTAATTGCTTGGCATTGGCGAGGCATGCTTGAAACCAGGTTTACCGCATATTCGCGTGGAAGAGACTTCAAAATGCGTCGAATTTGAGTTGACAGCTGTTTCAAAGCGCAGACCTCTTTTCGTTGCAACTGCTTTTTGATGTAAGACCACACATTTTCAGTAGGATTAGCGTCAGGTGAATGTGAGGACCAGCCAACTCACAACGTGCACCCCTTTCTCCTTCTTCTAGTCCCTCCAGAGCCTGCTGCGGTGCTTCGCATCGTTGTCCTCCTGCAGTGTCCAGTCCTCATTATTGTCGAAGAACCAATGTTTAGCAGGCGGCGTCAAACATTCATTGATAAACGCGACGCATACGCTATACTAATATCTCTTCTTGTGTATCTCTGTCAAGAATTCAAAGTAAATTAATGGTTTATGGACATTACCGTACCAGCACCGGCGCATAATGGAAAGTCATAACACTAACAGCGCTAAGAACGCAAATCCTACAGCACACAGTCTCAACATAATTACTATAAAGCTGGGTACCGTACGGTAGATAGTTTTTCATCTAAACTGCCTCAAGTAGCGAAATATTAATTAAACATATCAAAAAAAGTTTTGCATCACTTCGGTTCCGAGAGTTCCGGAACCTGTACAGAAAATTGGAATAGCGATAAAGATAAATATCATTTCCGCTCTTTGTATTGCTCATGAAAACCACACATTGCGTGTTGTACCACCATACAGCGAGACCTTCAGTGCTGACGGTCCAGATTGCTGTACACACCGGTACCTCTAATACCCAGTAGCACGTCCTCTTGCATTGATGCTTGCCTGTATTCGTCTGGCATGCAACCCACAAGTTCATCAAGGTACTGTTGGTCCAGATTTCCCACTCCTCAACAGCGATTAGGCGTGGATTCCTCAGAGTGGTTGGTGGGTCACGTCGTCCATAAACAACCCTTTTCAGTCTACCCTAGGCTTGTTCGATAGGGTTCATGTCTGGAGAACATGCTGGCCACTCTAGTCGAGCGATGTCGTTATCCTGAAGGAAGTCATTCACAAGATGTCCACGATGGGTGCGCGGACTGCCGTCCATGAAGACGAATGCCTCGCCAATATGCTGCCGCTGTGGTTGTACTATCGGTCGGAAGATGGCACTCACGTATTCAGCGGCGTACATCGGCCCCACATAATGGCACCCGAAAACAGCAGGTAACCTTCATGTTGCTGCACTCGCTGGACGGTATGTCTAAGGTGTTCAGCCTGACTGGTTTGCCTCCAAACACGTCTCCGACGATTGTCTGGTTGAAGGCATACGCGACACTAATCGGTGAAGAGAACTTTATGCCAATCCTGAGCGGTCCATTCGGCATGTTGCTGGGCCCATCTGTACCGCGATGCATGGTGTTGTATTTGCAAAGATGGACATCGTCATGGACGTCGGGAGTGAAGCGGTTCATCAAGCAGCCTACAGTTTGAGTCGTAACACGACGGCCTGTGGCTGCTCGAAAAGCATAATTCAACACGATGGCGTTGCTGTCAGGGTTCCTCCGAGCCATAATCCGTAGGTAGCGGTAATCCACTGCATTATTAGCCCTTGGGCGGCCTGAGCGAGGCATGTCGTCGACAGTTCCTCTCTCCCTGTAACTCCTCCATGTACGAACAACAGCGCTTTGGTTCAGTCTGAGTCGCCTGGACACTTCCCTTGTTGAGATCCCTTCCTGGCACAAACTAACAAAAAATGGTTCAAATGGCTCTGAGCACTATGGGACTTAACATCTATGGTCATCAGTCCCCTAGAACTTAGAACTACTTAAACCTAACTAATCTAAGGACAGCACACAACACCCAGTCATCACGAGACAGAGAAAATCCCTGACCCCGCCGGGAATCGAACCCAGGAACCCGGGCGTGGGAAGCGAGAACGCTACCGCACGACCACGAGCTGCGGACACACAAACTAACAATGCGGACGCGATCGAAACGCGGTATTGACCGTCTAGGCACGGTTGAATTACAGAGAATGACTGGAACTGATCGGCTGTCAGATCCCCTCCGTCTAATAGGCGCTGCTCATGCATGGTTGTTTACATCTTTGGGCGGATTTACTGACATCTCTGAACAGTCAAAGGGACTCTGTCTGTGATACAATACCCCCAGTCAATGTCTCTCTTCAGGAGTTCTGAGAACTTTACTATGCGTCGTAAAGTAACTTACGTAATAACAAACAAATAAATTTTAAGTTGGGAATGCATTAACTCATTTTTCATATTGGCACAGAGTACGCTTCAAAGAATAAGGTAAATCAGGATATAAACGTTAAAACAATTAGAGAAAGTGCAATATGTGAGGCCATATCGTAACACGTTATGTCGACCCTAAGTGGCGCTCTTCTCCCGGCAGAAGGATGTTCACGTTGCTGGTCATTAGCATGCCGGCAGAGCACGTTACTGCGTGCATAGAGAGCTTTCCGATGGACGAGGATGCTCAAGGTGCAGCTACGCCGTGACTTAGTGAACAAGTAGTTTCCGGGAATACTGAGAATGCATATCACAAATTCTTGTACAGGTGCAAATTTTACTGGGGGCAGTTTCACACAAAGGAAGGTCCGGTGCGCCCCAGAGAAGTGAGTCGGTATGAACGCGTGCACAAAATTTAGAAGGCTCTGTAGGCTAACTCGCCAGCAGAAGATGTATAAGATAAAGTGTTACACAGGAACACATGTCCGGAAACGATTCTCTCATTACCGTTAGAAGTAAAGGACAACTGACTCATGCCTTAACTTTCAAACTAATATTGACATTTCTTACTTAGTTATCTACAAAAGTTTATCAATAAGACGACGGCTATTGTGTACAACTACCTCACTAATGTTCTGCGGTACATCGTCCAAGAAGGCAGCCGCGCGGAGTGGCCTAGCGGTCTAGGGCGCCATGTCACGGATTGTGCGGCCCCTACCGCCGGAGGTTCGAGTCCTCCCTCGGGCATGAGTGTGTATGTTGTTCTTAGCATAAGTTAGTTTAAGTAGTGTGTAAGTCTAGGGATCGATGACCTCAGGAGTTTGGTCCCTTAGGAATTCACACACATTTGAACACAAGAAGACCAAGTTGCGGTATCTAACAAACATAGCAAGAGTTAAAAATTTGAGCAAGTACTGTTCTCTTTTCCCGACGCATGTTCTGATGTAAAATTTCATTTTGTGAATCCCGTCTACAGCTCGTAGAGAGTGTAATAGCAACACCCTGTATATATCGAATCTCCTTTATATGTGGGTAAGGGCTCCTGAGAGCGTTACGAAATGTCTACTTAGATCATAATGGTGTCACTCCGCTGTCTTACTTCAGTGAATGCATGGGTTCATTGACCTCACTATCCTCCTCGAATGGCCAACGTACATTTGTTCAGTAGAAAAGAAAGCAAACACCCCCCATTAGTCGGCGAGATGCGGTGTCGATAAGTTGTGCAAACTGAGAAGTCTTCCGCTAACTCACCTCTGTTCTCGCATGTCTGAAGGTCACACATCAGCACTGAAACTCACAAGCGACATTATCCTGAGAGTTGCCTGAATGGCCGAGCGAGATAAGGCGCCACCCTGAAGGATAGCCCTTGCCTGCGGTTAGTGGCTTTCTTGAGCTTTCTGGTCCTCATCTGAGTGCATGGTTTCGAATCCCACTTCTGACAAATTTTTAACTACTCGTTCCAAATCTAAATATAGTAATCAAATGTTTTTTATTCCAGTCTTTGATCACAATATGAATTCTTTAGACGATGACCGGTGTACAGGTGCTGGCAGATTGAGTACGGGAGTCCTTTATTTTCAATAAAAGAAAAGGGAATTTTTTTTAATAAATGCGTGAGCCATGGATGGCAATGCATCTTCACAAAGCAGTGCGCGGGCCCTGGGTTGGCGACACATCAGATTTTTCCAGTATGTGCCGCTATCCCAGGGCTTGTTCACGTGCTCGACGAACAAACAACCTTTCTGCTGACGGGGTGACGCTTAGGGAAGCGTCGCTTGCCCAGGCAGAGCTCCTACAGCAGCCAATCAGAAAGGTCCAGCAGATCACGTGTGAGCGCCCACAGCACAGAGCTGCGCGGACGAGGCGGGTGGATCGCCCTCTTTCACTGACAGGCCCCCGACGAGATCAGACGCATTGGCCGGTTGCCTCCGTGCACTTTTCCAGCCCCAGCTCAATCTGTTTGCGCCTTAGGCCCGCTAAACTCCCATTAATGTACCCCGGCTAGGTCATCAGTAAATGTTTTTTTTTTTTTTTTTCTTCAATAAACGGGAGGCAGTTTGCCTACCGGAGTTGAAAAATTAACACTTGTTCTTGTTTAGACCCCACTTCCACCTCAGCCACATCCTGACATGTACACCGGTTTCTGTCCGTAATGACTGTCCTCAGATCTTTTCTACACCATGTCCTAAAGTGATAAGGCCATAATGGCATCGTCAAAACATATAATCAGCACAGCCTCCTCATATAGATCTAAAATAAGGTGTTGAACAGGCCACATCGTTCACATAGTCTGTAGTGGCGTAGCAAGACAGCCACGCCACTCGGAAGTAGCCGAAAGGCACGCGTTAAGCTCACGCAGATTGGCGTGAGGTCTGGAACAGGACAATGTCTTGAGAATTGCAATAAAGTACGAAAATCTTGTAACACTTAACTTTAATCCACATTTGTAGAACATCGCTCTTGATGATACATGCTTCACAATATTAATTATCAAAGCTATGGCGCCTTGCTAGGTCGTAGGCAATGATCTAGCTGAAGGCTATGCTAACTATCGTCTCGGCAAATGAGAGCGTATTGTCAGTGAACTGTAGCTAGCTACGTCGGCTGTACAACTGGGGCGAGTGCTAGTACGTCTCTCTAGACCTGCCGTGTGGTGGCGCTCGGTCTGCTATCACTGACAGTGGCGACACGCGGGTCGGACGTATACTACCGGACCGCGGCCGATTTAAAGGCTACCACCTAGCAAGTGTGGTGTCTGGCGGTGACACCACATAGTCATTATTGCAATGAAGACTGTGTGGACGATGTGGCCTTCTCTACACCATATTTTAGATCTATATGACGATGCTGTGCTGATTATATTTATATGTTTTGACGATGCCATTATGGCCTTATCACTTTAGGATATGGTGTAAAAAAGATCTGAGGATGGTCATTACGGACTGAAACCGGTCATCGTCTAAAGAATTCATATTGTGATCAAAGACTGGAATAAAAAACGTTTGACAGTATTGGATCACTGTTTGTATACGCGACCATGTCGCAGTTGGTGTAAATATAGTAATTCCTATGAAACTTGCTCATATGTGTCATACACAAGACGAAAGAGTCTGAAACTAAGGGACAAGGGTTTCAAGTGGAAAATCTCAAAGAGATGTGAGGTTATGATCATCTGCATCTTGTATTTCGAGAACGTGGGGTCTGCAAATATGACGTAGATTGAGTTATTTTAGTGTGGCAGCCAATATAAAATGGATTTTATTATTATTCAGTTCGTTCAAATTCCGTTTTCTTAACTCATCTACCTGGCGTATCAACAGAGAATAAAATAAACTCCTTCCGAACAGGCCTTGCAGGCCCAACGTTAGGGCCGGCCGCGGTGGCCGAGCGGTTCTAGGCGCTTCAGTCCGAAACCGCGCAACTGCTACGGTCGCAGGTTCGAATCCTGCCTCGGGCATGGACGTGTGTGATGTCCTTAGGTTAGTTAGGTCTAGGTAGTTCTAAGTTCTAGGGGACTGATAACCTCAGATGTTAAGTCCCATAGTGCTCAGAGCCATTTTGAACCCAACGTTAGGAAGCGACTACCGTGTCATCCTCAACCCTCAGACGTCATTGGATGCGGAAATGGAGTGCATGGGGTCATCACACCGGTCTCCCGTCCATTATCAGTTTTCGTGACCGGAGTCGCTACTTCCCCGTCAAGTACGTCCTCAATTGACCTCACAAGGGCTAAGTATACTCTACTTGCCAACAGCGCTCGGGAGACCGGACGGTCTTACATCCAAGTGCTAGCCAAGCCCAACAGTGCTTAACTTCGGTGATCTGACGAGAATCAGTGTTGTTATAGTGGAAAGAGTATAGGGACTGAGAAATATACCTCGAACAAGCAAGATACTCAAGGAAGACTTATTAAGTATCACGGAAACGATCTTCCACGTGTTTCATCTATCAGGTTTGTTGTTGTTGGTTTGGGAGGTGGGGGGGGGGGGGCGTCAAACAGAGAGGTCATCGGTCCCATCAGACTAGGGAAGGAGGGAGAAGGAAATTGGCCGTCTCCTTTCGAAGGAACCATCCCGACATTTGCCTAAAGCGATTTAGGGAAATCACGGAAAACCTAAATCAGAGTGGCTGGAAGCGGGTTTGAACCAACGTCCTCCCGAATGCGAGTCCAGTGCGCTAACCACCGCAACCTCGCTCGGTCTATCAGATTTAAGGACAGCCAATATTCTCACACAAATTGGTCACAAGTTTGAAGAAATTTAATGGCTAAAACATCACCCATACATATTACAGCTATTTTGCTAGACGCCATCAAAAAATGGTTCAAATGGCACTGAGCACTATGGGACTTTAACTTCTGAGGTCATCAGTCCCCTAGAACTTAGAACTACTTAAACCTAACTAACCTAAGGACATCACACACAGCCATGCCCGAGGCAGGATTCGAACCTGCGACCGTAGCGGTCGCGCGGTTCCAGACTGGAGCGCCTAGAACCACACGGCCACCGCAGCCGGCTAGACGCCATCACCGAAACCTGTCCGACTCTTGCTAAGAAGCATAAAAACATAAAACTAAACTTACACGCTCAGCTGTATACATAGTGTGCTACATACGGCATTGCAATGTTGGACTCCCAGGTCTCAACTAGCAGCCAGATATGGACCGCCAGTGCTCAGTTATCTGCGTGTGGCTCTCTGGACAGCTCAAGACCTGAAAATGATGGTGAAGAGTTCACTTTCAAACCTATAACATGTTGTTGTTGTGATCTGTTGTTGTAGTCTTCAGTCCTGAGACTGGTTTGATGCAGTTCTCCATGCTACTCTATCCTGTGCAAGCTCCTTCATCTCCCAGTACTTACTGCAACCTACATCCTTCTGAATCTGCTTAGTGTATTCATCTCTTGGTCTCCCTCTACGATGTTTACCCTACACGCTGCCCTCCAATGCTAAATTTGTGATCCCTTGATGCCTCAAAACATGTCCTACCAACCGGTCCCTTCTTTTTGTCAAGTTCTGCCACAAACTCCTCTTCTCCCTAATTCTATTCAGTACCTCCTCATTAGTTATGTGATCTACCCATCAAATCTTCAGCATTCTTTTGTAGCACCACATTTCGAAAGCTTCTAAGTTCTTCTTGTCTAAACTATTTATCGTCCATGTTTCACTTCCATACATGGCTACACTCCATACAAATACTTTCAGAAACGACTTCCTGACACTTAAATCTATACCCGATGTTAACAAATTTCTCTTCTTCAGAAACGCTTTCCTTGCCATTGCCAGTCTACATTTTATAACCTCTCTACTTCGACCATCATCAGTTATTTCACTCCCTAAATAGCAAAACTCATTTACTACTTTAAGTGTCTCATTTCCTAGTCTAATTCCCTCAACATCACCCGCTTTAATTTGACTACATTCCATTATCCTCGTTTTGCTTTTGTTTATGTTCATCTTATAACCTCCTTTCAAGACGCTGTCCATTCCGTTCAACTGCTCTTCCAAGTCCTTTGCTGTCTCTGACAGAATTACAATCTCATCGGCGAACCTCAAAGTTTTTATTTCTTCTCCATGAATTTTAATACCTACTCCAAATTTTTCTTTTGTTTCCTTTACTGCTTGCTCAATATACAGATTGAATAACATCGGGGACAGGCTACAACCCTGTCTCACTCCCTTCCCAACCACTGCTTCCCTTTCATGTCCCTCGACTTTTATAACTAGTTTCTGTACAAATTGTAAATAGCCTTTCGCTCCCTGCCACCTTCAGAATTTGAAAGAGAGTATTCCAGTTAACATTGTCAACAGCTTTCTCTAAGTCTACAAAGACTAGGACCGTAGGTTTGCCTTTCCTTAATCTAGCTTCTAAGATAAGTCGTAGGGTCAGTATTGTCTCACGTGTTCCAACATTTCTACGGAATCCAAACTGATCTTCCCCGAGGTCCGCTTCTACCAGTTTTTCCATTCGTCTGTAAAGTATTCGCGTTAGTATTTTGCAGCTGTGACTTATTAAACTGATAGTTCGGTAATTTTCACATCTGTCAACATCTGCTTTCTCTGGGATTGGAATTATTATATTCTTCTTGAAGTCTGAGGGTATTTCGCCTGTCTGATACATCTTGCTCACTAGATGGTAGAGTTTTGTTAGGCCTGGCTCTCCCAAGGCCGTCAGTAGTTCTAATGGAATGTTGTCTACTCGCGGGGCCTTGTTTCGACTCAGGTCTTTCAGTGCTCTGTCAAACTCTTCACGCAATATCATATCTCCCATTTCACCTTCATCAACATCCTCTTCCATTTCCATAATATTGTCCTCAAGTACACCACCCTTGTATGGACCCTCTGTATACTCCTTCCACCTTTCTGCTTTCCCTTCTTTGCTTAGAACTGGGTATCCATCAAAGCTTTTGATATTCATGCAAGTGGTTCTCCTTTCTCCAAAGGTCTCTTTAATTTTCCTGTAGGCAGTATCTATCCCACCCCTAGTGAGATAAGCCTCTACATCTTTACATTTGTCCTCTAGCCATCCCTGCTTAGCCATTTTGCACTTCCTGTCAATATCATTTTTGAGACGTTTGTATTCCTTTTTGCCTGCTTCATTTACTGCATTTTTGTATTTTCTCCTTTCATCAATTAAATTCAATATTTCTTCTGTTACCCAAGGATTTCTATTAGCCCTCGTCTTTTTACCTACTTGATCGTCTGCTGCCTTCACTACTTCATCCCTCAGAGCTACCCATTCTTCTTCTACTGTATTTCTTTCCCCCATTCCTGTCGGTTGTTCCCTTATGCTCTCCCTGAAACTCTCTACAACCTCTGGTTTATTCAGTTTATCCAGGTCCCATATCCTTAAATTAGCACCTTTTTGTAGTTTCTTCAGTTTTAATCTAAAGCTCATAACCAATAGATTGTGGTCAGAGTCCACATCTGCCCCTGGTAATGTCTTACAATTTAAAACCTGGTTCCTAAATCTCTGTCTTACCATTATATAACCTATCTGATACCTTTTAGTATCTCCAGGATTCTTCCATGTGTACAACCTTCTTTCATGATTCTTGAACCAAGTGTTAGCTATGATTAAGTTATGCTCTGTGCAAAATTCTACCAGACGGCTTCCTCTTTCATTTCTTCCCCCCCAATCCATATTCACCTACTATGTTTCCTTCTCTCCCTTTTCCTACTCTCGAATTCGAGTCACCCATGACTATTAAATTTTCGTCTCCCTTCACTACCCGAATAATTTCTTTTATCTCATCATACACTTCATCAATTTCTTCATCATCTGCAGAGCTAGTTGGCATATAAACTTGTACTACTGTAGTAGGCATGGGCTTTGTGTCTATCTTGGCCACAATAATGCGTTCACTATGCTATTTGCAGTAGCTTACCCGCACTCCTATTTTTTATTCATTATTAAACCTACTCCTACACAACCCCTACTTGATTTTGTATTTACAACCCTGCATTCACCTCACCAAAAGTCTTGTTCCTCCTGCCACCGAACTTCACTAATTCCACTATATCTAACTTTAACCTATCCATTTCCCTTTTTAAATTTTCTAACCTACCTGCCCGATTAAGGGATCTGACATTCCACGCTCCGATCCGTAGAACGCCAGTTTTCTTTCTCCTGATAACGGTGTCCTCTCGAGTAGTCACTGCCCGGAGATCCGAATGGGGGACTATTTTACCTCCGGAATATTTTACCCAAGAGGACGCCATCATCGTTTAATCATACAGTAAAGCTGCATGCCCTCGGGAAAAATCACGGCCGTAGTTTCCCCTTGCTTTCAGCCGTTCGCAGTACCAGCACAGCAAGGCCGTTTTGGTTATTGTTACAAGGCAACATCAGTCAATCATCCAGACTGTTGCCCCTGCAACTACTGAAAAGGCTGCTGCTCCTCTTCAGGAACCACACGTTTGTCTGGCCTCTCAACAGATACCCCTCCGTTGTGGTTGCACCTACGGTACGGCCATCTGTATCGCTGAGGCACGCAAGCCTCCCCACCAAGGGCAAGGTCCATGGTTCATGGGGGGGGACCTATAACATAACTTGACGAAACACAGTTGGGAAGACCCTCTTGAGAAATGACAAACAAAATGTACTTAACGCGCAAACTTGTTTTGAGACAACGCATGAGATTGCACTAGTGACGGAAGTAACATTTTGTGTGATATTGAAATTTTTTATTAAGACGAATTGTATTTTGTGCTTTATACGTATAAAAATCAGTTGTTAAAAAGAAAAAAGTCCAAGTAGTCTAGGCCGCAAAACTCCATGGTAATCGTAGATTATGGTAAGCAGGTCTGAACGTTCGAATCCACTTCTGGCAAAACGTAACTTGTCCGTGACACAGCTAAATATAGTAGTTCCTGTGAGACTCGGTCATAGATGTAGTAAAGAACTCTCGCTTGTCCGAAATTAAAATACGAATAGTGTAACTGTTAAATATCAAGACAAATACTAGGTTTTGATCTTCATGGCATCAAATTAATTGGGACAGTGAAGTCCACGGCTATAATGAAGTTACTGAAATTTTCTTACCGTGCCAGTCACGATAGTGTTCATTTTATTGTGGTTATTTTAATGAATTATTTTAATAAAGTTTTGTATGAAGTATGTGCACTTTTCTGTGTAACGATGGGCCACAAGGCAACTACTTCGTCTTTCGCTGTCAGTGCATGACATTGACACAGAAAACTTATCACGGAGGTTGCACTAAACATCGCGCAAATTCTCACAGCTACGTCTGCACCTAAATGACTCGTGTTAGAAACTATGATACTGACAAGATGTCACCATCCAGCTCTGCTGAATACCTTAATACACAAAACCTTGGCTATTTCGGACACGCGGCTTCCTCCGTCGGATGTTCGAGTCCTCCCTCGGGCAAGGACGTGTGTGTTGTCTTTAGCGTAAGTTAGTGCGTTAGCTTAGGAACCGATGTCCTCAGCAGTTTGGTCCCATACGACCTTACCAAAAATTTATAAATTTGTATTTATTTCGGACAAGGCGCACCTCGGCTCCGAGATGAGTAATGTGACGACGGTGTTCAGAGGGACGGTGAGTTCATTCCTTGACATTACGTCAACGTTAACGAGAAAACCAGGACGGAGTACCATTCAACAAAGTCAGGAGGACAACACATAGTGCGTCTTCCATTAAGAGGTGCAACAACTAGCAAGAAGTAGAGTCATGAACGCGCGAAGAATCAGATCGGAGTTTCGTAGGAAAAGATCACGGGGTACGAGGTTCGATTCCCCCGACAGGTCGAAGAGGAACCAATAATATAATCAAATGTATGGCCAGCATATCTTGTGTTGGCAACATTTCTCAAAATATAACGAACCTACTTGGGTCATGTAAAGTGAAAATAGCTTTCTCTACAACGACAAACTACAACAAAAATTAGTGCACACTTTAATCAATGAAAAAGATGAATTCTCACACTCAGGAACATAAAAAAATCAGATGTAAAACTTGCAGTAGCTTTCCTACTAGATACACTGATGTTGTCTTCTTTGTTATTCGACCTCTCTTTTCCTCACTTGCAGATATAAAATTTATAGTTTAATTAAAGCTGCAAAAGACGGTAGTTAACATGTACAAGCCGTAGGTACCCTGAACACATCAACTGTTACATACATTATTGATTCGCAAAATTGGCAATAGCAACACGTAAAAAAGCTGAAAATCCGTTCAGAAACATTGAAGAAGATCTTAAGATACTCCCATCACCTCTGTAAATCACATACAATGGATTTAATGGAGGAGATGGAAACTTTTGTACACCACAAAAACAGGTGGAAGAAATTCTCAGTGACAAGCTAGATAGTGAATGATTTGGTTATTTCAAATGTTTCTCCTGTGTATCATAACTGTAGTAAATTCCATAAATATCATCATTTCATCATGGACTCTACTCAACATTTATAACACAACAGAATATAAAGCATAACACATAATTTAAAAGTTAGTAATAGTAATGGTAAAATAAAAGTATAATTGGCAACCTTGCGTAAATAATGCAAACGACCCCTTACTGCATCCACTCTCTTTATGAAATCGCATTGTTATGGAATTTCAACATTTGACTTCAAAAACAAGCAGTGTGAGTAATGGTATGCGTGTTTTGTGTGTGTGTGTGTGTGTGTGTGTGTGTGTGTGTGTCGTATTCCGCGTAACGGAGGAGGCACAGTACCTGTAAGCAAAAGGATGAAAACACAAAATACTATTTCTAACCTTACCATATGAGAAACATCCCAAGTTTAATTTTTACAGATTTTCCATTCCAGCAGAGCCTCAAAAAGGCGACTACAGAAGTAAGAAAGGCAGAAAAACACACACACAGATATTACACAAAACACTTATGTAAAGAAACTGAAATGTTTAAGTCTCTTATCGTACTTCTACATCTACGTGATTACTCTGCTATTCACAATTAAGTGCCTGGCAGAGGGTTCAATGAACCACCTTCAAGCTCTCTACCGTCCCAGTCTCGAACGGCGCGCGAGAAAAACGAGCACTCAAATTTTTCTGTGCAAGCCCTGATTTCTATTATTTTATCGTGATTATCACTTCTCCCTATGTACGTGGGTGCCAATTGAATGTTTTCGCGATCAGAGGAGAAAACTCGTGATTGGAATTTCATGAGAAGATCCCGTCGCAAAGAAAAATGCCTTTATTTTAATGACTGGCACTCCAATTCACGAATCATATCTGTGGCACTGTCTCTCATACTTCGCGATAATACAGAACGAGCTGCCCTTCTTTGTACTTTGTCGATGTCATCAGTCAGTCCCATCAAGTGCGGATCCCACACCGCACAGCAGTACTCCAGAATAGGGCGGACAAGCGTGGTGTAAGCAGTCTCTTTAGTAGACCTGTTGCACCTTCTAAGTGTTCTGCCTATGAATCGCAGTCTTTGGTTTGCTCTACCCACAACATTATCTATGTGATCGTTCCAATGTAGGGTATTTGTAATTGTAATCCCTAAGTATTTAGTTGAATTTACAGCCTTCAGATTTGTGTGACTTATCGCGTAATCGAAATTTAGCGGATTTCTTTAGTACTCACGTGAATAACTTCACACTTTTCTTTATTCTGAGTCCATTCCCACTTTTCGCACGATACAAATATCTTATATAAATCATTTTCCAATCGTTTTGTTCATCTGATGACCTTACAAGACGGTAAATGACAGCATCATCTGCAAACAATCTAAGTTGGCTATTACTTGTTGTAATATGTGCGGATCCACTGGGGTTCAGCAGTCGTTTATGCAAGCTGCCTGCCACACTCGTAAACTCAAGACACAAGTGACCAAACAAGCAAGTCTATGCTCAAATACAATCCAATAAGCTCATCATTATCTACGTTTCTAAGCGCTAATGCAGCTGAGTTTTCAATTCAATTCATATAATTAAAAAGGACCCAACTAACTTTCCAGATAAAAGGAAAACAATATGTTAATGGCACCTGTATCACACTGGAAGCATGCCTCACGGTGAGACTACAATTCAGTGAGCTGTAGCCCACTAAAGGTATTTATTTTTAATGTAAAGGGTCACCGCGTTGGAACGTTGCAGGAGAAAATGATTGAGTGAGAATGATTTATTTTTAAAATACTAAAGTGTTTGCTCTCAATCATTGATGTTGAAATTGAAGTTGGATTGGTTTACAATGACTTTCATCAAAAAATGTAAAAATCAATACGCATACAGTCTTGAGATTTTTCTGAAGCATCAGCGTGATAGTATCCAGATTAATAAACGTTCTGTCCGTGCAGAAGGAACCCGAATGCTCTCTAGAAGACTGTAAACTAAGATGCAAATCACTGTGCACAATCTGGGCAACACACGAAAGGAAAATATACTGGATAGCATCGACTTTGATTCCAGTATGATAGAGAAGTAAGGATAAAAAGCAGTCACAAATTGCGAAACAGACTCGCAAATTTGGAGCTATGTAGTGCAGAGATAATGCAAACACGAAACGCGACACTTGCTCCAAAACAGCTAAAGGAGCGCCAAGTTGAAGAAGGGTTCCGAATAGCGACTCTCCATAGAGACATGAACCGCCACTATGTATTCGCCCCAGAAATCGACTACCGACTGCCTACTCTCACACACTTCTCAAAAATTGCTGTAGGAGGGGAGGAAATCGCAAGGTTTACCGCAGCGACAACTAAAAATCTCTTTCTCTTCCTGTATGCATGAAAAGCCTGCGAAAATTTCTTCTCCGACACTTGTTGTATTCTTTATCAACAAACTGAAAGTTGGCAGTGCTACTGGCCCTCGCCTTATGGTTGGCGGAATGATGTCTGAGTGTATAAATGCAGCTTACTTCACACGCTTTCGGTGGCTCTGTTCTCTGCTTCCACTTTAAGGAGCGTGCAGTGTTCAGTGTTTATAGACAGTACTAGTTTGAAAACCCTTCAATATAATGAAGCGACCTCACACCATCAATAATATTGACCAAAAATGTTAGCTGGCAACGCAATTTCATGAGGGTAAAATGCCAAATGGCCAGAAGAAAGCGTTTGCTGCAGTTTTATTAGCGATAGTTGGTAAACAACATAAAACAACGAAAAAGAGGGAATAGATCAGAGAATGGTTGAAGAAAAGGAGCAACTGGTCAGATGTGAATTTACTAACTGAAATCAGAACCAGACCTGAAAGATTTCATGAACTGTTTTCGGATGAGTCCTTTATCGTACGATAAGTTATTAATGTTGATACGAGATAAAATAGAGAAGCGAAATACGTTAATGAGAGAGGCAACCCCACTTGACGAGAGGCTGAGAGTAACTTTGAGATTTCTGGCGAATGGCAAGTCATTTGAGTGCTTGATATTTAGTGCTGCAACGTTAGCAAACACAATCAGCAAAATTGTTATGGAAAACTGTGAAGCAATTATAGCTTCCGTACAATAATATATGCAGCTAATAAACATTAGACTCTGTTCACGTTCTGTGGTAACTTGGTAGGAGTGACATGCATTTTACATACCTAGTTAATAGCGCACTGGGTAAAAGGTATAGGCCTGCACTTTTCGTACATCCACATACATGATATGCATCAAAATACTTGTCAGAGATTCGTCCAATACGTAAATTCATGTTCTGAATTTACGTTGCAATTTTAGTTTATATAATGGCAAAGCGCTACATGTCTACCTGCCACTAAAGCCTTTGTTTGGTAATCATATTAATAGGCTTCAGCAACTCTTAACCCAACGGACGCCTTTGAAATTTACCTAGACCTTGGCCTACACCGCAGATGTTTGTCAGCGCAACCAAGATTTTATGACATATTTTTCAAGTAAAAGCATTTTTCATACTGCTTTGTAGCTGGACAACTGTACCTTCTTCACACTGAAGATTTTTGGTTACGTGACACAGCACATACACTGTTGCTGAACGCATTTGAAGATTGACTAAAAACAACAAATTCTAAGCTTACCCTAAATTCTTGTAAAATACTTTATCCTGTCTTCACTCTAAATAGTTCAACAAATTATTTGTCCATGCCCTACAGCTACAATATCTAGGCTACTAAAGTGTTTATGTACTCGCAATTGCTCCTACTGACAGTATGTTCCAGTGCATAAGTTAATGTTTGAAACGGTCTTTAAATATTACATAAATAGTTGTGTAATTCTAGTGTACTACGACAATGGAGATTACCATTAGATACATGGATCTTCGGTTTCATAACAAATTTCGTAAACTTTGTTTATACTTTGTAAAATACATTATCGGTCTTCAGCTTAAGCCGTTTTCTGAAAACAGTATTCCTAAGCTTGGCAATTCATTTTCCATGAAACTGAAAACATGTTTTAAGCTTCTCACTTCGGCTATTGCCTCCTCCTACTTCTTCTCCTCCTCCTCTGTTCCCTATTTTGCAGGAAGTTATAGGCCTTGCTGAGTAGATCGTGGTCACTTTTAGACTCTCAGCCTCTTCATTGATTTACCATGTTGATATGGACACTGTCTTTGATGTTGAAATCGGTGATAGAAATTCTACAAATCTGACATTTTCATCTATTTCATATATCTGTAGAACGAAACAATAACTGAATTTCACTAACAAATGTTGTTATACCAAGTAATAAATTTATTTCAGCTGCCATAAACAGAAGACCAATGGAGGGATGTTGCTCATGATTGTGGAAGCAAGTGAAATTTTCATAGTTCTTTGGGTGCCATAGATGGTTAACATGTAAGACATTAAAAAGCCCATGAACTCAGGTTTTGTTTACCATAACTATAAGAGCTACTTTAGTGTGGTGTTGATGGCTGTTGTGGTCGCTCACTACAGATTTGTTTCTGTTGATTTTGGGTTCAGTTGAAGAATATCCGATGGTGGTGACATTCACTGCACCAATTTTGGGATCTATTTGTGAGTGGGGCCTTACATATTCACGGCCTTAACTTCATCCCAAATAGTGCAGAAAAGTTTCTGTTTATAACAGATGACTCATTTGCGTTACAGATAAATTTCATGAACTGTACAGTATAAATGGACTACACAGCATGAAACGTGTTTCTAATGACAGACTCTCACGAGCACGAAGAGTAGTAGAAAATGTATTTGAAATCCGAGTATCAAAATTGGGATATTACAAAAAGACAGTAATATGGAGCCACCAGAGATGAGCATAATTATAATGGCGTGGTGTCTTCTACACAGCTAGATAATACAGGAAAATCCAACCAGCTATCTGCATGGAATGGTAAATGTAGAAGATTATATGACTAGCAGTGTTACAAAAGGGGCCGATCGAGTGAACGCAGATCTTTTGCAGCTGTAAAGAGGAAGATTTTAGAATGCAAGTGCTGCAGCAAAGGATATTAGAGACAAATTTGCTAGCTGTTTCGCTAATGAGGGGAAAGTTCCCTGGCAAGACAATATTATTTTGTAACAATCAAGTAACCTAAAGCTTACTCCAAATGTTGTAGTGTATTTATACATAATAAATATGTTTAAGCTACAAATTTCTTTTAACGTTGCCAGTATCCACTGAAAACTTGTGATTAAGTACCACATTTAGTATACACAGCTTTCCTAAACAAACCTGAAGGTTACCTAATAACATGGAATTTTAATCTCAGCCTGAATTCCTGTAAGGTAACTTCCCCTATTTACACTTTAACTACCTCAACAAATCATTTATAATTGCTCTCACAAACTCTCTTCTATAGATTTAATTACTCATACTGAAAGTATATTTTTTGAAGCTGTGTCCTTAAATACTACATAAATGAGTAACATTTCTGTACCCTTGTTCACTTTAATAAAGCTAATAATAATTTCAACTAATGAAATTGCACTCAGGACTATGAAACGTGTTCACATAAACAAATGCTATGTAGAATTTTGTTGTGGTATGAAAGTCCACACACAAACAGTAGTGTGATGAAAGGAAAATTTATTGTTAGAAATTTAGCTTATTTTCTTCAATAGTGAAGACTCTATTTGCGTCATCCCATGGTTGAAGATTAAACATTATTATAATTGAAAATGAAGTATAAACAAGAAAATAAAGCAAGAAGTTACATGTTTTTGTTATACTGATAGAACATACCGTTAAGATTTGATTAACCTACCTGTTCTCATTTATTACTAAAAAAATAAGACAGTGGTTTTACAGAAATAACTGAGAAATTCGAAGACAATCCACATGTATTTGAATGTCCTGTAATATCTGTTGTATTCTTCACCAAAAATAAATTTGCAATATTTAGATGAAGCATGAGGGCGAGTATTTACGAAAATATATCACAGTTTGCCCACACTAATATAAAACAATACAGTTACATTTCACAGGTGTAACATTTTGGTGTTACAGATATAACAAGTCCAGTTAACTCATAATTTAGGACTGAAATTATATACCCCACAATGCTAAAATCATTGTATGGTGACAAATTTGTGAATAAACGAACACCACTCAGATAACAGAAACCAATTTCACTTCAAAATCTTGAATTTAATTTCCTGAGAATCTGTGATAGGTTCTTGTAAAGTACACACCAGTGGGGAAGTATCAGCTTCACTAGTATTGTCTCTTTCTGCCAAATTCGTTCCCTACTCTCAACTTAACTAAAACTTTTTTTTTACTTTGTCAATGACATCATGTCGAACAAATTTGTATGTATGTTCTTGTTCCGCTTCTAGATCAACAACCCTCTGTATATTTCTCAAAGGTGGGAAGGAATGTTGTCTTGATGAGTGCTTGGAAGAATTCTGATTCACTCCAGTGCTGCTGTAACTTCTCAGCAAGTGTTTTTCCTCCTCTTCTGGAACTTCTGTTTCATTAAGTTTATCACAGGATCACAATCGATATGCATACCACTGTATGAAATATTTGCTAGGATCTGCAGAGAGTATTTCTACCACCTTAAGATTAAGAAATTTGTTGTTTGGTTTCTGAAGTATGTTCTGATTTTGAGCATGAACATCTGGCTTATCGAGTTGCTGGTAATCGGATGCCATAGCATATAACACTGGACCAGTAACTGTATAAGCCACTGCTATGTAAATAGTGATTTATTCTTTACTCTGGTATGAATGTTAGAGCTTATCCTGATGAGCAATAGTGAAGCTTTCACTGAAATCAATCTGGAGTACACAAACGCAGTCTGAAACATCTTCAGCTATTGTCATTTCAAAGATGGTACCTTACTTTTGATAAAACGATGGACTAAAAGCTTGATGCCTAACATTTAGAAAACATCTATAGAACCTTCCTGCACAACTTCAACTGCTTCGTTCGTCTCATCACCATTCTGTTGACACCAGTTGTTGAGTTCATGTGAGCAATTTGTTGAGAAATTATTCTCACTACTTTCAGTTTCCACAATTTTGGCTTTTTTTTTAAAATTGAAATTCCTTTTTTCAGTAGAGTAAAATCGAATGTTACATCTGTAAAAACATTTCTGGTAGTTGCAAGCAGTTGTAAAACTTTTTCTTACTAGAATTTTATCTGTCACGACCAAATAAAACAGAGCATACAATTTTTTTCCATTAAATGTAAAATTATAGGTTTGATACAAACATTTCCGTTTAATTTATTGTGGACCTATCAGTAACTGACTTCCTTAAACTATTTTAATGCCTTTGTTTCTAAAATTTAAAGTGTACTTCAAATACTATTTTAAATTGTTTGGTTACGTCTAAATAATATATTCTAAATAAAGAAATCTGTTTTGTATCAAAATATAATGTACCAAATGTTGTGTATTTTTCTCCCACAGTTCTGTTTCAGCGCAAATAGATTCCTGTGTGAGGCATTGTACAATTTCAGAAATTCCACATTCTGACTTTTGATTTGATATACAGGATGACAAAATCTGTTGCATTTCAAAATTTTCCATTTTGGTTTCACTTTTTGTGAAATTATATGTATAAGTCAGTGTACTGACTTTATTTTATGCAAAACATTTTGTGAGTTTGTAGCTGGTGTGTGTAAACAGTGTTCCTAACCATGACATTGAAGTAAGGAAATGTGACCTGCAGGTATGTGGTGGGATGCACACACAATGCATACACAGCAGTGGGAGACATATATTATGAGACAACATATTCTGCATAGTTATGGACTACAAAACATAAAACACTATTTTCGCAAGTTACACATATATACACAAAACAGAGAATGTCATTTTTGGGAAGAATTCAGTGGTAGTAATAATGATTCCATTCACTTAATTAAAGTGACTGAAGCAGAGCAATTTTAGAAAACTTCTGATGACCAGCAACAAAATCACATTTAAAAAAATCCAACTAACTGCACATAACCATAAAATTATGAACATAAGAAATTTTAAGCTATGATTTGGTAAAAAATGAAAGGTCACTTCCAGCATATATCAAGATACAGGAAACAAACACAGTTAATGTATAAATTGAATCAAAGTTACATTTATTCAAACTACTAATACAATCTTTTGGAAACAAAACAGGTTGTAACACTTGTGTCTTTGCCTTGCTGTTTGAGGAACACAGATTTTTTTTTGTCCCGATTTTACCTGATGCTCTCTCTTCTGGGTGTGTAGGGATGTTATTTGTTGCTCTGGTCTCAATCAGTCCTGGAGAAGCATATCTATCAACAGAGATCCCAGTTGTTCTACCAATAATACATCAAAAATATGTTTTTGAGCAAATATTGACTGTTCTGAACTCACTGATTTCAGTTTCCTGCTCCAGACTTTTGCAATCGCCTCCTCCTCTGTTTGCTGTCTCGTTTTGAAGTATTATGCTTTGCCAAGAGCACCCTGCTCGCTTATTTATCTCTTCGTTGATTTCCCAAGTTGTGGTCTGACTGCAGCTCTTGATGAGGCAGGAGCTGATGATTAAGTAGAAAGTGGTGATGAGGCAGAAGCTGGTGATAAGGCAGATGACAAAATTACTGTAACATTTCCGTCTTCTTCA
Source organism: Schistocerca americana (assembly GCF_021461395.2). Taxonomy (NCBI): domain Eukaryota; kingdom Metazoa; phylum Arthropoda; class Insecta; order Orthoptera; family Acrididae; genus Schistocerca; species Schistocerca americana. The sequence continues at coordinate 26,236,686 of NC_060124.1, forward strand.
ATAAAATTCTTCAGGGTATCAGACCACATCGTCATAATTTAAAATGCGCCAACGTTTCGGCCAGCGTTGCAGCTAGCCTTCATCAGGGCCTTACGTTAACTGCTAAATGAACACACTTGGTTCCTTAAATAGCTGCACGACAAAACCGTGTCGTTACTTGATTGGCTGTAAAAGGAGGAGGAGGAGGGGTGAAAGGTATGCTTTATTGGAGTTTCCTTTATTATCTGTCATTGGCTGAAATAGCTGTTTTCTATTGGTCTTTATATTAATCCACCCCATTGGAGGAGACGGACGAATAGCGAACAGGTGATGGCTGTGACGTCACACTGTTTCCATGCTGTCCAGAAGCCGGCTGCGGCGTGCCATTGCTTTGTGTGCTCGCGACCACTACTCCAGCTCTCCGCGTGTCTGCATGGGCCGCCACGGCTCTGCGGCCGCTCCGTAGCCCTGCTATTGCAGGCAGCGAAGACCTCGGAAGCTTGTACCCGTCCTCTCTATTCATGTTGGCGGGTCTTTTGGCTATTTCTATCGCCTCTCTAATCTTTCTTTTGAAAGTGAGAGGCTGTTTCGCCAGGACGCGGGCTTCTTGAAAAAATATTGGTTTCCCGCACTCGTCTCGGTGTTCCGCCACTGCTGACTTAGTGTGTTGTTTCAGGCGGATATATCTTTCATGTTCCGAGAGCCTTCTGCTAATCGGACGACCCGTCTCACCTATGTAGACTAATCCACACGCACAATCAATTTCATACACGCCAGCTGTGTGTAGTTTGTCAACTGCATCCTTGGTAGAACCGAGCATGTCTGATGTTTTGTTTCTGCTTCGGAAAATTGGTTTGATGTCGGCTTTTCGTAGAATTTTGCCAAAAGACCCGCCAACATGAATAGAGAGGACGGGTACAAGCTTCCGAGGTCTTGGCTGCCAGCAATAGCAGGGCTACGGAGCGGCGGCAGAGCCGTGGCGGCCCATGCAGACACGCGGAGAGCTGGAGCAGTGGTCGCGAGCACACAAAGCAATGGCACGCCGCAGCCGGCTTCTGGACAGCATGGAAACAGTGTGACGTCACAGCCATCACCTGTTCGCTATTCGTCCGTCTCCTCCAATGGGGTGGATTAATATAAAGACCAATAGAAAACAGCTATTTCAGCCAATGACAGATAATAAAGGAAACTCCAATAAAGCATACCTTTCACCCCTCCTCCTCCTCCTTTTACAGCCAATCAAGTAACGACACGGTTTTGTCGTGCAGCTATTTAAGGAACCAAGTGTGTTCATTTAGCAGTTAACGTAAGGCCCTGATGAAGGCTAGCTGCAACGCTGGCCGAAACGTTGGCGCATTTTAAATTATGACGATGCGGTCTGATACCCTGAAGAATTTTATTGAAGAAGACAACGGCCGCGGAAGCCTACGCTTACATTTCCGTCTTCATCTAATTCGAAGACCTATAGAAAGAAACAATGAATTTCACTAATAAAAGGTTGCCATAGCAAGTACAGTATTTAATTTTGTGATGTTTCAGAAACACGTCAACTTGGAGACTGAGAAAGTGAATTTCATTACAATGGTATGTTGTCTTCTGCACATTTATATTCCAGCAAGCTACATGCAAGAAGTGGTAGACGTTGAAGACCACACAACAGGTAATATCACAAGACGGACTGATCGAGTGAGCAGAGATCTTTTGCAGTTGCAAAGGGGGTGATTTCTGAATGCGATTACTTCAGCAAATAATACTGGAGGCTAAGCTGCTTGCAATTTTCCCAATAAGGAGAAATCTTTTGGCAAGATAATGTCCTCCTGTAATAAATATGTTATCTAAAGCTTAGTTAAAATATCGTAATGATTTGCAATAAAATAAAGAAATACTGTAAATTAAAACTTTGTTTTAATGTAGCTTACCACTTCTAAAGAAACTGACACAGCCACAAAGCTCTCGGTATCAATCTGAAAACGAAGTGTGTGGAAAGTACTTTGGTATGTATACATCTGAAGCTCCAGCTCCGGAGCGGTTACTGTCTTCCATTTTTTTTAAATTGTTTCCTGAAGCAGTTTTTCATTAGCATAGCACGTTCAATATAGTTTCAGTAGTTCTTCGTAGGCGGCATTTTTTTTTTATAATTTCCGTCCATGTATTCTTTTTCGGAATGATTCTACAAGGATTTATTTCGCTGGCAGCACTCTATAAATTCTACGAACACAGGCCAGATCATTTTGTGAAAGGCGAACTTCAACGGAAATGAGAAACAAAACCGCACAAAGACTAATGTGGATTAACTGAAAACACGAACACGCAGTGACTGTACACTAGCGCCATGTGGCTGGTTAATGAAGCTGTGCCAACATCTGAAAGCCGAATATTGTCATACCGTCAATACTCGACCTCATACTCTCAGTATGAATCGACACTACTGAAAATATTTTGATGGCCATCAATACTTCTCATCAACATTTCTTGAACTGACAATACATCAATAAGCGCTCTCAGGTGGTCAGTATTTTGACGTTTCGACAATATTATTGAACGTGTGACGTCCCTTTTAAGGACAGGGTGTGGGCTTTTGTTGAAATCTTTCGGAAGCTCACGTGGCTCGCACTGCTTTGAAAGGCACTTTTGAAGTATTCTGGCTTAAGAGATACCGAAATCAGCTTACTCGCGTGACCGCTGCCCATGGGAGTTACTAGTGGGAAACCTCCCGCGATTTCCGCCGTTGTCCAACCATCGCCTAAAACTTAACAATTGGCACGTCCAGCCACGCTCCAGCAGCTGAGAGAAACACGAACTAAGATGCCACAATTCCCAGGCCCCGCTCTTTCATTCGGAATGTTTACGTAAAATGATTTTATATATTGTCACATAGCGATATGTAACAAATCAGTATCGTCACAAAATGCAATTGACAATGAGACTGACTGCTCTAAACGCGTAGTGCTAAATTAAAAAAAAGAAACTGGTGCAATGTTTTAGTATTTAAATCATTAAATGTTGTAGCAATGTACGTAAGTAGGCTGATTAGGTTTTTATGTTGGTAACGCCACGTAATGCTCTATATGATAATCACTAACTGTGCAGTCTGAAGTCTGTGGCTGGTTTGCATTGTTGGAATATTTGCTATTGTAGTGCTAGGCAGATGGACGTGAACAGCGCGTAGCGTTGCGCAGTTGGAGGTGAGCCGCCAGCAGTGGTGGATGTGGGGAGAGAGATGGCGGAGTTTTGAGAGCGGATGATCTGGCCGTGTGTCCATCAGAGAGAGTAAATTTGTAAGACTGGATGTCATAAACTGATATATATATATATATTATGACTTTTGAACACTATTAAGGTAAATACATTGTTTGTTCTCTATCAAAATCTTTCATTTGCCAACTATGCCTATCAATAGTTAGTGCCTTCAGTAGTTAGAATCCTTTATTTAGCTGGCAGTATTGGTGCTCGCTGTATTGCAGTAGTTCGAGTAACGAAGATTTTTGTGAGGTAAGTGATTCATGAACGGTATAGGTTATTGTTAGTCAGGGCCATTCTTTTGTAGGGATTATTGAAAGTCAGACTGCGTTGCGCTAAAAATATTGTGTGTCAGTTTAGTGATGATCAGAATAAGTAAAGAGAGAAATGTCTGAGTATGTTCAGTTTTGCTCAGCTGTTTGAAAATCAAATAACGTCAGAGGTTTACCGGCACAGTTATTCATTAATTTTTCTAAGGGGACATTTCATGTATCATGTTAACTCAGTGAGCGAAAAGACAGGGGTACAATATTTTTTTTTAAATGCCTTCAGTCTTCTGATTGGTTGGATGTGTCCAACCAAGATTTCCTTTCCTTTTACAATCTCCTCATTCTCTTGTATTTATATGAGTTTTTGTCTCCTCCTATGGTTTCCTCAAAGGCTCTGTGTAATGCCACTGAAGTTATTTCCCGCAACTGTAAAACACACAAGTATACAGACTGGGAGTACTGCCTTCGAGGAACGCATGCGTTTATTCTTTCTAAGTAGGTACACATGTACGAAACAGACGCATTTACATGTACAAAATAAGTAAAAGACAAAGACTTTTTGTGGATAAAATTAAAGTTGAAAAAGTTTATTCAAGTGCTTTGAGATATATAATACTTTTCGTCTTTCCTTCTAATTCAAAAAAGCAAGCTTCTTCAAGCAGATTCGGCCACATAGGCACATGTTAAATACGTTGTACATAGAGAGGTCCAGAAAAATGTAGACACTCTTTGATAGTCAATATTAATGGAACAAAATGACATACTGTCACAATTCTTGCACGGGGGAAAGGTTATTTTATGTGCTCAAAGTGACCCACATTATCAGCCAAACATTGTCGATGCCGCTGAACTGTTTACCGAGCTACAGCTGTCGGTGTTGCTGGTGTGGTAGCCGAGTAGGACGCCTCGATTGTTACTTGTAGCTGGTTGATGAATTTCATTTTTCAAGGTCCCCCACAGGTTGAAGTCAAGAAGTGTAAGGTCTGGAGACCGTGATGGGGACTCAACAGCTCCTTTTCGAACTGTCCGTCGTCCAGGTGGATTGACACCTCTGTGGTAGTGATGCGGAGCGCCATCTTGTTGTAGGCAAAGTTTGTTGCTTCCAAACACATCTCGGATGGCATGTAAAATCGATGTTTGCACCATGTGAAGATGCACCCCACCACTTACGGTACCTTCAAAGAAGAATAGGCCAGTCAAACCGCTCGATTACAGACTACACCGCGCATTAGCACCCGGTAGATTAACATGTTTGCCCACATGAACGCGAGGATTTCCAGGAGCCCAGCACACGCAGTTGTGGAGGTTCCAGTACCGTTCAGTTTGAACTGCGCCCCGTCAGACCAGATAACCATCAATGAGAAACCGGTCATCCTCGCGAAGCATGCCTTCAAACCACTCGCAGTACTCCATCCTTCGAGCCGGGTCGTCCTCGTTCATAGCGTGCAGCAATCTTCGAATGTACACTTCCCACTTTGCAGCCATCAGAATTCGTTGTACGCTTGATCAGTTCACCCCGCTTTCACGTGCACCCCGCATCACAGTTTTTTGAGGTGTCCTAGTAAAATGTTACAACACAACAGCGCTGAAAGCTGGACTTGTTGTTTTTGGTTGGTCATGTCTTTCCTTATGCATCCTGAACAGTACGGTCAGATTTATCGCGAATACGACAAATTCTTGTACCTGTTGATGGCTCAGTTCCGTTCACATTACGCCATTGCTGTTGTACCTCCGTCATGTTCTGATACTTCCAGTACCACTTCAATACGGCATTGCGTTGCTCGCACGACAATCTTACTTCATGCAATGCGACACCGTCATCTGCTGGAAAACGCACGCCAAGATCTGTTGAGAAAACAGTGGAGTATGCTACTGCGCGAAATTGCAACGATATGTCACTTTGTTCCAGAGATATTATCTATCAAAGAGTGTCTACATTTTTCTGGACCTCTCTACGGGTCGCACATAAATATATTTCACATACATTCAACGTATTGTACGCATACTTCATCTGTGTCTCTAGTGAATTTCGCCCTGCCGTTTCATATTAATTCTCACGAATCTTGTAATTCTGCCGGTAACTGATTGTCGTTTCGAGACAAATATCCGTCGCTGGCAACGGTCTGATCCTTCGCTGTTTTACACAATTTGATTCTAGAGAGGACGTTAAATGTACTTGTTGTACTAAGGCGAAACTCGTTTCAAACAATAACGATTCAAACAATAACGCCAATAAGAGACAAATGGCTTAAAGTATTCCAAGTTAACCAATTACTGAGAAGAAATATCAAGAAGGTTGTTTAGCACATGTCACGCCTCATCTTCTTCTCACCCCCTCGCAGTAGTTGTATCTTCCTCCCACAGAATTTTTGTATAAATAATGCGTCACGTATGTATCAAATTTGGTTGAAAGTGCTACAAACGTTCCTTAGTTATGATTTCATGTCACGCTTCTTCACCTCAAACCCTCGCCCATAGGGATACTAGGAGTGCCTTACTGCCACACCAGATTATTTTCCAGATAACAAGTGATATGTGGGCCAATACTGGCAGACATTCCTTCAGGCGTTACAGAAATACTCTGATATCTCACTGTCCTTGCACCCCCATCCTCCCTTCCGCCTCCTATCCCGACGACTCTAAGGATGAGTGCCAAATGTGGTGGGCAACCATGAAAACAATGAATTTTATATTAATATCGGTCGTATAGATTTAAGTGTCAGGAAGTCGTTTCTGAAAGTATTTGTGTGGAGTGCAGCCATGTATGGAAGTGAAACACGGACGACAAATAGTTTAGACGAGAAGAGAATAGAAGCTTTCGAAATGTGGTGCTACAGAAGAATGCTGAAGATTAGATGGGTAGCTCACATAACTAATGAGGAGGTGTTGAATAGGGTTGGGGAGAAGAGAAGTTTGTGGCACAACTTGACTAGAAGAAGGGATCGGTTGGTAGGACATGTTCTGAGGCATCAAGGGATCACCAGTTTAATATTGGAGGGCAGCGTAGAGGGTAAAAATCGTAGTGGGAGGCCAAGAGATGAATACACCAAGCAGATTCAGAAGGATGTAGGTTGCAGTAGGTACTGGGAGATGAAGAAGCTTGCACAGGATAGAGTAGCATGGAGAGCTGCATCAAACCAGTCTCAGGACTGAAGACCACAACAACAACAACAACAACATCGGTCGTTATCGAATATTTTTACGACTTACGTCTTCTCACCCCATTCTCACCCCTAAGATGATTTAGCGTTCACAATGTTTTTATATAAATAGATACACAACTAATGAGCCATATCGATACAAAATTTGATTGAAATTGCTCCATCGTTCCTGAGTGCAGCTTATAGGTCAATCCTTTCCAACTCTGACCACTGTGGGTGTCAAGTGGTTCTTACCCCCACAGGAACCTTCGCGGTTGTACACACAGCAACCCACTAAAGTTTCATCCTAGTCATATGACTGGTATAGGGGCACAGAGAAGATGAACATACATATATTAAGTTCCATATAATTGATTTCATTCTAACGTCAAGAAATGGTACCATCACCCGTTTCGACTTCTGAAAAAAATGGTTCAAATGGCTCTGAGCACTATGGGACTTAACTTCTGAGGTCATCAGTTCCCTAGAACTTAGAACTACTTAAACCTATCTAACCTAAGAACATCACACACATGCATGCCCGAGGCAGGATTCGAACCTGCGACCGTTGCGGTCGCGCGGTTCCAGACTGTAACGCCTAGAACCGCTCGGCCACACCAGCCGGCATCGACTTCTTAGCAAGATATAATGAGATGAGACTGATGGATCACATCCATAGGCGGGTTACATTCAGTCCACTTGCAAAAGTCTAAATCAGCTACGATACGATTTGTCTGATCTGAAAAAAAAAAAAAAAAAAAAAAAAAAAAAAAAAAAAAAAAAAAAAAAATGCCCCACAAATTACTTTTTTCGACTATTCTCGAGAGCACCTCCTCATATGGCGCTATTCAACTATAAGCGATTTTTTACTATCTTCAAGCAATACGGGTCTTTGTTTCCTGAAATATTTCGAAAAAATGTCGTTATAATAGGGCGGTGGCCCGCTCTACGTTGTGCTGACGTGAGCAACCAGGTACTGTTCAGTCCAAGTTGCAATCCACGTGTTGTATCGCCACGCGACCTTTGCAGGCTGCGTCGGTATGGGAGTAAGGTCGCCAAAGCGCCATTAGCCGAACGGTAAGCGTGACAATGGGCCATAACGAAGCGCAGCCTCACGGCACTCCAGTATTCTCATCTAGGCCGCGGCGAGCTGAATTTCCACAAGCTTTCACCGTCCCGATTAATAACGGAGCTCTATCCTCGAATTACAAAGTATGTGGAGTGGTGTTTTCTGGGAAGTTTAGAGATTCCGAGCGAAAACGGACGTCCCTCCAATTGCTAGTATTTACTGAAAAATTCAGTTTCTGATACGACATTATCACCAGTAAAGGAATGTGATATAAGCAACAAAACGACTGAATTAATCTAAACTGGGTTCCTGTTTGTAAAATATGAAACAGATATAGGTGTCAGGAACACATCACACTATTAATCGTAAAAAGTCTAATACTCAGACACAATCGTCTGCAACACGCCACGATAAGAAGACGTGTAGACCACCGGAACCATAAAATGGTTCAAATGGCTCTAGGCACTATGGGACTTAACATCTGAGGTCATCAGTCCCCTAGACTTGGAACTGCTTAAACCTATCTAACCTAAGAACATGACATACATCAATGTCGTATTTTGTGCAGCCAGCTGCAGGTGGTGGCACATGTCGGCACTAATGACGTGTGTTGCTTTGGATCTGAGGAAATTCTCTCTGGATTCCAGCGGCTATCTGATTTGGTGAAGGCCGCCGGTCTTGCTTACGAGATGAAGGCAGAGCTCACCATCTGCAGCATCGTTGACAGAACCGACTGCGGACCTTTGGTGCAGAGCCGGGTGGAGGGTCTGAATCAGAGGCTCAGACGGTTTTGCGACCGTGTTGGCTGCAGATTCCTTGACTTGCGCCATAGGGTGGTGGGGTTTCGGGTTCCGCTGAATAGGTCAGGAGTTCACTACACTCAGCTGGCGGCTACACGGGTAGCGGAGGCTGTGTGGCGTGAACTGGGCGTTTTTTTAGGTTAGAAGGCCTCGGGAGAGTACGGGGTGGGCTGCAATCTCAAAGCGTGCATGGCAAATACAGGACGTGCTTGGATCAAGGAACAGTCGGAATTGTAGTTGTAAATTGTTGTAGTTGTGCTGGGAAAGTCCCTGAGCTTCAAGCGCTAATAGAAAGCACAGAAGCTGAAATCGTTATAGGTACAGAAAGCTGGCTAAAGCCTGAAATAAGTTCTGCAGAAATTTTTACGAAGTCTCAGACGGTGTTCAGGAAAGATAGATTAGGCAGAATTGGTGGTGGAGTGTTTGTATCTGTCAGTAATGGTTTATCTGGTAGTGAAGTCGAAGTAGATACTCCGTGCGAATTGGTATGGGTGGAGGTTATACTTAACAGCCAAACTAAGTTAATAATTGGCTCCTTCTACCGACCCCCAGACTCCGATGATATAATTGCTGAACAGTTCAGAGAAAATTTGAGTCTCGTAACAAATAAATATCCCACTCATACGGTTATAGTTGGTGGGGACTTCAATCTTCCCTCTATATGTTGGCAAAAATACTTGTTCAAAACCGGTGGTAGGCAGAAAACATATTCCGAGATTGTCCTAAATGCTTTCTCTGAAAATTATTTCGAGCAGTTAGTCCACGAACCCACGCGAATTGTAAATGGTTGCGAAAACACACTTGACCTCTTAGCCACAAACAATCCAGAGCTAATAGAGAGCATCATGACTGATACAGGGATTAGTGATCACAAGGTCGTTGTAGCTAGGCTCAATACCGTTTCTTCCAAATCCACCAGAAACAAACGCAAAATAATTTTATTTAAAAAGGCGGATAAAGTGTCACTAGAAGCCTTCCTAAGAGACAATCTCCATTCCTTCCGAACTGACTATGCAAATGTAGACGAGATGTGGCTCACATTCAAAGATGTAGTAGCAACAGCAATTGAGAGATTCATACCTCATAAATTGGTAAGAGATGGAACTGATCCCCCATGGTACACAAAACAGGTCCGAACGCTGTTGCAGAGGCATCGGAAAAAGCATGCGAGGTTCAGAAGAACGTGAAATCTCGAAGATTGGCTAAAAATTACAGACGCGCGAAATTTGGCACGGACTTCAATGCGAGATGCCTTTAAAACGTTCCACAACGAAACATTGTCTCGAAATTTGGTAGAATATCCGAAGAAATTCTGGTCGTACGTAAAGTACACAAGCGGCAAGACGCAGTAAATACCTTCGCTGCGCAGTGCCGATGGTACTGTTACCGACGACTGTGCCGCTAAAGCGGAGTTATTGAACGCAGTTTTCCGAAATTCCTTCACCAGGGAAGAATTTGAAACACGAACAGCTGCTAGCATGAGTTTCTTAGAAGTAGATACCTTAGGGGTTGCGAAGCAACTCAAATCGCTTGATACGGGCAAGTCTTCAGGTCCAGATTGTATACCGATTAGGTTCCTTTCAGATTACGCTGATACAACAGCTCCCTACTTAGCAATCATATACAACCGCTCGCTCACCGATAGATCTGTACCTAGAGATTGGAAAATTGCGCAGGTCGCACCAGTGTTTAAGAAGGGTAGTAGGAGTAATCCATCGAACTACAGACCTATATCATTGACGTCGGTTTGCAGTAGGGTTTTGGAGCATATACTGTATTCAAACATTATGAATCACCTCGAAGGGAACGATCTATTGATACGTAATCAGCATGGTTTCAGAAAACATCGTTCTTGTGCAACGCCGCTAGCTCTTTATTCGCACGAAGTAATGGCCGCTATCGACAGGGGATCTCAAGGTGATTCCGTATTTCTAGATTTCCGGAAAGCTTTTGACACCGTTCCTCACAAGCGACTTCTAATCAAGCTGCCGGCCTATGGGGTATCGTCTCAGTTGTGCGACTGGATTCGTGATTTCCTCTCAGGAAGGTCGCAGTTCGTAGTAATAGACGGCAAATCATCGAGTAAAACTGAAGTGATATCAGGTGCTCCCCAGGGAAGCGTCCTGGGACCTCTGCTGTTCCTGATCTGTATAAATGACCTGGGTGACAATCTGAGCAGTTCTCTTAGGTTGTTCGCAGATGATGCTGTAATTTACCGTCTAGTAAGGTCATCCGAAGACCAGTATCAGTTGCAAAGCGTTGTAGAAAAGATTGCTGTATGGTGTGGCAGGTGGCAGTTGACGCTAAATAACGAAAAGTGTGAGGTGATCCACAAGAGTTCCAGAAGAAATTCGTTAGAATTCGATTACTCGATAAATAGCACAATTCTCAAGGCTGCCAATTCAACTAAATACCTGGGTGTAAAAATTACGAACAACTTCAGTTGGGAAGACCACATAGATAATATTGTGGGGAAGGCGAACCAAAGGTTTCGTTTCATTGGCAGGACACTTAGAAGATGCAACAAGTCCTCTAAAGAGACAGCTTACACTACACTCGTTCGTCCTCTGTTAGAATATTGCTGCGCAGTGTGGGATCCTTACCAGGTGGGATTGACGGAGGACATCGAAAGGGTGCAAAAAAGGGCAGCTCGTTTTGTATTATCACGCAATAGGGGGGAGAGAGTGTGGCAGATATGATACGCGAGTTGGGATGGAAGTCATTAGAGCAAAGATGTTTTTCGTCGCGTCGAGATCTATTTACGAAATTTCAGTCAGCAACTTTCTCTTCCGAATGCGAAAATATTTTGTTGAGCCCAACCTACATAGGTAGGAATGATCATCAAAATAAAATAAGAGAAATCAGAGCTCGAACAGAAAGGTTTAGGTGTTCGCTTTTCCCGCGCGCTCTTCGGGAATGGAACGGTAGGGAGACAATATGCTTGTGGTTCGATGAACCCTCTGCCAAGCACTTAAATGTGAATTGCAGAGTAATCATGTAGATGTAGATGTAGATGTAGAATGTCCGAGGCAGGATTCGAACCTGCGACCGTAGCAGCCGCGTGGTTCAGGACTGAAGCGCCTAGAACCGCTCGATCACAGAGGCGGCACCGGAACCCTAATAAGTGATGTAAATGGCTCCAGTATAGGAATCACACAGTCAAGCGGTTGCAAATAACTCTTTGTTTCAAGGATCTAGGTTTCGACACCTCTAAGGATGTCTTTATCAGAATGAAAGTTTAAGAAACCATAACATTACATTGTGAGAAAGCAATGGTCAAAGTTTCAAGCAGATATGCTCAAGTTCGAAATTAAAATTAAACAGGTTCAAGCCTTTGTCACGTATGCCTTGCTAGGAAGAACATCAGATTTAAATATGTAAGTAGGCTGTTTAGGTTTTTATGTTGGTAACGCCACGTAGCGCTCTATATGAAAATCACTGACTGTGCTGTGTGAAGGCTGTGGTTGGTTTGCATTGTTGGAGTATATGCTATTGTAGTGTTGGGCAGTTGGATGTTAACAGCGCGTAGCGTTGCGCAGTTGAAGGTGAGTCGCCAGCAGTGGTGGATGTGGGGAGAGAGATGACGGAGTTTTGAGAGCGGATGATCTGGACGTGTGGCCATCAGAGACAGTAAATTTGTAAGACTGGATGTCGTGAACTGATATATATATATATATATATATATATATATATATATATATATATATATATATATTATGACTTTTGAACACTATTAAGGTAAATACATTGTTTGTTCTATATCAAAATCTTTCATTTGCTAACTATGCCTATCAGTAGTTAGTGCCTTCAGTAGTTTGAATCTTTTATTTAGCTGGCAGTAGTGGCGTTCGCTGTATTGCAGAAGTTCGAGTAACGAAGATTTTTGTGAGGCAAGTGAGTCATGAAAGGTATAGGTTATTGTTAGTCAGGGCCATTCTTTTGTAGGGATTATTAAGTCAGATTGCGTTGCGCTAAAAAAATATTGTGTGTCACTTTAAGCACAGTCATTTATAATTTTTCTAAGGGGACGTTTCATATGTCGACCCTTAGCCGAGGGTACCTCACTGGAATCTTCTGATTTTTTTCTTGTAGTTTCTGTAATTAGTGTAGCTATTGTTTATTGCTAGCGTGTAATTGTAGAGAGAATCTCCTTTGTAGTAGTAGTTTTTCATTGTTGTACAGTAAAACAGTTGTGGCATTCATGTAGATTTGCACCGAGTATTTCGCAGCTGTTCTTGCAATTAACGAGATATTATTTTTAATGCTATGCTAATGTGTTTTCTTATTTTGCTCTTCAAATTGTGCTTTTCTGTGTTATCATGTCAAATATTGTGACAATAATAGCGTGTGAAAAACGTAATACTAGGCTCCAAAGTAAACTTAGAAATGACAGTGAAGACGAAAGCAGTGTGTTAGCGCCACTGTGTAATGAATTAACTAATGTTCCAACTATTAATTTGGTAATTGTGCATAGGAAAATGAGCGGGCTGCAAATAATGGTGTAGACATTGAAACAGTTAGTGAACAGGGAAGCATTATCGATCGATCGGTCGGCAACAGCTCGCCTCAGGAATTCGAAATGACAGGACACAATTTCGCAAACACTGTAGATTCAGGTTTTGGATCCTCACCGTTTTCTCAAATAAGTCAAGACGCATTTTCTGCTTGTCAAAATGTGAATGTTGCCGGTGCAAATTCACTGCCAAAAAGCACTGAGGAACATGTTGCAGACAGCAGTGCATTGTTATTACAATTAATACAACAAATGGGACAAAAGCTTCAAAAGTTAGACACAATGGAACAAAATCTTCAAAAGTTAGACACGATGGAACAAAATCAGAGACAAACACAGCGAAGACTTCAAAAGTTAGACACAACGGAATAAAATCTTCGAAAGTTAGACACCACGCTTGAACAAACACGTGACGCTTTAACTACTGAGTTACATAACATCTAATCGAAATGTCAAAAAGTCTGTAATGACGTAAGAAAACAAATTTGTGAGCATTTTCACCTATTTTTTCGCGTCATGAAAATGCATTACAGAATCACGAAGCAGCCACAAAAGAACTGCAAACTATTGTTCATGAAAATCACGAGACCTTGCGAGCTAAAATTGACTCAGTTGCATCTACCGATTCGGTTACGCTACTTGCAAAAACTCAGGAAAACTTAAAGGACACAGCAGATACCCTGAAAATTGGTTCAGAAAGACACATGGAGGAAATTAGTTCATTATCAGAGAAAGTAGTTGAACTTTCGGATCAGCTAAATAATTTGTCTACGAAGGTAGATGATAATCTGAATGACACAAGACCGGTAGTCTTTAATGATACAGAAGAGTACGAACAAATTAGGAAATTCAAACAAAATCAAAATCAAACCAATACACTGTACAAAAGAGAAATCCGGGAAGTACAAGATCAGTTGGCACAAGTAATACAAGAATTACATATTTCAGAGGACACTCGCGCTCCAACACGGGAAGAGGGACTCAGAAATACGGAAAAGCCACAAAATAATAACACAGGGCATTTCGGAATGAAAGAAATTGGCAAGGTGCACCGAATTTTGAGATGGAAGCGCCGACACGACGTAACAATGACCGATACGCGACTCGCCGACACGATGATTTTGGCTATAAGCTGTTCATTAGTACACGTAAATTCAAAACATTTAAGAATTCTGGCAACGACATTCATCCACAAGCGTGGCTTCATCAATACTCTCATTGTTTTCCTCCCAACTGTTCATTGGAGCACAGGTTAGAATTTATGTGTGGCTATTTAGAGAATGAACCAGCTGTAAGAATGTGATCGGTCATTCACTATTGTCACAGTGAAGGAGAATTTTAACATGCGTACCTCTCAGCATATTGGTCTCAAGCTACACAACACCGAGTAAAACATACCATCATAATGATGAAACATTTCGAACAATCTGAATTTTCCAGTCTTGTGAAATATTTTGAAGACATGTTGCATAAGAATCAGTACCTGTCAAACCCATACAGCCCCTCAGAACTCATCCGCATTTGCTTAATCAAATTGCCTGAACATCTATGACTTATTATTTTGGCAGGACTTTGCAAAGACGACATTGAAGCTTTTCAGGGACTGTTACAAGAATTGGAAATTGACACTGACAATCGCGGAACTCGAAAACAGGAGCACAACAATTACAAGTCAGATCCGTCACAATTCCGCGTTGACAGAAATAATAGCTGGACACGTCAAGGCTATTCTTACAATGTAAATCGTGACCAAAACAGACACCACCCGTATGACAACCGTTGGCACAGTAGTAATAATTACAGGGAAAGATCACCTCTCCCCGATAATGACTATCATGGAGACAATCAGAGAAACAGACAATATGGGAACCAAAATAACTACAATTTTTGCTTTTGACCAACAGTGTATCAATAAGTGTGAGCATTTGACATCTTTGTTATTGTAATGATGAAAAATTTTATCAAATCATTATTGGCCACTGCCCAAAACAATTTGTAAAAGCCGGCCGCGGTGGTCTAGCGGTTCTGGCGCTGCAGTCCGGAACCGCGGGACTGCTACAGTCGCAGGTTCGAATCCTGCCTCGGGCATGGGTGTGTGTGATGTCCTTAGGTTAGTTAGGTTTAAGTAGTTCTAAGTTCTAGGGGACTTATGACCTAAGATGTTGAGTCCCATAGCGCTCAGAGCCATTTGAACCATTTGAATTTGTAAAATTTTTGTGGGGAGCATGGGGGCTATGTAAGTAGGCTGTTTAGGTTTTTATGTTGGTAACGCCACGTAGCGCTCTATATGAAAATCACTGACTGTGCTGTATGAAGGCTGTGGTTGATTTGCATTGTTGGAGTATATGCTATTGTAGTGTTGGGCAGTTGGCTGTTAACAGCGCGTAGCGTTGCGCAGTTGGAGGTGAGCCGCCAGCAGTGTGGATGTCGGGAGAGAGATGACGGAGTTTTGAGAGCGGATGATCTGGACGTGTGTCCATCAGAGAGAGTAAATTTGTAAGACTGGATGTCATGAACTGATATATATATATATTATGACTTTTGAACACTACTAAGGTAAATACATTGTTTGTTCTTTATCAAAATCTTTCATTTGCTAACTATGCCTATCAGTAGTTAGTCCCTTTATTTAGCTGGCAGTAGTGTCGCTCGCTGTATTGCGGTAGTTCGAGTAACGAAGATTTTTGTAAGGTAAGTGAGTTATGGAAGGTATAGGTTATTGTTAGTCCGGGGCATTCTTTTGTAGGGATTATTAAGTCAGATTGCGTTGCGCAAAAAAAAATATTGTGTGTCAGTTTAAGCACAGTCAATGTTTTTCATGTAGAGCGCTACGTGGCGTTACCAACATAAAAACCTAAACAGCCTACTTACAAATAGCACAGGAGCGGCGTGCACATCGGCGCAGCAGCGCCCTCTTTTGTGTGATTGGAGAGGACTGTGTTACGCAACACTCAGTAGGCGCGGAGACGTTACACGAAATGGAAACGTGTAAATAAGCGCCACTATGCCTCGCCGCCATCACAGGGTGGGTTATCGGGATTTGAGTGCGTTCGAACGAGGCAGAGTGATTGCTCTTCTTAAGTGTGTCTGTTGTCACGTGACATGGCAGCTCGTACACCGAGCACTCTGCTTCAACAGTGAGGTTTATGTGGACACAACAAGGGACACAATGTGACCACAGCGGGAGACCGCCGATGCCTTCTCTATTTGGCTGTGATGAACACAACAGTTTCGTCCACAGTGTTGTCGCGACGCTGCAGCATTGCATCGGGTATGGAGATGTCTGCTTCGACAGTTCGACGCCGTCTTCTGTGGGCTGAACAGGTGGCAAGCATGCCATTGTCTCAGCTTCCACTGACCAGAACTGCAACGGGCACGTGAACGCGGCCCTGGGTTGCTGAGTGTTTACGGATGAATCCCGCTTCAGTATGTCTTACAGCGATGGCCGCACACGCATTCGACGCCGCCGTGGTGCACAGAGGGTCGGGAAAACTGTATTGTTGAGTAGCAAGAGTGATGGTTTGGACACCGTTGCCAAATAACACACGATCTCGCTTCAAACGTCTTGAGGGCAATCTGAGTAGCTGCCATTACATCAGGAAGGTTTTACAGCCCGAGGTACAGCCCCTCCTGCAAGCCGTTCCACATGGCATATTTCAGCAGGGCAATGCCCGGCTACACGTGGCGAGGAGTGTGCAAGCCTTTTTCGAAGAACGATGGATACCACTGCTTCCCTGGTCAGCCCGTTGGCCTGACACGCACGAACATGTCTAGAATATGATTAGTTGGCAGCTTGTTTGTCCAAGTCATCCTGCAGCCACAGTTGACACTTATTTTTTTTTTTTTTTTTTTTTTTTGGACGCACCTACAAACCGTGTGTCAGAGTACTCCCCAGCAGCTTATTAAGAAGCCTTTTGATTCTGTATCGCGACATCTAGCAGCTGTGATTGCAACATGTGGTGGAGATATTCCGTACTGAACTTCCAGAGTCACAGTGTGGGTTCGGGTCTGTAATGCTAATCATCTGCGTAGTGTCAAGTCGCTAATCAGCGGAACAAATTTCTTTGTGATCACATCTCTCGGTGTTTCACTTTTTACAAACAGTAATGTATATCTGAAGACCATTGACTTGGTATGACTGGAGTTAATCAGGGAGACAAACCATCAGTGGTCTGAACCCGCTGTTCCCGAAATGAAACAAAGTTAACTATCTGGTATCTCCTCCTGTAACTCAAGTAAAGCTAGCCAGTACCCTTGAAGAGTAGTAGGAGTCGCTTGACTAGTGCTTTGGTAGATACAGTCTCTTGAGCAATTACCGACCCACATATTTAGGGTTTTCTAGCTTCCAGTGCTTCGCACTGGAAGTTTAAATGTTGTGTAGTTTCATCCCCCACACCGTACAGTCTACAGTTAGGGATTTCCTTCTCTGTTCCCACCGTCTCTAGATGTTTCTTGAAGTTTCTGTAGGCAGTTGTCAAAATTCCAGAGTTCAATCTGCTTCCCGCTCAACAGCAGAGTTGCAGAACTTCCCTTTGAAGCTAGTTCAGGCAATCCAAAGTTCTAATTGCTACCTTCCGATCCAGCTACATAGTTTAGATTTCATCACCACACTGGTGATGGTTTGCACAGGTTGCGGTCCAACAAATGGGGCTGTTGCCCTTCTCCTGATTAACCCATCAGCTTACTCCTTCCCAGTAACAGCAGATAGATCAGGAACCCATAGCCGATTTACGCTTGTACTTTCCCCTAGTCGTACAAGGAATGATGGCATTCTGTAACGATGTTTGATCTCTTTGCACAAACTGATAGAGATATCACAGCTGCTTGACTGTCTGAATGAATGTGGGCGCTAGGAGCCTTGTGGCACCTATGTAGATTTTCCTCCAAGAATATATCCACTTGTAATGCCGGTGTCTGAGCCCCTTGAGAGATGGCTCTCTCTAGTCTAGCATCTTTGCTTGTTTTCGATCCATCAGCAAAGCAGACTGTGTCATCTGAGCAGTTCACTTTTTCTCTGCTTCCTACTTTCAATTGTTACACTGAAAGGTCTGTTGAATCAGGTGGAAGCTATTATATAATCAGCAGACATTTCACCTGTTATGTACGACTTCTAGTTATCGGTGACGTGTAAACTTCCATGAACCTTGTGTATCGCAAGAACTTTACTATTTTCATGTCGCCTCTCGCTAGCGACATTTGATGTATCTCCCGAGGTAAATATTGCCAATTGCTTTATAGAAATAATACTAATGTTATTTGTTTGAATTCTTGTATAGCATTCCGAGAACTCTGCATCCCGTAGGCACCCTATGAGCGAAGAGTGGGCAAGACCCCACACCCTCCTCCTTCTGGCAGCTGCTCCCTCTTGATACATATCCAACAAGAGACCAGGAAAGAAGGGAAGCCATGTGAATATCAGGTTAGTCAGAAGCTTGCGGGAAGTCACAGAGAGTGAGTCGAGCAAGGTGTAACGCACCTCTTACAGACTCCCGGTATGATCAGCTGAGAAACAGGCAAGAATCGTCGTGTCCGCGGAGTCTTCATTGAAGTGCTGAACTGTTGAGATTCAATTCGGAAACGAGGGGAGACTGATGAATCGGTGCATCAACTGTCTGTGTCTGCAAGTATCCATTGGGACGTTATAAGCGAACAAACAGCTGAATATGATCTACCATCAGTTTTTTTATAGTTTGTAAGTGCCTGATTTAACGATCAAGTGGTCCTTTCTTATGTTGTGTGGAAGTTCCCCCCCATACATCGGAACTGATACTGACGTGAACTGCATCCATCACTTCACCTACATTACTGACGGAGAACATGGAGAGATTAAGTTTTAACATCCTGCCAACAAGGACAACGTCATAAGTGGAGCTGAACTTGAATTGGACGAACATTAGGCAGGAAAACAGCCACATTTACTAGAAGCAACTACCCTAGTACTTGCCTCATGTTTTTTAGAGAATCACAGGTAACCTACTATTGGAGGCTACGAGGAACTTTCAGACTCAATCCTCTTTAATTTGAGTCCCCCATGTGATGAAAAACCATGGTGGAATTGATTAAAGTATATCGTAGGCAATACACGAGCCTTGGATCGATGATAAAGCTTGGAGCATCTCTGATTATGTTTCTTACGCTGTGTGCTTTGTTTCATTGCAAATGGGAATTCTTGGCCTGCCTAATAAACTCAACGAGTTCTTCCTCACCTTGATATGACATGCGACCTGCTATAGCCTCAAGCTGGGAACCTACGCTGGGACAATCCGCCAGGAAACATAGTTTGTCCAAGCAACAGTGGAGGGAAAGTCTTCGAATGCCCAATGTAGAAATATTAGAAATACTCGAATATTCCTTCGAAAACTGTTCCGATCTCCTAGAAAGTCCTTCCAGAAGATTCAAGGGAATTATGTAAATACACCTTGAGTTGATGAATGAATAAGTGAATAAAAAGAACCTTATGAAAGACGTATCATCAAGGTCCGACAACAGACACCCACTCATAGTCGTCACTCTGACTTATTGCCTGAGGTATTTGTGTGTGTGTGTGTGTGTGTGTGTGTGTGTGTGTGTGTGTGTGACCGACGGTAATGTATCATGGCTTGTGATAGCATCAAATGTCGCGAAGTGTGTCAGGCCAACAAAAGCGAAGCAAAACATTCTCAACAGATTGAAGCGGTGTGCCAAGTTTGGGATGGTGAAATGAACATGGTGCACATAATCACATCTGAATTGTTTGGCCACCATATATTCCACATTAGTAACAGCCATGAGGAAGCCGTTATGGAAGCTTGTAGCTAAGCAGTAACTTTTTTCATTGTCCATTAAATGATGTTATTTTCCAATTTAACTCCCTCTGGCACCCATTACGATAAAATTTTAAGAGCAATAAATCGGCTGGTGTCCTTTATTCTCCCTATAGACCATTTGGTTGTCAAGGCAATTAATCTAAATAAAACTACTATTTTGATCAGAAGAATTGCTTCGCAGTCATAAAATGCTCACAGAACAAGTGACGCAGCTACATTAAGTTTATTTTGTCTGTTGCATTAAATTATGAATTCTCACTTTTCTGATCCAAATGTAAGAAAACGGAACAAAAATTTTGAAGTGTATAGTACGTCTCGAGTTCCCCAAGTTACATGATATTCAAACGAAGAAATAAAATACACTGGATGTAATAATTACCAAAACTCATTCGTTCAGTAGAGTATTATTGAAAGTCAGGTGATCATTTTTATGCGATTTGTCTTAAAGTGTTGCTTGTTTGTCCCAATGCATGATATTACAACAAATAATGACTGGTCCCAAAAATGATGTTGCCTATTAAGTACGCTAATACTGTTTGGAGTTACCTTTGAATACCAGAACAAAATGCTGACCCGATCATCGAAGAAACACAGATACAATACGAATGCCGCTTAGTGGGTTGACAGAAGCAAAGAACTATGTTGTTGTGGTCTTCAGACCGCAGACTGGTTTGATGAAGCTCTTCATGTTAGTCTACTATGTGCTAGTCCCTTACTCTCTGAATAAATAATACAACCTACATCCATTTAACTGGGCGCACATGCAAAGTTGCAATACATTGAAAAATATCCTTATAAAGTCAAAAGTTTTCAAGGCAATGTAACTAAATTTGAGAAAGTTGTTAAGGAATGTTATATGGATACAGACATATGTTTTCACGCTTATTGAAATTATACGTTTGTATTTATAAACAACTGAATTTTTTTCAACCAGGTGAGTACAAACTTCCTTTTTTGAATAATCTGTCAGAATGAATTTAATGTGTTTTTGTACAAAGTTTGGTATACCATTATTACAAATATCTGTGGAACAGAACATTGATATATTCTTTTGCTACAATTTTACAGCTCTCCTAATTTCTATGAATAAAAATACACCAAAGCGTAGGGATTTTCTCTTTCATAAATTAATATTATATAAATTAATGTTGTCTTAAACGAAAATTCCTTCAGACTGATTCATAGTATTGACTGATTGCATGTCAAATATATATATATATATATATATATATATATATATATATATATATATATATATATATATATATATATAGGGTGTCCCAGCTATCTTGTCCACCCAAAATCCAAAATATCTCTGGAACAATAACAGCTATTGGAGAACGACTTTGACTGGTATCAATGTAGGGCTGGGGCCCATGAATGTACATATTTGGAAACATTGTAAAACGAAAGAATATGTGTTTTTTAACACAAACTTATGTTTTTTTAAATGGACCTCCTATATTCTTTCTTCAGCAATCCATAGCATGACAAAGCACATACACAATGGCGTTGATTGCATCGCAAGATTCCCATTACATCCCGAGATATTGAGACGCGAAGTTGACGCTTGAAACACCCGACATGCGCTGCTAGCGCACGTCCTGAGGCTCAGGCGTGAACCCCATGCTGCTCGTAATCGCGATGTGATTGACATGTGTAATCACACCTCCATACTTATCAAGAGGTCCGAAACGAATAATACGGTCTGCTGCCATCAACTCTCATAAGCACATAATGGTTTCCCTCTTGCACGTTTTACGTATCTACGTACACAATATGAACCAGTACCGATCGGTGTACACCCGTCAGGTTGTCTTGTTTATCCTGCACACCCAAAATAAGGTTTATCTAATGCGTTATATGACCCATTGTGCCTGTCGCACAGGGCCTGGCTCTACCTAGTCAAGTGTCCAACGTAGTTCCCACTACTGCCACAGTTACCACTTCGCCTTGTTTATGATTTGCGACCCATGCAAACTCCTGTACTCCACCACCCTCCGAGCATCCCATTTGTTGTTGCTTTGGCGTGCAGTACACCGTTTGCCAGTGTAGTCGTGCATCAGAGTAATCTACTGACGGCACGGAGGTAGTACACATTGTGAATAAACGTTGTGTTGTGGAACTTATACTGTACAGTATAATGTACACACATGAAGATATGGTAGAAATGCTGCTGATCTATGGAGAATGTACGTTGACGGGAAATACGTTATGAGATTGCTTGTTTTTTGATAGTACTGTTAGCGAACATTATGATTATTAAGTTAATATGTCTGTTTTCTACCCTACTCTACATACCTGTACTGTACCCTGTTGTGGGTGGACGAAATGCTGTTCAGGCAGAACGACTGTACAAAAGACGATTCCCTGACAAGCCATCGTCTTCGCGTCGGATGTTTGGTCGTCTCACATCTCGTCTACGTGAAACGGGAAGCTTAAATCCAAGACCTCGACATAGTCCTAGAACACGCACAGATGAACGTGCTGAAGTTGCTGTGCTCGCTACCATAGCTGTGAATCCTCAAATCAGCACACGTCAAATTGAACGTGAAGTTGGTGTGTCGAAATCAAGTGCACAGCGTATTCTTAAACGTCATAAATTTCATCCTTACCATGTTCATTTACACCAGGATCTTCACGGAAATGACTTTCGCAATAGGGTAACATTTTGTCGATGGGCTCAGCAAAAACTTCTGACTAATCCAAATTTTTTTTGCAGATGTTCTCTTTACCGACGAGGCATCATTCTCCAACAAAGGAATTGTCAATATGAGGAATATGCATTATTGGTCCGCAGACAATCCAAAATGGCTCCGTCAGGTAGAGCATCAACGTCCGTGGAAAGTTAATGTTTGGTGTGGGATTATTGGAGATACCATTATCGGACCTTTCTTTATAAATGGCATCCAAATGGCAGACAATACTCCAAATTTATACGACACAATCTTCCTGTTCTCTTGGACACTGTACCTCTGAACCGGAGAATGGTCATGTGGTATCAGCATGAGGGATGCCCTGCACATAACGCCTTACGAGCACGACGACTTCTGAACCGTAATTTCCCTGGTAGGTGGATTGGACGAGGTGGCCCAGTTAGGTGGCCTGCCCGATCTCCGGACCTTACACCGCTGGATTATTTTCTTTGGAGAGCAGTGAAGGATGCTGTTTACCAACATGAACCAACAACACCAGAGGACATGAAGCAACGCATTATTGATGCTTGTACAGCCATCAAAGAGGAAACAGTAGCACGAAGTAGGGCATCCTTCATCTGCAGAGTGACCCTATGTATGCAAGCCGATGGGCATCACTTTGAGCATGAGATGTGAACGCTATGTTTAGTATGTAGTGCTGGTATCACAGTGGAAGTTTCTACAAAGGGCCATTTTACCCAGTGATGTTAAGAAACATTTGTTTGCAACAATTTGTCATTTAACGCATTAGATAAACGTAACATTTATAATTATGTGATGATAAAACTAATTGGTTAAACATGTTTACATTCATCTTCTATGTCCTACCTGAACTTCCCAAATCAAAACATTTTTACCTAAACAACGGTAAAACTTTTAGTCCACTTGCTCGTTTCACTAAAACCATCAACATGAATTTTACTATTACGAGTGACTGATTAACTATCACTTGCGCTAGATCTACAGTAAAGTAAAGTTTTACCGTTGGACGGCATTACCTTTTTAATAACGGATTAACGATAAGCGAAGTTAACTTTGTGACTAACGTTGCGGTACACAGATATGTTACAGAACCGCATCACCCCTAGCCTATGGGATAAATACCTGCTGGAATGTACGACGTTAATGCAGGATGGCAGCAGACCGTATTATTCGTTTGGGACCTCTTGATAAGTATGGAAGTGTGATTACGCATGTCAATCACATCGCGATTACGGGCAGCATGGGGTTCACGCCTGAGCCTCAGGACGTGCGCTAGCAGCGCAGGTCGGGTGTTTCAAGCGTCAACTTCACGTCTTAATATCTCGGGATGTAATGGGAATATTGCGATGCAATCAACGCCATTGTGTATGTGCTTTGTCATGCTATGGATTGCTGAAGAAAAAATATAGGTGGCCCATTTAAAAAAAACATAAGTTTGTGTTAAAAAACACATATGCTTTCGTTTTAGAATGTTTCCAAATATGTACTTTCATGGGCCCCAGCCCTACATTGATACCGGTGAAAGTCGTTTTCCAATAGCTGTTATTGTTCCAGAGATATTTTGGGTGGACAAGATAGCTGGGACACCCTATATATACATATATAATGTCAGTGGTTTGTGAGGAAAAGGTACATGAAGTCGTCAAAAAGTGAGTTATAGGAATCCCGAATCAAAGCTTTGATGGTGTTTGTATTAGGCCTTGGCTTATCTGGGTGGACTACTGCAAACCATAAACACTCCCCTCTTCATTCTCAAGCATCTTTTCCTCGCTTGTCAAAAATTGGCTCTGAACTCTATGAGACTTAACATCTGAGGTCATCAGCCCCTAGAACTTAGAACTACTTAAACCTAATTAACCTAAGGACATCACACACATCCACGCCCGAAGCAGGATTCGAACCTGCGACCGTAGCAGTCGCGCGGTTCCAAACTGAAGAGCCTAGAACCGCTCGGCCACCGCGGCCGGCTCTTCGCTTGTCCTCTTAGGTTAACCCGAGTTTCGAACAGAGTAACAATACTGTCAACTGTATCAATTCTCCTGTTATCGATTTCCTTCAGTATCGAAAGTGTGAAAGCTCCTGGATCAAATCCTAGCCTCCTCAGCGTCCGTGCCAAGATTAGCGCAGTTAAAAGCTAAACAAGCGTCACACATTGCAACTTCATCAGTAGTTGTGGAAACAAATGCTGTGTTGGGGCATGATTTTCCTATCAGAGAGTCGTAAATTTCATTAGGATTTTGTGTTTTTCCATGCACGTAGTTTTGTAGGAGTTCTGAATCTGCTACAGTGTGGCTCTTTAAAACTGGAAGGAAACACCGTAGAAAAAAACGATATGAGGAAATACAGGACAACATAGGGTCGTGGCTCCATACAAGCTTTTGTCAATTATTATTTTAATCACACTTACGAGTGGAATTAGAACGTAATTTTTTAATATTCTGAAACTGAAATTTCAATACCATGTAGTAAATGAAGATCCAATAAAATAATTTTCACAATTTTGGTCGCTTTCGCATATGTCCCTCCTTAAACATGGTTGCTGTGTTCATGACTTTGGTATGTCTGCTTTACTGCAGTGTTCATCCCAAGTTCGCCAGAAACTCCATGGCGAGTTACAAGGCGATTTGTGAAAATGGGTCTCCGAAAACAGAATAAAACTGTATGATCGGATTTAGAATCACTTTTTATTTTACTTGAAAAAAAAATACGAACATACCCTAATTTTCATACTTTCAAATGGGACCATCCCCTTAAAGAAAACTCTCAAGAAGCAGCACAGCTCATATCTTATTCAGCAGCAACGATAAAACGGATTTATTAAGAAGTGGTGATATTTGTAAAACTCCATTGAGTGCAAATAATTTGTATATTTGTCAAACAGGCAAACCTATATCGGCTGCACCGACTGAAGCCGAAGAAGCTGGAGATCACGTAAGTCAGACTCCACGTTTATTGAACATATGTTGAAGGTTGGTCAGAGATACAGAGCCCACACAGAACTGCTGCGCATACCCAACAAATGGAGGAACATAATCTCGTGGTCGTGCGGTAGCGTTCTCGCTTCCCACGCCCGGGTTCCCGGGTTCGATTCCCGGCGGGGTCAGGGATTTTCTCTGCCTCGTGATGGCTGGGTGTTGTGTGATGTCCTTAGGTTAGTTAGGTTTAAGTAGTTCTAAGTTCTAGGGGACTGATGACCATAGATGTTAAGTCCCATAGTGCTCAGAGCCATTTGAACCATTTGGAGGAACATAGCCTATTAAAACCACTTGAAGTAAATAACCATTTAGGTCAAATAACCACGTGGTCTTAAATTATCAGTTACATCTGAGCATATCACCACCGTTAAGCTTCAAATGATCCATTCAGTCAGCCACATTCTTCCAGACCTCACTCCCAATGATTGTATTAATCTACACAACCTCTTACCACAACAGAATTGTCATAAATATTACTTTGTTTTTCGTCGTCGCATCCTTTAGTACTATACTTACGTAACTTTTATACTTTAATATTGCGTTTGTTTTGTTATGTAGTGTGTTTGATACAAACCACCTTGTAATTGTATTGTAACATTGTAATTTAATGTGGTATGTGCATAAGATGATTAATGAACGCTCGACTAGAGATTTCTCGCCTAATGCCATGACCAAAGAGTCTGTGTGTTGATGTTTGTTTCTAATGTTTGCTTTCCTGTTCACTAGTGTCTTTAGCGGACGCTAGTGAATTGTTTTCTCATGATGGCATAATAAGATATACGCAAATTCGAAATAAACAAATATTAGTAGAACAAAACTGCAGTTGGTTTGTTTTTCAACCTTAATTGTGGAATATGCAGAACAATTTCGATCAACCTTGGTACACGTAGTTAGAAAAATTGATCTCCTGGATGCAGGAAGGGGAATGTAGTGACAAAGAAATATAATCAAAAATGCCTGATTCAGCGTCACATTCATAGTCATTAGCTGATCAGCGACATTTCGTAGAGATGGGAAGGCAGAGACATGTGAAAACAATCAAAATTGTTGAAACAAGTTTCAGTACCAAAGTTCTCCAGGTCGTTAGGTCGCTTGGTGGCAGCCATAATGACGTTCCAACTCTAATGATGACAATGAGCTGGGAAAGAGTATGCATAAAAATAACTGAAAACGATAGCCATTAGGTTTTTCTTTATGGACTATGCACTGCCTAATATACAAGTACAGTAAGGAAGTAACCGGTTAGCCTGACAGTGTAGCAGGTACACTGGTGTGCAAAACTTCGGGACGAAAGTAACTTTCACATGTTGTGTCATTGCCAAGTAACGCAGATCAATGAAATTTGCACCATACACTGACAGAAACATTATATTACAGCACAGAAGATAACTGAAAAATGTGCAATGAGACGAACAGAAGTGACACCTTTATTCAAAAGCAGTAGTGACACTGAAGCCACCGCCATTTATGATCGTCCTGTGGACGACACAAATTGCGGGACATTATCACTAACAGAGTGTGTGATCACTGTGGACAGCAATGCAAGCTCTGCAACGTAATTTCATGCTAGCCACACGACTGCTAAGGAGTTCTTGTGAAAGGGCATTCCATTCCTCTACCAGTGCGGTTGGCAGCTGCTACATGATCGTTGGCGAATGTGGACATTCTACAATACGCCTCCTCAGCGGATGCACACGTGTTCGGAGGGATTTAAGCCGGGGGGGAGGGGGGGAATGTCCATTCGCCGAATATCCTCTCGTTCCAAGGGCTCCTCCACTTGCGCTGTTCGATACGGTCATGCAAAAAAATGAAGTCAAGGCCGAATTCACATCTGGAAACACACATGGGAAAGGAGTAAAGCGTTCCCCCGTGACTGTACCGTGTTAGAAGATTTGGAGGTCAGTACGCCCACGCAACAATATGCCTCCCCACGCCATAGTATCTGGACCACCAAAAAACGATCATGTGTCCACACACCCTACTGAACCAATTATCTCCTTTGCAATGTCCAAGGTATCGTCATAAATCGTGTTGACTTCAGGGTAATTATTGTCTAAATAAAACTGTCGTTTTTGTTCGCCTCACTGCGTATTTCTTTCAGTTACCTTCTCTCCCATATTGTAGCAGGTCTTTAGCAGATCTTTCTATGTGTGGTCCAAGTTTTATCGAGCTCTGTTATTCGGCAGTGACACATCATGTGGAAGTTACTATCGTCCTAATGTTTAGCGCACCAATGTAGTTGCTGTCTGAAAGCCTCCTCCTAACTCACCTGTATTCACTACCATAGCCATCAGCTTTAATAGTTCCTTCTCGACCGTTCAAGGGCTTCTGGGGTCTTGGAAGTACTCACTATGAGAGCTCCGCTACTTTTACACTCAGGGCCGTGTTCAGTGGAGCTAGAGATCAGCGCGGGCTTTCCCCTGTAAAGCTAATTGCACTACGACGTCGTTGCCACTAATGCTGCGGTAACGCCAGGGTATTGACCCACATAGCTGGGCCATAACGCGACAGCTTTCCCCAATGCAGCGGCGTGTTATGCAGTAGGTCAGGCAGCTTGCGCATCTCTCAAATTCAAACCGTAAAGCGCAAAGAACCCACCAAAATGCTCTTCCAAGTTTCCCAACTTTTAAATAGACGCCTAGTTTTAAATTGTACTTTCTCCGTTTTTTCGGCGTTGGACAATCTGATAGATCTCGTTGAATCAGGAAGGGGCTAAATTAAACTTTTATGATGAAGAAGCGCCTTTTCGTCCGGAACGCTGAATGAATGAACGAAATTGTCTGACTCATCGCGTGATACAAGCCTTTTTCGTGGTTAGAGTATGCAGACTTTGATGTTGCCACTTTAGTGTTGAACTATGAAGAAATAAGGGAGAAAGTCAAATTCGATGCCAGCAAATGACAATAAGTGCGTTCACCGAGGTAGGCTTCTGTAATTTATGTACCAGTAACACAACAGCACACATTATGTAGCGCAGAAAGTCAGTTGTAAATAGTCTCTGAACCTGGACACACTGTCAGATATAACCACGCCTGTGGTAGCAACATGCCTTTATTTTAGTTAAACTGATATATTTATGTATTTATGTCTCTTCCATAAGTAGCTTAAATGATGAGGAATTTTTATTTCAATTTATTGTAAAATTTGTGCCGTCTCCTGAGAAAAATTATAAATAACTGTGCCGATAAACCTCATACGTTATTTCACTTTCAAACAGTTGAGCAAACCTGAACGTACTCAGCCATTTCTCTCTTTACTTATTCTGATCATCACTAAACTGACACACAATATTTTTTTTTTAGCGCAACGCAATCTGACTTTCGATAATCCCTACAAAACAATGGCCCTGACTAACAATAACCTATACCTTTCATGAATCACTTACCTCACAAAAATCTTCGTTACTAGAACTACTCCAATACAGCGAGCGCCAATACTGCCAGCTAAATAAAAGTTTGTAACTGCTGTAGGCACTAACTACTGATGGCATAGTTAGCAAATGAAAGATTTTGATAGAGAACAAACAATGGATTTACCTTAATAGTGTTCAAAACTCATTATATAAGTAGTTCATGACATCCAGTCTTACGAATTTCCTTTTTCTGACGGACACACGTCCAGATCGTCCGCTGTCAAAACTCTGCCATCACTCACCCCACATCCACCACTGCTGGCGGCTCACCTCCAAGTGCACAACGCTACGCGCTGTTCCCATCCAATTGCCCAACACTACACAAGCAAATATTCCAACAATGAGTCCAACCAGTCACAGACTGCACACAGCACAGTCAGCGATTTTCAAACAGAGCGCTACGTGGCGTTACCAACATAAAAACCTAAACACCCTACTTACAAATTATATGTTAATTCCGAATGTCACCAAATTCGACCAAAAACAGTAAAAACAGCTAATAATATACAATATGTTTTGTTCATTAAACAATTACATGTTATGCCATAAAACTGGTATGGTGCGATATGTTCGAACAGTATCCATGAAATAGTTTTACTTGTCTTTTTATTGCTCGTCTCCACGGAAGTTCATGCTAGGCAGATGATTTGCAGTTTCCTTTATCGTCCCGGATACATCTCGATGTCGAACTAAAACTTTATAAAATGAAATAAGCTTTTACATCTTCAAATTCTTTATAATGCCTACTACTATATAAAGATAATCGTTTTTTAACATTGTTCCCAAACTTCTTGAGAAGGCGTCGACCAATTTATCTCAAATGTTTACACGATATTCTACTCAATATTGCGACAGACTAGGCTACATATTCTGTTTAATATGTGTCGCATACAAACACATATGTACTGCGTTGTTGTTGTGGTCTTCAGTGCTGAGACTGGTTTGATGCAGCTCTCCATACTACTCTACCCTGTGCAAGCTTCTTCATCTCCCAGTACTTACTGCAACCTACATCCTTCTGAATCTGCTTAGTGTATTCATCTCTTGGTCTTCCTCTACGATTTTTACCCTCCACGCCGTCCTCCAATGCTAAATTTGTGATCCCTTGATGCCTCTGAACATATCCTACCAACCGGTCCTTTCTTCCTTCAAGTTATTCCACAAATCCCTCTTCCCCCCAATTCTATTTAATACCTCCTCATTAGTTATGTGATCTACCCATCTAATCTTCAGCATTCTTCTGTAGCACCACATTTCGAAAGTTCTATTCTCTTCTTGTCCAAACTATTTATCGTCCATGTTTCACTTCCATACATGGCTACACTCCATACAAATACTTTCAGAAACGACTTCCTGACACTTAAATCTATACTCGATGTTAACAAATTTCTCTTTTTAAAAAACGCTTTCCTTGCCATTGCCAGTCTACATTTTATATCCTCTCTACTTCGACCATCATCAGTTATTTTGCTCCGTAAATAGCAAAACTCCTTTACTACTTTAAGTGTCTCATTTCCTAATCTAATTCCCTCAGCATCACCCGACTTAATTCGACTACATTCCATTATCCTCGTTTTGCTTTTGTTGATGTTCATCTTATATCCTCCTTTCAAGACACTGTCGATTCTGTTCAACTGCTCTGCAAAGTCCTTTGCTGTCTCTGACAGAATTACAATGTCATCGGCGAACCTCAAAGTTTTTATTTCTTCTCCATGGATTTTAATATCTACTCCGAATTTTCTTTTGTTTCCTTTACTGCTTCCTCAATGCACAGATTGAATAACATCGGGGAGAGGCTACAACCCTGACTCACTGCCTTCCCAACCACTGCTTCCCTTTCGTGCCCTTGGACTCTTATAACTGCCAATATGTACTGTATAAAGGGGAAACTTTTTGAGCAAAACTCTCGAGAAGTTATACACCAATTGTCTTTAAATTTTTACGCAATACTGAAACAATCATTTGGACGAGTATACGCTATACATATCATTGTTACTCAGAAATTGTATTATAAAAAGTCTCGAAAAGTTCTTGACCAACTTACTTTAAATATTTATACAATATATAAACGGGAAACTTTGTTAGGTAGAATCTTGGAATCTCAGTCGTCTCAAACTTTGTTCTTACTCGGCTTCACATTAAAACTATGTGAAATACTGTCATTGAAGCTACAATTCTCACACATCCAAGCAAGCAAGTTTTGAGTTTTACGTCCCGTCGACATCGAGGTCATTACTGACAGAGCACAAGCACGGAATGTTTCACTAACCGGGTAGTAAATCGGCCATGCCCTTTCAAAGGAACCATCCAAGCTTTTGCCGTCGTCCTCCTGAATGCGATTCTAGTGTGCTACACCGCTCGATCCACAGATCCAGCAGCACGCGTGGTCCCTCATAACCCGTATACCACTGATCCCAACCGATTTATCCATTAATTTCATTCGACTTTCATTCCCAATAAAGGTTTCATTGACAATAACAATTAACAAGGCTTATGCTCATAGAGAATGGGAATAGGAAGCTGGACAGAGGGGGTGGAAATGGACATAGAGACGGGAAAGGAGGATTGGTTGGTTGGTTGATTTGTGGGAGGGGACCAAACAGCGAGGTCATCGGTCCCGTCGGATTAGGGAAGGATGGTGAAAGAAATCGACGTTCTCTTTCAAAGGAACCATCCCGGCATTTGCCTCAAGGGAAAGCAGGAGATGAACCGCGAGTGTCAGGAGAAGGAGATGGAGAAATTGCATGGGGGCTTAATTAAAAATATTAATGAATAAATGCAATAATTTTACTAGCTGTGTGATCGGTTACGAAGTCTCGTAACCGGTTGGCCCTGACTATTATTAGCACGCAATCTGACTGCATAAAGTAAAAATAAAGAATGACAAGGAATTTCCATTAACACAATTGATTAATTAAGTCCCCTGCAACTATAGAAGCTACGAAAGAACAAAGCACCAGTGTAACTGTTCTGTGTGTGGTAGTGTGACTCAACGTACATGTATCTGGCTCGGTTCTTTCTCAATACGACAAAATATTTTAAACACCATTTACAACGAACTAATTGAAAAACCAGAAATACTATAATTGCACATAGAAACCAGAATTACAAGTCTAAGAAATGAACACGAGCCAGATGCCTTGTTGACTGTACCTGTGAGCAAGAGGCATTGTCATTAAAGAAAACTGTAATACCTTTTTACCTCATTATATATTGACGAAAAATTTCCATTATACCAGCATCAATAATCAAAAGTCCATCTCCTCAAATACACTCTGACAATTGCAACTTCTTCCATCTATACATTACACCAACCGAACAGCATCTACTCTCTCGCCCAACAGAACAACAACTGCCCTCGACATCCTCTGAACTACTACTGCACCAGTGGAAGCGGCGGAATAATAATCTTTGGCGCAATCTCTGGCGCTGTGACGCAGTGTAGCCACCTTTCAAGATATGGGGCAAAGGTGATGGACAGAAACAGAATGGAGGAGGTGAGGGGCAGAGAGGGGAACGAGAAGGAGATTACGACGAATATCTAATTACCATATATATTTAGCAATTGCGAAGAATTGCTAGGTCTCGCTAGTGTGATACAATAGTCGAGTTTCAATGTGACAGAAACATGCACACAAGAATTATTTTTACAAAAACCTTCAAGAAAGAAGATAATATGATCAGACAAACCCACGTCACGAAAATGACAAAAAGAATTGACTGAACTTCGTTTGTTCGACTTAACATAAATTAATCTGTAATTATTTAAATATTTTGTTCCTCTGAGTTTCTTCTGTGTTTCTGTTATTACAGCACTCTTTACGTTTCTTTGTTTCGAGTTTTCTATAAGGTCTAATTCCTCTGTATTAAAACATGCTCTTACATTACAGGTACCTACGGAAAATATATCTTTAACACCAGCTCGTTTTCCTTTATCATGGCCTTGTCGTCGACTTTGAGAACTATCTGTCTTATTCCGGTTTATATGGATAGGTAACCAGTCCACCGCACAACCGCCAACCTGGGGGATAGAGTCTTAAATCAGAGTATCTTCTCCTGGGTAGAATGCCGACCAGGACTTAAGAGATCTGTCTCTCCTTTTCCTCTCTGTTAATTAAAGCCCGTCAAGAGGGTAAGGAACTGAAAACTAGTAAGTGCACTCTTTGCGTCGAGTTGGGGACGCACATAACTAAAACCATGCTAATAGTTGTAGAAAAAGGCATAAAGAAAGAGAGCAAAGTGCGGGGCGAAGGAAACCATGAAACAAAACTGAGGGGTGGAATCCATACCACCATTAACCAGTGCTACATCTTGCACCGGATGGGGAAACTAAAACTGCGAAGACCTTTTCGCACCGGGGACAAAAAGAGGAAATGGGGCAAATACTGCTACATAGTGTGAGGGTTCACAACGAAACTCTCCATCTGCTGTATCATCCAGGTATGACTTCTCGTAATGATGAAAGTAGATCCCACGTCGTACCGTGTAGTGTTCTATCATCGTATTGTAATTTTAACTTCTCTTACCCGTGATGTTCCAGCTACGTGGAGGGTCGTGGAACGCACTCCACAAAAAATTGGAAAAATATTGTCGATACTTAGGGTTACGGAGGATCTTGCAATGTCGTTCCTGCAAATAGTTCCAAAAGTCTAAAGTGTCCTTAGTGCCGTCTTGAAACAAATAATGCACTGCATGTCCACGAAGCCACGTCATTGCATTAGTTTTAGTGCGTGGGTAATACGTTTCATCCGGGAATAAGATAGTCTTGGGGTCGATATGATTCGGCGTTACCCGAAGGAAGTATGCTGACATTTGCCTCACTAAGTGCCACACTGCCGTAGACTCGCCACAGCTAAGACGGTGTTCATCGTCGTCTTGAACGCCACAGTTCGTGCACGTGGGTGAGTCCACCATGTGGATCGCATGTAGCCTTGATCTGGTCACCTGCTTACCGTTGACAGTGATATACCACATCGCCGTGACGTCAGTGTCCAATGTTACGTGGTGAATTGTCCTCCACACTACTCGCCAGTTGACGTTCGGGTGCTTACTCTCCACGACGTTATCGGGTCGTCCACGTTGCAGGACCCTACAAACCGTCTTTGCCGTCGCCAGTTGAGTCGCTGGTAAGGCAAGTCGAACGTAACTGAGTTCGAGGTAAAAGACACCGATGTAGAAGAGCGAGGAGGGGACGTGGTGTATCGGCACGGGCGGCAACAGGGAGGGCGGTGCTAGTTCTTCTATTAACAAACTGGTCAGACTGTCCGGACGGCGGTGCCGTAGTTTAATGTGCTCACAAATAGGGCGACCGCTCTGTCATAAACGTGATAAAGGCCAAGCCCTCCCCGATGGGGGGGGAAGGGTGAGAGTCTCATATTTGATCTTGAAAAGCATTCCTGAACTCACGAAGGACCCAAAAGCCGCATGTATACGGCGTGCTAACATCACCGGTATAGGTAATATCTGGTCGATGTGCGGAATGCGTGACGCTAAATGTGAGTTAACATACTGGGTCCGTTGGACGATGTCCAGGGCTCGTAGGCGGTTGTTGGCAATTCCAGTCCGAACATTCCGTAAAAGCCGTCGAAAGTTGTGAGCAGCGGTCCGTCGTATATCGTCTGTAAAGTCAATGCCGAGACATTTCAAACTATCTCTGAGCTGTAAGGGGGTGACACTGTTCTCAGACAATCCGACTCCGATGTTCATCGCCACCGATTTTGCGACGTTGATACGACTACCAGCGGCCATGCCATATTTCGTTATCCAATTTAGTGCGCTAGCGGTGTCGTCACCGTGGCGGATGACAATCACCAGGTCGTCAGCGTACGCTTTACACCGGAAAGTGTGGCTTCGTAACGTCATACCCGTCAGTCGTTGGCGCAGGCCGCAGAGGAGAGGTTCCATGGCCACAGCGTAAAGTAAAGTGGACAGAGGGCACCCTTGGCGTATCGATCGAGAAATGGTGAGGGGCTGCGAAGGTCGGCCGTTGACGATCACCTTGGACGTCGCGCCACGGAGTAGTCGCATGACGACAGTGACGAATGGCTGTGGGTACCGCATATGTTGGAGGACCGCTTCCAAATAGTTGTGGCCCACTCGGTCGAAAGCTTGACTAAAATCGATTGCCGCCAGTGCACCCTTCAGACGACATGCCCTCGCCAGTGAGATCAAGTCACGATATTCACTGAGTGCTGTTTGAATATTATTGTCGCCTCCTAATGATGTTTGATCGGGTGAGATAACATTTCGTAGGGTCTGGCGTATCCGCGCCGCCAACAGTCGAGAAAAGATCTTAAAGTCGCAGTTCAATAGCGTCAACGGGCGGTAGTCGTGCAGTCGTGAGCCACCGGACGGTTTGTGAATAGGAATAATCATCCCTTCCACAAGGGCCGCAGGGAGCGGCACGTCCGGGGATAGGAGTTCGCGACAGATGTCCGTCCATCGGGAGGCTAATAAATATTGAAAAGTCCGGTAAAATTCCAAGGGGAGGCCATCAGGACCCGGAGACTTGTTGACAGCACCTTTTCGAAAGGCGTCGATCACTTCTTCTTCTGTAATTTCTTCCATCAAGGCCGCTTCCATTGCCGGGGTGACGGTGCCGTAAATCGTCTGAGAGACGTCCTCCAGTGCTGTCGGATCAGGGGTCTGAGCGGAATAGAGTTGGGAATAATGATTGTAGAACGCTGTGTTTATGTCTTGTTGCGTGGTGAGGCGATGACCGTCCTCCGTGTCGATGAAGCGTATCAGCGCTCGTTGGCGTCGTTTACGTTCACGAAGGACGTGGAACATTGACGGGCGTTCGCTCGGTATCCGATCCTGCGTCCTCGAGCGGATGGCTACCCCCTCTAGGTGGCGTCGCATATGAGCGAGGATCTGAGCCTTAGCACGGTGGACCGCCGTTTGTCGTTCCGGAGACGGCGCCATAGCATCGCAGTCGCGCAGGACCCGGAAGTAAAAGTCGAGTGTATGTCTTCGCCAGGTAGCGTGGTCACGACCGTAGGTTATCAACGTTCGCCTCAGTGCCGGTTTGGCGCAGTCCAACCACCAGCGGATCGTTGTGGGATATGCACGGAGGCGATTTTCACACGAATGCCACGTATCCTCAACGGCTTGGCGGCAATCCGGGTACGACAGGTGAGCGATGTTTAATTTCCACGGGCTGCGGCTTCTCCACACTTGTTGCCGCCGCAGGGTGACGGCACAAATGTAAGCTGAGTGGTCCGAGAATGCTGCAGGCCACAGTTCCGCATCCTGTGTTCCAGCGGCGGGAGAGCGTGAGACATAAATCCGATCGATACGACTGGAAGAGTGACTTGTGAAGTGCGTGAATCCCGGTCGGTGGCCGTGAAGATGTTCCCAAGTGTCCACCATCTGCAGGTCTCGAATTAGCGTCCCGAGTTCCGGGCACGGATTATGTCGTGGGAGTTGATCTCTGGGCGCCAGTACGCAATTGTGGTCACCTCCAAACACCAGATGGTCGTGGCGGCCTTGGAAGAGCGGGGCGACGTCTTCCGCAAAGAATCGTGAACGTTCGCGACGTTTGTCCGTCCCGGAAGGTGCGTAGATATTGATAAGGCGGACACCCAGTACTGTGAGTGCCATTCCTCTTGCCCCAGGCAGAAACAGGATATCGTCCGCCACTATCCCTTCCCGAAGAAGTACAGCGATACCGCTGCCTGTTGGGGAAGCTGGAGAGACGCAAGCATCGTAACCGTACATGCCTGGGAAGTCGTCGACATACACTTCCTGGAGAAGGGCTATGTCGATGGAAGCAGAGTTCAACATATGCTGAAGCAAGGATAACTTAGCGCGCGTCCGTATAGTGTTAATGTTTATAGTTGCAACGCGATAAGTTTGAGGTCTATCCACAGCATCCGTGTTGGCCATCAATACCCTGGTAAGGCTGTCTCGTCACTGTAACTGACGGCGGGAAAGGATCAACACTGGTGGG
Source organism: Schistocerca americana (assembly GCF_021461395.2). NCBI lineage: Eukaryota > Metazoa > Arthropoda > Insecta > Orthoptera > Acrididae > Schistocerca > Schistocerca americana. The sequence goes on from NC_060124.1 coordinate 26,273,518, forward strand.
GTAAATTTCCCCCCGTGTCGTCCGACACGACGGGCAAGGAGTGTTCCTCACAGTCGTCCGCCCAGTCGCCATGAAACACCATCGGCTGTTGGTGGCTGTTAGTGGCTGCTGCGGCACTCGGCGCTGACTCCATCGGCTCTGCTGGCTGGGAATCGGCAGCGGATGTCTGCTTGTGATGCTGCTGTGCTGTGGGGTCTGAGGGGCTGAAGCCGTCACCACGGCGATCTGTTGAGTTTGAAGTTACAGCGGCCTCTGTACCGCCGGTACCGTCGTCGGAATTTCCATAGTCCATGTCAGACGATCGCTGCAAACACTCGTCCGATGGAGCACGCCGCCGTCTCTTGTGTTTTCGCGGGGAACGCTGTTTACGGACGTGTGTTTCAGTATCTGAATGTGGGTGGATTTCGTCAGCTGCTCCAGTGTCTGGAAGAAAAGCCGCTGTCGGCACAACCCGTGGGTCAATGTCCATTCTGGCATCCACGCCTTCTTGCAAGGTCGATCGGTGATTATCTTCAGGTGGGGGCGCCGTTGTAGAGGCCGGATCCTGTACTGCAGAAGCCATTTTGGTCTCTCCATCGGGGGTGGCTATCGGACTACTGTCGTCAGCATCGGAAAGAGTTGCTGCCCGTGTAACTTCGACGTAATTGAGAGGAAGGGTCGTCACCGTAGAAGGAGTCATAGATTCACCTGTCGGGATTTGAGTAAGCCGTCGTCGGAGACAATCCGACCGGACGTGCCCTTCTTGGCCACAACCAGAACAAGTGCGTGGCTGACCGTCATACATAATGATCGCCCTACATCCGCCGATGACAAGATATGACGGAACATGTTTGGTCAGTTCAATTTTAATCTGTCGTACCCCGTTAAGAACGGGGTACGTTGTAAAGGTGGTCCATTTTTCGGCCACATGGCTGATCACTCTGCCGTAGGGCTGGAAAGCCGCGGTAACTACGTCCGGTGGTACTTCGAAAGGGAGTTCGAAGACGCGTATCGTACGGAGGCCAAGCCCCGCGTGATCGATAGAGACCACCCCAATATGGCCATCAGAATGTTTGAATTTAAGATCGTTCGCATGTGCGCTCACGATTCTGTTGCACACCTCGTCACTTACTAGCTTGACGTAGACAACACTGCTCGTGATAGAGAGATGGATACCAATTATGTCTCGCGGGTCAATTTTAACGTCGTCACGTAGAAAACGTTCCACTTCAAAAGCTCGCGGTCGTGCATGATCGGTTTGAAAACTGATGTTGATGGTGGTTTGTCTGTATGAATGTGCCATGTTGCGTCGGTAGTGATGGACTCTAAACTAGCGGCGACGAAGTAGTAAACAACTACGGGCACTCGCGACCGCGCGGACGGGACGTAAACAAGACGTCCTCGCCGCAGCGCTGCGGAAAGCAGACTGATGTAATCCATAGAATAATGCGAAAGTGTTCAGATGTCTGCGAGCTGTGTAATTGGTTCGGGACGTGGGGACCAGCCCGGTATTCACCAAGGGGGGTGTGGAAAACCACCTAAAAACCATGTCGAGGCTGGCCGGCGCACCGGCCCTCGTCGTTAATCCGCCGGGCGGATTCGATGCGGAGCCGGCGCACCTACCTGAGTCCAGGAAGCAGCGCGTTAGCGCTCTCGGCTAACCTGGCGGGTCCACGGAAGACTACGATATGGCTGACCAAATCATCACCGAAGCCCCGCCACGTTTCGCTCCTGGGAGGTAAACTTGGCCGTTAGTTGAAAACAGTGGGAAACAAGACTCAATCCAACCAAATGATTTTCTTCCTTTGCTCGATAGTCGAGATTTTATGGCCTCGGCACCACGTTTTCCTGTTAATGGTGTTTGCATGACAGATGAATGGTCTCTGGATTCCAGCTCACCCTGAATTTGCCTTCTTATGGAGCCGCTCTCGTGGTCTTCTGGCGCTAATAGGACTCGCGAGTGGAACTTTCAGTTCAGCAATGACTTTTGCAGCTGTCGTCGTCTAATTTTCGTCACAATCGTCTTCACGATCAGTCAACACGCACTTTCGCCCTCTTTGTGATTTAGTGGATGATGTTTTTCGGTTTTCTCTGTTTGCGGCACACGAGTAAATCTTCGATATCGAATCTCCTCAAAAAGCAAACAGTTCGGCTAGAAGCACCACCGTACGAGGACGAATAACTTCCCCACGTTCGACTTCACTTAGCAGCGACACAATGCACTCGCAACTACACAGAACGCTGTTCTGACTACGACTGACTGGTCAAATACAACAGCGCAACTTTCAGGCTTGGCTAGCAACTGCGTTTATGTTCAAGCATGCTTTCTTCCTGTTGTTTTCATGTTTTTATCCAGTCCCTATAAGTGAGCCAGGAACAAAATGTCTTCTTACCAACCTGGAGAAAACGCTTTCATTTAAGGACTATTCGTGAGAGAATGGTTCGAACGGCTCTCAGCACTATGGTACTTAACTTCTGAGGTCATCAGTCCCCTATAACTTACAACTACATAAAACCTAACTAACCTAAGGACATCACACACATCCATGCCCGAGGCAGGATTCGAACGTGCGACCGTAGCGGTCGCGGGGTTCCGGACTGTAGCGCCTAGAACCGCTCGGCCACACTGGCCGGCTATTCGTGAGAGACAATGGATTGCCGTTACGAATTGCGGGGTGTTTCAGATTATAACCGAGATGTTTTAAATGGTATTTGAATGACAAGAGATCTGTGTGATAGTTGCAGCAGACGTTCATGGTCGTACGGCTAGCGTTGGTGGCACGTGAAAGCGCAACATGTGCTGTGCCAGGCAGAAACAGAAACAGTTGTGCAAGTGGGACGGAGTTTCCGGCACGCGTTTCTCAAGATTCCGCCGTTACATAAGGCCCCCAGGACCTGGCGGAACAGTTTTTGTTGCTGGCGGGCCATCTGGAGGTAAGCCCCGAGTGTCAGGAGTGCATGTCTTGCAGAGAAGAGATTGCAGGGAGGGAGGAGTGGCTCGCCGACATGAAACGCGTCACGGGCGGAGCAGTAACCTATTTGGAGAAGAAAAGTGTAGTGGCCTTGATGAAATTAAAATGAAGTGGTTTAAAACATGAAACCGCAGACCGCACTGGCTGGACGAGGGCCTCGGCATCGCTTACATCGATAACGAGTCGAGTGTCTACGTATCCTGATGAGGTGGTTTTATGCATACAATATCAAGGATTAGGGATTACGGGTATCAAAGACATAAGGGTCAGTCAGAAGGTAGTGCCTCTTCTTTTACTTTTTGTTTTACGAGAAAAGTAAATGCAATACACTTGGAAAATGGCTACAACATCCACGTTTAATTTGTCACTTTTCAATGTAATCATCATCTCTGTCCATGGTTTTTCTTCGCCTTGATACAAGTGCATGTACGCCTGTGAGGTAAAAATCAAGGTCCTGCTTCCTCACCCACTGGCGTACAGGTTTCTACAAAGTGTTTTGCACCTTCAAAGTGATGCCCAGAGGTAGTGCAACAGGCTGAATGCACCTGCTTTCCTGACCTCTTTATTCTTGTCGGCCAACACTTCTGGAAAGCCGGCCGCGGTGATCTCGCGGTTCTAGGCGCGCAGTCCGGAGCCGTGCGACTGCTACGGTCGCAGGTTCGAATCCTGCCTCTGGTATGGATGTGTGTGATGTCCTTAGGTTGGTTAGCTTTAAGTAGTTCTAAGTTCTAGGGGACTGATAACCACAGCAGTTGAGTCCCATAGTGCCCAGAGCCATTTGAACCATTTTTGAACTTCTGGAAACTAATGTGCACAAATCTTTGGATAGCCCAGTTTTTCAGTAATGGCCAACACACTGCCTCTACCGATGAATAGCTGACGACACAATTCATCTGTCGGTACCCGGCTGATGTCACGGATGATCTTGTCGACACGTTGGATATTGTGTGACGTCACTTCAGCCACTGGCCGGCCGTTCCGTGCCGGTGTTGCATC